>NC_036866.1:44490186-44811068 GCF_002910315.2 Salvelinus sp. IW2-2015
GGGGCTCTGACCCCTCTGATTCTGATTAACTGGATTTTATAAAAATTTTACACTGCTCCCAGTGGAAGGAATTGGCTCAGTTTGTGTGTGTGTGTGTTTGATTTTAAACAAGATATTATAGTTATTTTGGTCCATATATTTGGGTGGTATCAAGTCAAATCTAATTTTATTTGTCACATACACATGTTTAGCAGATGTTATTGCGGGTGTAACGAAGTGCTTGTGTTTCCAGCTCCAACAGTTCAGTAATATCTAACAATTCACAGCAATACACACAACCTAAAAGTAAAAGAATGAAATTAAGGAATGTATAAATATTAGGATGAGCAATGTCGGAGTGGCATAGACTAAAATACAGTAGAATAGAATACAGTATATACATATGAGATGAGTAAAGAATAAATATGTAAACATTATTAAAGTGGCTAGTGATTTCAAGTCTATGTATATGGGGCAGCCTCTAAGGTGCAGGGTTACGTAACCGGGTGGAAGCCGCCTAGTGATGGCTATTTAACAGTCTGATGGCCTTGAGATAAAAGCTGTTTTTCAGTCTCTCGGTCCCAGCTTTGATGCACCTGTAATGACCTTGCCTTCTGGTTGATAGCGGGGTGAACAGGCAGTGTCTCGGGCGGATGTTGTTCTTGATGATATGTTTGGCCTTCCTGTGACATCCGGTGCTGTAGGTGTGCTGGAGGGCAGGTAGTTTGCCCCCGGTGAAGCGTTGGGCAGACTGCACCACCCTCTGGAGAGCCCTGCGGGTTGCGGGCGGTGCAGTTACCGTACCAGGCAATGATACAGCCCGACAGGATGCTCTCAATTGTGCATCCGTAAAAGTTTGTGAGGGTTTTAGGTGCCAAGACAAATTTCTTCAGCCTCATGAGGTTGACGAGGCGCTGTTGTGCCTTCTTCACCACACTGTCTGTGTGGGTGGACCATTTCAGATCGTCAGTGATGTGTAMGCCGAGGAACTTGAAGCTTTCCACCTTCTCYACTGCTGTCCCGTCGATGTGGATAGGATCGTGCGAGAGAAAAAACTAAAATGTGCACCCCTTTGGGTCCCCAGGACTAGGATTGGGAWACTGCCTTAGCATTCTAGCACTTTCAACTGTGMCTTTTTTATTTTCTCTGAGAAATATCTTCCTTGTTGCCTGAAAGGCAGAGTTACACTGACATTTAATCAGGGATTATGTCTTAGCCTAGGAGAGAACATTTGTATCTTCTGGGTTTTCTCATGCCTTGTTTCCTCTGGATCTTAACTGTTGTTTTACTTTTCTTTCTGTTTTCTTTCCTCTTAACAGTTTGTGTGCTGTATACACAAGGAATCGCCAACAGGGAATGGAGAGAGGTGAGTTGAGGTGAGGGGGGAGAAGGTCCAAGGATCCCTTGGAAGTCAGAGTATTGCCCAATTCATTTAAAATCAATACAAACCAGTGTCTGTTCCTCCCTCCCTCTTTCTTCATAGTTTAGTCGGACAGAGATGATAAACAACACCCTGAATCCAGACTTTGTCCGAAAATTCATCCTGGACTATTTCTTTGAAGAGAGACAGAATCTACGATTTGACCTGTGAGTTAAGACCGTTCTTAACATTTGTGTCTGTGTGTGTGTGTGTGTGTGTGGTGTGGTGTGGTGTGTGTTTGTTTGTTTGGGTGAGAGAGAGTGGTGCTCTGTGTGAGTCTATAAGTTCAAGTTGAGTTAAGAATAAAATATGTATCAAGTGTGAGAAGGGAGATGTCAATGTTCACCTTTTAAATAAAAAACAAATCACATTCTTTATTGTCACCATACGCCGAAGTACAACAGTGAAATGCTTACTTACTGCGCCCTAACACACAGGTGCAGTTTCAAAAAATACGGTTAAGAACCAGAGATAAAAAGTAACAAGTAATATAAAGAGGAGCAGTAAAAAATAACAATATATACACGGGGGTGCCGCGTACAGAGTTAATCTGCGGGCAGCACCGGTTAGTTAGGTAGTATGTACATGTAGGTGTGATTAATTAAAAGTGACTATCAAACAGGCAAAGCATCAACAAGAGTGGCACAGAGGAGTGGCCCATGGTGTGGAGGGGGGTGGGCAATGTGAATAGTGCTGGTAGCCATTGTGACTAGATGTTATAGGAGTCTTATGGCTTGGGGTAGAACTGTTTAGAACGCCTCTTGAACCTAGACTTGGCGTGCCGGTACAGCTGCTGTTGTGTAGCAGAGAGAACAGTCTATGACTAGGGTGGCTGAGACAATTTTTAGGGACTCTAGGTCTGAATCGCAAAGCTTGCCCCAGGTACTGTACTGGGGCCGTTCGCACTACCCTCTGTAGTGCCTTGCGGTCGGAGCCAGCAGTTGCCATACCAGGCACCTGATGTGCACCAGTCAGATGCTCTCGATGGTGCAGCTGGTTAGAACCTTTTGAGGATCTGAGGACCCATGACAAATCTTTTCAGTCTCCTGAGGGGGAATAGGTTTTGTTGTGCCCGCTTCATGACTGTCTTTGTGTGCTTGGACCATGTTCGTTTTTTGTGGTATGTGAACAAAGATGAACTTGAACTCTCAACCTGCTCCACTGCAGCCTGTCCGATGAGAATTAGGGCGTGCTCGGTCCTCTTTTTCCTGTAGTCCACAAGCATCTCCTTTGTCTTGATGACGTTGAGGAAGGGTTGTTGTCCTGGCACCCACGCGCAGGTCTCTGACCTCCTCCAATAGGCTGTCTCGTTGTTGTCGGTGATCAGGCCTACCCACTGTTGTGTCATCGGCAAATTGAATGATGGTATTGGAGTCGGCCTGGCCGTACAGTCATGAGTGAATAGGGAGTACAGGAGGGGGCTAAGCACACACCCATGAGGGACCCTGTGTTGAAGATATGTGCGGAGGGTGTGTGTTACCTACCTTACAACCTGGGGCGGCCCGTCAGAAGAAGTCCAGGATCCAGTTGTGTGAGGGAGTGTTTAGTCCCAGGGTCTTGGCTTATTGATGAGCTCTTGAGCACTATGGTGTTGAACGCTGAGCTGTAGTCAATGAAAAGCATTCTCACATAGGTGTTTCTTTTGTCCAGGTGGGAAAGGGCAGTGTGGAGTGCAATAGAGACTGCATCGTCTGTGGATCTGTTGTGGCGGTATGCAAATTGGAGTGTGTCTAGGGTTTCTGGGATGATAGTGTTGATGTGAGCMATGACCAGCCTTTCAAAGCACKTCATGGCTGCAGAYGTGAGTGCTACGGGTCGGTAATCATTTAGGCAGGTTACCTTAGCGTTCTTGGGCACAGGCACTATGGTGGTCTGCTTGAAACATGTTGGTATTACAGACTCGGACAGGGAGACGTTGAAAATGTCAGTGAAGACACTTGCTAGTTGGTCAGCGCATGCTCGCAGTATACATCCTGGTAATCCGTCTGGACCTGCGGCCTTGTGAATGTTGACCTGTCTAAAGGTCTTACTCACATYGGCTGCGGAGAGYGTGATCACACAGTCTTCCGGTACAGCTGGTACTCTCATGCATGTTTCAGTGTTATTTGCCTTGAAGCGAGCATAGAAGTAGGTTAGCTCATCCGGTAGGCTCGTGTCACTGGGCAGCTCTCGGCTGTGCTTCCCTTTGTAGTCTGTAATGGTTTGCAGGCCCTGCAACATCCGACGAGCGTCAGAACCGGTGTAGAACGACTCGATCTTAGTCCTGTATTGACACTTTGCCTGTTTGATGGTTCGTCGGAGGGCATAGCGGAATTTCTTATAAGCTTCCAGGTTAGAGTCCTGCTCCTTGAAAGCGGCAGCTCTAGCCTTTAGCTCAGTGCGGATGCTGCCTGTAATCCATGGTTTCTGGTTGAGGTATGTACGTACGGTCACTGTTGGGACGACGTCATTGATGCACTTATTTATGAAGCCATTGACAGATGTGGTGTACTCCTCAATGCCCTTGGAGGAATCCCGGAACATATTCCAGTCTGTGCTAGCAAAACAGTCCTGTAGCATAGCATCTGCTTCATCTGACCACTTTTTTACATTGATCTAGTCACTGGTGCTTCCTGCTTTAATTTTTGCTTGTAAGCAGGAATCAGGAGGATAGCATTTTGTTCAGATTTGTCAAATGGAGGGTGAGGGAGAGCTTTGTATGCATCTCTGTGTGTGGAGTATAGGTAGTCCAGAGTTATTTTCCCTCTGGTTGCACATTTAACATGTTGATAGAAATTAGGTAAAACTGATTTAAGTTTCCCTGCATTAAAGTCCCCGCCTCTGGGTGAGCGTTTTCTTGTTTGCTTATGGCGGAATACAGCTCATTCAATGCTATAAAGAATATAGATGAAAGCTCTYTCGGTAGGTAATGTGGTCTGCAGCTTTTCATGAGAAACTTTACCTCAGGCGAGAAATAGCTCGAGACTTCCTTAGATATCGTGCACCAGCTGTTGTTTACAAAAATACATAGACCGCYGCSCCTTGTCTTACCAGACACCAGCTGTATGATGATATTGGCGTCGTTCAGCCACGACTCCGTGAAGCATAAGATGTTACAGTTTTTGGTAGTTTAATCTTCCCAATAACTCGTCCATTTTTTTGTCCAAAGATTGCATGTTTGCGAGCAGAATTGAGGCGAGKGGGGGTGTATTCGCCTCCAGCCCGCCCTCCGGCCTCTCTTTCTCCGCCTCCTCTTCACGCAGATCAATGGGGTTGGGGCTTGTTCCCGAGGGRGCCGTATATCCTCCGCCTCRGGCTCGTCAGAGTTGTGAAACAGGTTTTCATATAACTTTTTTTATAATTCCCCTTTATGGGATGTTTTGGAACATAATATGTTCATGGGGCAAAATAAGGTTTTAGACAGACTATAAAAAATAACAGTTWTGAGACGTGAATATGATGCTGTTTGTTTAAGAGCTATGCGGTTAACAGAGGTACATGTTCATTTTCTGCCTGCGTGTGTGTSAATGCCTGCCTGGGTGTTTGGTCGGTGAAAGTATGAGTAAGTTTGAGAGACAGAGAGAGCGTGAGGGTATGCGTGTGTTTGGGTTACAGAGGGAGTGATAAGGAAAAGAAAATGGCGTGTGTGTTTGTAGCTTTGCTCTGTTATGAGTGGGTGAGCATCAGGCTGTATTACCATCTACACTGATGGCCTCTTAGCAAAGAGCCGGCGGCCGAGGCTCTGCCACACTGACATTTTACATTTGAGTCATTTAGCAGGCCCTCTTATCCAGAGAGTATTACAGTTAGTGCATTCATATTAATATAGTTAGGTGAGACAAYCACATACAGTTGAAGTCGGAAGTTTACATACACCTTAGCCAAATACWTTTAAACTCAGTTTTTCACAATTCCTGACATTTAATCCTCGTAAATATTCCCTGTTTTAGGTAAGTTAGGATCACCACTTTATTTTAAGAATGTGAAATGTCAGAATAATAGTARAGAGATTTCGACTTTCATTTCTTTCATCACATTCCCAGTGGGTCAGAAGTTTACATACACTCAATTAGTATTTGGTAGCATTGCCTTTAAATTGTTTAACTTAGGTCAAACATTTCGGGTAGCCTTCCACAAGCTTCCCACAATAAGTTAGGTGAATTTTGGCCCCTTCCTCCTGACAGAGCTGGTGTAACTGAGATAGGTTTGTAGGCCTTCTTGCTCGTACATGGTTTTTCAGTTCTGCCCACAAATTGTCTATGGGATTGAGGTCAGGGCTTTGTGATGGCCACTCCAATACCTTGACTTTGTTGTCCTTTAAGCCATTTTTCCACAACTTTGGAAGTATACTTGGGGTCATTGTCCATTTGGAAGACCCATTTGCGACCAAGCTTTAACTTCCTGACTGATGTCTTGACATGTTGCTTCAATATATCCACATAATTGTCCTGCCTCATGATGCCATCTATTTTGTGAAGTGCACCTTTTGTTCGATTAATTCCGTCGATATATATCCAAAATGTCAATTTATTTGGCGCGTTTCATCCAGAAAAACACAGCTTCCAACTTGCGCAACGTCACTACAAAATATATCAAAAGTTACATGTAAACTTTACCAAAACATTTCAAACTACTTTTGTAATACAACGTTAGGTATTTTTAAACGTTAATAATCGATCAAATTGAAGACGGGATGATCTGTGTTCAATACAAAAAGAAAACAAACTGACGCAACTTTTCTGGTAATGTCCCTCTCTCAAACAATTTCCTTGCAGTTGACCCTCATTTAAGATGGCCGTACTTCTTCATTACACAAAGGAAACCTCAACCAATTTCCAAAGACTGGTGACATCCAGTGGAAGGGTAGGAACTGCAAAACATCCTTAGAAATATTGGTGTCCAATGAAAACAAATTGAAAAGACAGTGACCTCAACAACAAAAAAGAATTCTGAATGGTTTGTCCTCGGGGTTTTGCCTGCTACATAAGTTTTTATACTCACAGACATGATTCAAACAGTTTTAGAAACTTCAGAGTGTTTTCTATCAAATCTACTAATAATGCATTCTTATATTCTGGGGATGCAGTAGCAGCAGTCGAATTTGGGCATGCTATTATCCAAAAGTGAAAATGCTTCCCCCTACCCCAAAGAAGTTAACAAGAAATTATGGAATGTTGAAAAACGAGTTTCATTGACTCCAACCTAAGTGTATGGTTAAACTTACCGACTTAACTGATCAAATACATTTTTATTTGCCGGGGGGATAAGACTGAATGAGATGTCTTATTTAAGATACTCTTTGAAGAGGTAGAGTTTTCAGCTGACTTCTTGTAGGGGTGGGATGGTTAAGAGACAGAGGCGGCAGTGCTAGGGTAGSAATGTAGGGTTTGAGCATAGCCTGAAGATAGAGAGAGCCAGTTCCTCTTGCTGCTTTGTAGGCAAGCACCATGGTCTTGTAGTAGATRCGAGCTTYGACTGGAAGCCAGTGGAGAGTGCATAGAAGCAGCGTGACATGGGAGAACTAGGGAAGGTTGAACACCAGGAGGGCTACAGCGTTCTGGATAAGTTGCAGGTGTTTGATGGTACAAGTGGGAGGCCCGCCCAGCCAACAGAGAGATGCAGTAGTCCAGACGGGAGATTACAAGTCCCTGGATTAGGACCTGCACCTCTTCCTGTGAGGGAAACATTGTACTCTATGGATGTTGTGGAGCATGAACCTGCAGGAGTGAGTCACTACTTTTATGTTTGCCGAGTGTGTTGTCCAGGGTCACGCCAAGTTTATTTGTACTCTGGAAGGGGGACACTGTGGAGTTGTTCACTGTGATGGAGAAGTCTTGGAGCTGGCCGGCCGTCTCCGGGAGGAAGAGCAGCTATGTATATCCTCACTAGTCACAGGATTTCATCTGGAGAGAGAGGGGAGAAAGAGGTCAAGGCGTAKGGTACCTCTGTGTGAGTGAGGGCAGTGGACTCAATAGGCTGAGTGAATSAGGAGCGGATGTYGTYGACATTCTTTCCAAAGTGGTTGACAAAGTTGTCCAGGGAGAGGGAGGTGGGGGAGGATTAGGGAAGGAGGAGAAGGTGGAAAAGAGTTTCCCTGGGTTGGAGGCAATCAAAAGCAGACGTTGGAGGTTGAAGTCGCCCAGTACGATAAGTTGTGAGCCATCGTCAGGAAATTAGCTTATCAAAGTGTCAAACACACTGAGGAACTCTCCAAGTGCACCTGGTGGATGGTAAATGACAACAATGTTAAAGGGATATTTTGGGATTTTGGCAATGAGGCCCTTTATCTACTTCCACAGAGTGAGATGAATTCGTGGAAACCATTTTTACCCATAGACTTCCAGTAATTCCACTAACGCTAGTTAGCATTGGCTCGCGAATCTAACTCTGACTGGACACATAGACATAAAAATGGTATTCACAAGTTCATCTTACTCTGGGGAAGCAGACAAAGAGGGCCTCATAAACAAAATCCAAACGTACCCTTTATGCTTGAGTGGACAAGTGACAGTGACCGCATGGAATGCAAATGAGGAGATGGACAGGTGAGCAAGGGGAAAAAGAGAAAAACCAACACTAGCCCTGTGCCACCAACATGACGACTAGATGCTCACAGACTATGAGAAAATGTGTAGTCAGAGCGAACAACTGGAGTAGCAATGTTCTCTGGGGTAATCCATGTCTCCATCAGGACTGAACTCGGCCTTGTTGATTGCAGATTTGCAGTTCCAAACGCTGCTGGAGACCAGGAATTCCACATGGGTTGTGTGCGCAGTGTACACTAAATTAGAAGGGTTGCAGCCACAGGGTGGGGAGAGTCTGTAAAATGTACAGGGAGAGGAGCAAAGAGGTATAGAGAACATGCACATAGTTGACAAAGCTAGAAAAGAGTGCAATGAGGTCATCTGAAAATAACTAGGTAAGATAMTAAAGTGAGAGARTGGTGTGAAGCCTTCCTCGTRTTCCTTCCTCATAAGGAAGTGTGTGTGACACACACACATTTATCCAACCAGGAAAGAAGCCTGCCACACACGCTCAGCCGCCCGGGGGAATCCTCTCTGACAAACTCTCTCACATCAAATCAAATCAAATTGTATTAGTCACATGCGCCGAATACAACATGTGTAGACCTTACTGTGAAATGCTTACTTACTAACCAACAAAGCAGTTTAAAGAATGTGTGTTTGTCTGTGTGGGTGAGACGGAGCATGTGCAGCCAAATGCATGTAGGTGTGTTTTTTCTAAATCTCATTAAATCCTCTGGGATCGTTCGGGACGCTACCGTCCCACCTCGCCAACAGCCAGTGAAATTGCAGGGCGCCAAATTCAAAACAACAGAAATCTCATAATTAAAATTCCTCAAACATACAAGTATTTTACACCATTTTAAAGATACACTCCTCGTTAATCCAACCACAGTGTCCGATTTCAAAAAGGTTTTTCGGCGAAAGCAGAACATATCATTATGTTAGGTCAGCAACTATTCACAGAAAGCATTCAGCCATTTTCCAACCAAAGAGGTGTCACAAAATGCAGATAAAATATAGATAAAATTAATCACTAACCTTTGACGATCTTCATCAGATGACACTCCCAGGACTCAATGTTACACAATACATGTATGTTTTGTTCGATAAAGTTCATATTTATATCCAAAAACCTCAGTTTACATTGGCGCCATGTTCAGAAATGCCTCCAAAACATCCGGAGAAATTGCAGAGAGCCACATCAAATAACAGAAATACTCATCATAAACTTTGATGAAAGATACATGTTTTACATAGAATTAAAGATAAACTTGTTCTTAATGCAACCGCTGCGTATTCATTACAGAGGAAAAAGAAGGAACGGCCCGCCCGCGTGACCGCGCAGTAAACAACTCATTGGCCTCAGCCTAGTCCACTTGTTGAAACAGCTCTTATTCGACCCCCTTCCACAATAGAAGCCTGAAACAACTTTCTAAAGACTGTTGACATCTGCTGGAAACCTTGGGAAGTGCAATCTGGCCACATAGACACAGCAAATTGGATAGGCAATCACTTAAATGAAACTACAAACCTCAGATTTCCCACTTCCTGGTTGGATTTGTCTCAGGTTTTTGCCTGCCATATGAGTTCTGTTACACTCACAGATATTGGAAACTTTAGAGTGTTTTCTATCCAAATCTACTACTTATATGCATATCATAGCTTCTGGGCCAGGGTAACAAGCAGTTTACTCTGGGCACCTTATTCATCCAAGCTACTCGATACTGTCCCCCTTTCCCAAAGAAGTTTTAAATGAATAATTTATGAATATTTGTGAGTGACCGAGGCAAAGACGAATAGAACATTACGCACACCTGTGCATTCTTCCATCGGCGGGCCGGTTGCGTATCAATGTTCCCTAGTCTTATGGAATTACATTTGTACCAACATGGTATTGGATCATCTCTCTCCTTCTCTCAGCTGCTTGGGTGTCGAATCTCTTTTTATCTTACATGGCACTCTGTCTGTACAGAGAAACAGATACCATCACACCAGCACACACACACACACATGCACACACACTTGCGCATGCACACGCTCATTAAACACACGCACAGTGGAGACATCGGAGCAATGGATTAAGGAAGGGACATACTGTACTACAATAGAATTGCTCTCAGCATCTTTCTTTTTGAAAAGCTTCAGCACACAGGTTGCACTTGTTTTTTTATAGTTTATGCAGAACCTCCATTCTTGCTATGTCTGAGTGTTTATAACCATTGTCACTGACTGCCGAGCCTTTTTGTAAAATAGTACAATGATTTTCCGCAAACAGTGATTATACGTAATTTTCTGTTTCTGTCCAGGTACGACCTCGACTCGAAGAGCGACAACCTGTCTAAACATGTGAGTTGCCTTTTCCATCTCGTGTGTAACCACTCTCACTGTTTAGTAATGATCTCATGGGACAAATACAGATATTCTCTAGACATCCTTCCAGTCCCAAACCATATTACAGACATGAAGCCTTCTCCAGTGACTTCTCCAGCAGTGTAGCCTCAACTCCAGCTCCTCAGCCTCAGCTCCAGCCCCAGCTCAGAAATTCCATAATTTTGTGTTTTGTTGATGGTGGTGCAAAACGCTGTCTCAGGCGCCGCTCCAGAATCTCCCATAAGTAATCAGTTGAGATCTGGTGACTAAGACGCGCGCGCGTACACACACACTTTCAACCCCCTGTGCTCCTTTGAGACCCCTCTTTCAAAGTCACTGAAATCTGTTCTTCTAGCCAAGGTAACCAAAATAATGGGCAACAGGGCATTTTTACACATGACCCTTAGCATGATGGTTTGTTAGTTATCTCAGGAACTCTGTGGAAGAACCTGGTTTCAATATACTTTTGTATCCCTAATTTACTCAAGTGTTTATTTTATTTTGACAGTTACCTGTATATGATACAACAAAATAATAATATAAGCCGAAGGGATACTTATCTCCAAAGGGACTCTGTACCTTTTTTCTGTGTATGGGATCTATGTGGGAATCGAACCTACAACCATGGCATTGATAGCACCAACCTCTTACCAATTGAGCCAGATCAAATGCTGAATTTCCCATTGTTTGAGCCATTGTGTCATTTCCATTTTTTAATGCAACCTTTATTTTACTAGGTAAGTCAGTTAAAACCTCTTGAGAATACAGGGGGTGCTGTTTTCGCATTAGCATAATTTGCTCTACAGATTAAACTGCCTCTTATTCAATTATTGCTCTTACTATATGCATATAATTAATACCATTGGATAGAAAACAACCTCTAGTTTCTAAAACCGTTTCAATTTTGTCTCTGAGTGATACACAAGTCATTTGACAGCACTTTCCCTGACCAAGAAGTAGAATGCAAGAAGTCTATGCTCGCTTCAACGCTCTGCCTATATATGTGTCATGACCCCTATGACCAGAAACACACTTCATTCGCCTTCCTCTGGGTGTCAAGAGGACGTCAGAGGAGAAATTCTTTGTTTATCTGGTACTGACGTGAAATAAACCTATTTCTTTGCGTGACCGACAACTTCCGGTTTTCTGATTCGCACGAGTTGGAGCGGATTTGTACTGTTTTGCTGGCGTATGGATGAAAACTATCTCCGTGTCGAATTTGTTTGATACATGTGACCAAATCATCGTAATGTATGTTTTTTCAATATAGTTTAATCAGATTATTTGAATTTTTTCGGGAGTTTTGCGATGTTCCGTTGTCTGATTTATTTACGTTGAGAGATCCGTGCCACTCGACCAGTACCTGTGCTAAATGGATGTGGAAAGAAACAATTCTGAACGGAACCAACGACTCATCTTGACAAAGGACACTTTGATCAACATTCTGATGAAAGATCAGCCATAGTAAGACCCAATTTACAGTTTATATCATATCTGTTGTGCATGTGAACTGGCCGTGGGCGCCTAGCCGAATCTGGGAGTAAAAAAATCGTGTCCTTTGCTAACGTGGTTAGCTAATAGATTTACATATTGTGTCTTCCCTGTAAAACATTTTAAAAATCTGAAATGGTGGCTTTATTCACAAGACCTGTATCTTTCATCTGGTGTCTTGGACTTGTGATTTAATGATATTTAGATGCTACAAGTTACTTGTGACGCTATGCTAGCTATGCTACTCAGTGGGGGGGTGGTGGGGGGTGCTCCCGGATCAGGGTTGGTGACTCGTGAGAAGTTAAGAACAAATTATTACAATGACGGCCTACCCCGGCCAAACCTGGACCAATTGTGTGGTGCCCTATGGGATTCCCAATCACGGCCGGATGTGATACAGCCTGGATTTGAATCAGGGACTGTAGTGACGCCTCTTGCACTTAGATGCAGTGCCTTAGACCGCTGCGCCACTCGGGAGCCCATATGGTTGTAAGGGCTTTCATAAGGCACTGCATTTCATATCTCCCGGCTAGCTGAAGAGGTCCATCACCCAATTCTTGGGCTACAATACCTATTTTGCCAATTGGCCTGGACCATTTTACTGCCGACACGGAGCCCCGCCGATCCATCACGACTGGTCTGCCGACGTAACCGTCCGAGGGGGTTTCAACAGGCTCCTCCGTCGCGACATCCCCTGAAGGCCCATCTGCTAGCCCCGGCCCGCTAGCTGTCTGAATCGCCATGTCTCCAGCTCGCCTAGCTACTTACTAGACCCTATGATCACTCGGCTACGCATGCCTCTCCCTAATATCATTATGCCTTGTCCATTGCTGTTTTGGTTAGTGATTATTGTCTTATTTCACTGTCGAGCCTCCAGCCCTGCTCAATATGCCTTAGTTAGCCCTTTTGTTCCAACCCCAACACATGCGGTGACCTCACCTGGCTTAAATGGCGCCTCTAGAGACAAAACCGCTCTCATCGTCACTCAATGCCTAGGTTTACCTCCACTGTATTCACATGYTACCATAGCCTTGTCTGTACATTATGCCTTGAATCTATTCTTCCGTGCCCAGAAATCTGCTTCTTTGACACTCTGTTCCGAACGCACTAGACGACCAGTTCTTTAGCCGTACCCTTATCCTACTCCTCCTCTGTTCCTCTGGTGATATAGAGGTAAACTTCTTATGGCTGCAGGGGCAGTATTGAGTAGCTTGGATGAAAGGTGCCCAAAGTAAACGGCCTGCTCCTCAGTCCCAATTACTAATATATGCATATTATTATTAATATTGGATAGAAAACACTCWGAAGTTTCTAAAACTGTTTGAATTATGTCTGTGAGTATAACAGAACTCATATGGCAGGCAAAACCTGAGAAAAAATCCAAACAGGAAGTGGAAATTCTGAGACTGGTCGAGTTTCAACCAAGATCCCATTGAAATCACAGCGAGATATGAATGAGTATTCACTTCCTACGGCTTCCACTAGATGTCAACAATCTGTAGAACTTTGTCTGATCACTCTACTGTGACGTGGGGGCCGAAGGAGACAGGAATGAGTCACCACTGCCATGAGTGAACATTCTTTCACCATATGCGCCTTCACATAAGAGGCAGCTCCGTTCCAATCGCTCATCTGAAGTCAATGTAATTCTCCGGTTGGAACGTTATTCAAGATTTATTTGAACAACATTCTAAAGATTGATTCAATACATCGTTTGTTTCTACTGACTGTTCTGAACTTTTGGACATTTCGTCACGTTTTAGTGAACGCGCTTTGTGACTTTGGAATTGTTTACCAAACGCGCTAACCAAAGTAGCTAATTGGACACATAAATAACGCGACATTATCGAACAATCAAGCATTTTTGTGGACCTGGGATTCCTGGGAGTGCATTCTGATGAAGATCATCAAAGGTAAGGGAATATTTATCATCGTAATTTCTGGTTTCTGTTGACTCCAACATGGTGGCTAATTTGACTCTTGTTCTGAGCTCCGTCTCAGATTTTGCATGGTTTGCTTTTTCCGTAATTTTTGAGGAAACTCTGACACAGCGGTTGCATTACGGAGAGGTATATCTGTAATCCAGTGCTCATCAACTCTGTCATCTACATTTATGATGAGTATTTCTGGTTGAAACGATGTGGCTATGCACTATCACTGGATGTTTTTGGAACTAATGAATGTAACGCGCCAATGTAAACACAGAGTTTTATATAAATATGAACTTTATAAACAAAACATGCATGTATTGTGGTAACATGAAGTCCTAGTGTGTGTCATTGAGGAAGATCATCAAAGGTTAGTGATTCATTTTAGCTATATTTCTGCTTTTGTGACTGCTATCTTTCGCTGGAAAAATGGCTGTGCTTATGTGGTTTGGTGTGTGACCTAAATAATCGTTTGTAGTGCTTTCGCTGAAAAGCATTATTTGAAATCAGACACTTTGGTGGGATTAACAACAAGATTACCTTTAAAATGGGTAGTATAACAGAAACATGTATTGTCTGAGGAATTTTATTATGAGATTTTTGTTGTTTTGAATTTGGCGCCTGCCACTTTCACTGGCTATTGTCATATCATCCCGTTACCGTGATTGCAGCCATAAGAAGTTTTAACCCAGGCCCTGCAGCGCTTAGCTCCACTCCCATTTCCCATGCACTCTCATTTGCTGATTTCTGTAACCATATAAAGCCTTTGGTTTCATGCATGTTACATGTAGAAGCCTCTCCCTAAAGTTTGTTTTATTCACTGCTTTAGCACACTCCGCCAACCCGGATGTCCTAGCTGTGTCTGAATCCTGGCTTAGGAAGGCCACCAAAAATCCTGAAATTTCCATCCCTAACTACAACATTTTCTGATAAGATAGAACTGCGGAGTTGCAATATACTGCAGAGATAGCCTGCAGAGTTCTGTCATACTACCCAGGTCTGTGCCCAAACAATTTGAGCATCTACTTTTAAAAAATCCACCTTTCCAGAAACAAGTCTCTCACCATTGCCGCTTGTTATAGACCCCATTCAGCCCCCAGCTGTGCCCTGGTCACCATATGTGAATTGATTGACCCCCATCTATCTTCGGAGTTCGTACTGTTAGGTGACCTAAACTGGGACATGCTTAACACCCCGGTCGTCCTATAATCTAAGCTAGATGCCCTCAATCTCACACAAATTATCAAGGAACCTACCAGGTACAACCTTAAATCCGCACCCTCTTAGATATCATCCTGACCAACTTTCCCTCTAAGTACACCTCTGTTGTCTTCAACCAGGATCTCAGCGATCACTGCCTCATTGCCTGCGTGCGTAATGAGTCCACGGTCAAACGACCACCCCTCATCATTGTCAAACGCTCCCTAAAACACTTCAGTGAGCAGGCCTTTCTAATCGACCTGGCCCGGGTACCCTGGAAGGATATTGACCTCATCCCGTCAGTAGAGGATGCATGGTTTCTCTGCTAAAGTGCTTCCCTCTCCATCTTAAATAAGTACGCCCCATTAAAAAAATGTTGAACTAAGAATAGATATAGCCCTTAGTTCACCCCAGACTTGACTACCCTTGGCCAGCACAAAAACGTCCTGTGGCGTTCTGCATTAGCATCGAATAGCCCCTGCGATATGCAACTTTTTCAGGGAAGTCAGGAACCAATATACACAGTCAGTTAGGAAAGCTAAGGCTAGCGTTTTCAAACAGAAATTTGCATCCTGTAGCAATAATTCCAAAAAGTTTTGGGACACTGCAAAGTTCATGGAGAATAAGAGCACCTCCTCCCAGCTGCCCACTGCATTGAGGATAGGAAACATTGTCACCACCGATAAATCTAAGATAATTGATCATTTCAATAAGCATTTCTCTTTGGCTGGCCATGCTTTCCACCTGGCTACCCCGGCCAACACCTCAGCACCCCCTGCAGCTCAAGGTCCTAAACAATCTCATAACTGCCAACGATAAAAGACAGTACTGTGCAGCCGACTTCATCGACCTGGCCAAGGCTTTCGACTCTGTCAATCACCGCATTCTTATCGGCAGACTCAACAGCATGGCTTCTCAAATGACTGGTTCACCAACTACTTCTCAGATAGAGTTCAGTGCGTCAAATCGGAGCGCCTGTTGTCCGGAACCTCTCTATGGGGGTGCCACAGGGTTCAATTCTCGGGCCGACTCTTTTCTCTGTATATGTCAGTGCTGCTGGTGATTCTCTGATCCACCTCTACGCAGACGACACCATTCTATATACATCCAGCCCTTCTTTGGACACTGTGCTGACAAACCTCTGAACGAGCTTCAATGCCATACAACACCTCCAACTGCTTTTAAACGCATGTAAAACCAAGTGCATGCTCTTCAACCGATTGCTGCCCGCACCCTCACATGACTGGGCAGGGGCGCAGCCATGGGTGGGCCCGTGAGGGCATAGACCTACCCAATGGGGAGCCAGGCACAGCCAATCAGAACGAGTTTTTCCCCACAAAAGGGCATTATTACAGACAGAAATACTCAGAAATACCTCAGTTCATCAGCTCTCCGGGTGGCTGGGCTCAGACGGTCCTGAAGAAGCCAGATGTGGAGGTCCTAGGCTGACGTGGTTACACGTGATCTGCGGTTGTGAGGCCGGTTGGACATACTGCCAAATTCACTAAAACAACTTTGGAGGTGGCTTATGGTAAAGAAATTAACATTAAAATCTCTGGCAACAGCTCTGGTGGACATTCCTGCTGTCAGCATGCAAATTGCACGCTCCCTCAAAACTGAGGCATCTGTGGCATTGTGTTGTGACAAAACTGCACATTTTAGAGTGGCCTTTTATTGTCCCCAGCAGAAGGTACACCTGTGTAATGATCATGCTTTTTAATCAGCTTTTTGATATGCCACACCTGACAGGTGGGTGGATTATCTTGGCAAAGGTTGTTGCTGTTAAAGAAAATGTGTTCTCAGTCAACTTACCTGGTAAAATAAGGGTTAAATAAAAATGTCCATTGCTTGGGTTTCTTGGCCCAAGCAAGTCTCTTCTTATTGGTGTCCTTTAGTAGTGGTTTCTTTGTAGCAATTCGACCATGAAGGCCTGATTCACTCAGTCTCCTCTGAACAGTTGATGTTGAGATGTGTCTGTTACTTGAATTCTGTGAGGCATTTATTTGGGCTGCAATCTGAGTTGCAGTTAACTCTAATGAATTTATCCTCTGCAGCAGAAGTAACTCTGGGTCTTCCTGTCCTGTGGCGGTCCTCATGAGAGCCAGTTTCCTCATAGCGCCTGATGTTTTTTGCGACTGCTCTTGAAGAAACTTTCAAAGTTCTTTGTTTTCCGCATTGACTGACTTTCATGTCTTAAAGTGAACTGTCATTTCTCTTTGCTTATTTTAGCCTTTTACCAAATAGGACTATCTTCTGTATACCACCCCTACCTTGTCACAACACAACTGATTGGCTCAAACGCATTACAAAGAAAATAATAAATTAATTTAACAAGGCACACCTGTTAATTGAAATCCATTCCAGGTGACTACCTCATGAAGCTGGTTGAGAGAATGTCAAGAGTGTGCAAAGCAAATTCTACAATGTAGAAAATAGTAAAAAATTAAGAAAAACACTTGAATGAGTAGGTGTGTCTAAACCTTCGACTGGTACTGTATATTCTCGTTACCTCTCATTCACAGGTGTCCATTTCAATGAACTTGGGCGTACCTGGAACTACTACCACTCTCGTTGTCAGAGTCAGAGAATGCATTTGGTATCATGGCTGCAAGGATTAGGATTCTTGGTCGTCCAATCGAGTGTAGCCCTGAAAAGGCTACGGGCAATCTCCAAGTTCCAGGGCAACATTTCTTGCAAGTTAAACAAGTTGAAGGATCTCCCCCCGGACATGTGGCAGGAAAACGTGGTTAGGAGAGGACAGCTCAACCCAAGGCCAAGCAGTCATGCAGAAAAGGCCTTTGTTTGAACTGCTCACACACACCCCTTGATGGACACACAGTTCTTTGTGTGCACTGTGAACCAAAGTACTTTGGCCTAACATTTAGAGTTTTAATCTTGTTAATAAAATGAARCCTGATTCTATGACGTCTCAGTGAGCAGTAATTTAGATTAGATTGAACAACACCCAGTAGAAAGCCTGTAAAGTCTGTGGCACTTCTGTACATTGTCAGCACTTGCACTTGCTGTTCAAATAGAATGCATCGAAACACCTTGTATTGAGATGAAGAAACACAAAAATAAAAACTTTTCAGCACACAAAAATAAAAACTTTTATTCTTGCTTATGAGCTCTGAACGTAAACCACAATACAAAAGTGTCTGAGACCAGACAAGTAAACAAGTGTCAATGGAATAAATGTAAGTCAGTGTAGTTACAAATATTTCTGAACAATATTACAGTGTCTGCTATGAACAGACATGTGAACAACTGAAGTGTCTATGGAATAACATTGAACGTCTAGTGTCTGGCTCCAGAGATGTCAGAACAACAACAGAAGTTCATTTCACTGTGTTCCCAGTTGTTCGGTCCATGTCCTCTTCTTGAAGTCATACACAAACTCATGCAGCTGGTGATCTAATTCCTGCCAGAGTTTTGGCGAGAGTTCATCCATGAAATCAGCTATAGGTGCCAGGGCCCTGTGGATAGGATGAGAAGAGGGGTGGGGAAATTAGGAGTGCCTGGAGAGCAGTGTGCATGGTGAGGCGAGGAGGAAAAAGGACAACAGAAGAGAGGAAAGGGGATCCGAGTAAAGGGAGGAGTCTGAAAATATTTGTATTTACCTCTGGGACAAGTCTTCAATCATTTGCAATGCCTTTGCGAGTGATGTGTTAAGTGTGAAGTCTGCAAGTCCTTTCTCCCTTCTTCTCACACCCCTGCTACTTCTGCTGCTGTTCTGTGGCATTGGTGAGGAGCAAGCCAGTGGAGTAGGTCTTGGAGGTGGGCCCAGGATAGAGCTCTCCAGGTCCTGCATGGAGATTGTTTCTAATTCTGCACTGCAGCTCAGTGCGTGAGATGGGCTGGGGCCGATGACCAGTCAATACTGGGGGCAGATGTAGTGCTCGGGCCAGTGAATAGGCAGTGCTGGGGTGCAGAGAACAAAACCAGGTGCTGTCTCCATTCACTGGTGTTTCTGCCTTAAAAAAGAAGAAGTTTAGGACACATATCCAAACCATYCAAAACGATCAATGAACATAATATCAAATATCATTAACCGATATTACAATAGACTATATAATGTTGCAAACGTCCTGGCCTATCTTCTTATCTCTGTTCAAACGTTTGCACCTTTTTGACTAGCTGGACCTTGCTACCAAACTTGCTACCAAACTTTGGTGTTACCAATGTGGGAAGCTTATGCTTTTCTTTATCTGACAAAATGATTTTTGATCAAAMGTTGTAAAGATCTTTTAGTTTAGTTGGTTGGCTTGCTTTCACTGCACGACTATGCTGCGAGGCTAGCTAGCAACTAGGAGGGATGGCTGTTTTCCTCACTCTCTCTTTCCGAAGAAGAGCAATGGGCCCAAGTTGCACGGTGGGACAAGGGGAGAGGAGTGATAATCACTGACAGGCAGAATAGATCCTGTGTGCAGCTTTCTGCCCGCTGGACCAAACACAGCTCATCTGTCAAGTGAATGTATTATACGCAGAGCCAGGCTGGGCCCAGTAGCATAGTACAAGTCCTCACTCTTTTGAGTCTCAACACACTGAGTTTAATTTCATTGCCCCAGCCCAAAGGGCCTGTGCGAACAACACCACGCATACAAAACTAAACAATACTACCCTCTCTACTTGTGTAAACCACCACACTATATTGGGCAGACAGAGAGAGACTCAAGACCCTCTGTTTGTGTCAAATGGTAAAAGCTACATGGCTTTCACACCTTCCATGGCTCAGTTGGTTAGGGCATGACGGGGCGCCTACTGTAGAAGACCAGGTTGTAGGTTTGATTCTCACCTGGGAACAATGTGTATGTGCTATTTGTGTTAACTCTGTGTTACCTGTAAGTCAGTGAGAACGAAAGCATCTATAAAATGACCTTATTTATTATTAGGCTTTTTTCATCTCGTATCAATGTCATACTTCATCCCATATGCTCATAGGATTTAATAGAGAAGCTTTACAAAAAAAGATTTAGTCGAAACGTAAATATCCTAGGAAATGATCTTGGGCTCTGGCATGGTGGGGGCTAAGCCAGGCTAAGCCAAGCTAAGTCAGGGGTTTGGGAGGTAGATGGAGGAAGATTGGAATCAGGGTCACTTTTTTTCCATTTGAACCTCCTTGATCTGCTCGCATAGCATTTGTGCTCATTACGTTCTGAAAATCTTACAAAAAATGTATATCAAATTTGTTTATTTCTCATCTATCTTTTGGGCCATTTCTCTCACACACTCTCACTCGCTCTTTCTCGTATGTGTGTGTGTGTAGGACTTCCTGGGCCAGGCATTCTGTACCCTGGGGGAGGTGGTGGGCTCGATGGGAAGCTGCGTGGAAAAACCTCTCATGTAAGTAATGTACTGTACCGTTCTGTCACAAACACACACACACACACTACCCTTTACCCTATTGTTGCTATTCTTGGCCTATTTTGTCCCCATTATAAAAAGCCAGGCCCAAGAGGCCACATAATTTACATGGTTTAAAGGGTTCTATTTTATTTGAAATTTTGCGTCGTTGGTATTCCATTGATGTACAGTATATTCCACATTGGGGACAATATCGTTGCAATTCCAGTCAATTAAGGAAATAGATTGATCATTAATAACATGATTCCTAATACACTATACACTGTTACACTGTGTATAGTGTAACACTAACACTGTGTATACATTGCTTAGCCAACAACACTGTTAATACACTGTTGTTGGCTAAGCAAGGTTACCACAAATTAATGTTGAGCATTAAAAGAACCCTGTTCGTGCCTATTTAATGAAACTCAGTTGATGTACAATGCATTCGGGAAAGTATTCAGACCCCTTGACTTTTTTCCACATATTGTTACATTAAAGCATTATTCTAAATTWGATTTTTTTTTAATGTTCTTCATCAATCTACACACAATACCCCATAATGAGAAATCAAAAACAGGTTTTTAGAAATGTTAGCAAATGTATTACAAATTTAAAACTGAAATATTACATTTACATAAGTGTTCAGACCCTTTACTAAGTACTTTGTTGAAGCCCCTCCTGCAGCGATTACAGCCTGGAGTCTTCTTGGGTATGACGCTACAAGCTTTGCACACCTGTATTTGGGAGGTTTCTTCCATTCTTCTCTGCAAATCCTCTTAATCTCTGTCAGGTTGGATGGGGAGTGTTACTGCACAGCTATTTTCAGGTCTATCCATAGATGTTCGATCGGGTTCAAGTCCGGGCTCTGGCTGGGCAACTCAAGGACATTCAGAGACTTCTCCCGAAGCCACTCCTGCGTTATCTTAGCTGTGTGCTTATGGTTATTGTGCTGTTGGAAGGTGAACCTTCGCCCCAGTCTGAGGTCCTGAGTACTCTGGAGCAGGTTTTCATCAAGGATCTCTCTGTATTTTGCTCCGTTCATCTTTGCCTCGAAACTGACTAGCCTCCCAGTCCCTGCCGCTGAAAAACATCCCCACAGCATGATGCTGCCACCACCATGCTTCACCGTAGGCATGGTGCCAGATTTCCTCCGGACGTGACGCTTGGCATTCAGGCCAAAGAGTGCAATCTTGGTTTCATCAGACCAGAGAATCTTGTTTCTCATGGTCTATGAGTGTCTTTAGGTGCCTTTTGGCAAACTCCAAGCGGGCTGTCATGTACCTTTTACTGAGGAGTGGCTTCCGTCTGGGCAATGTACCATAAAGGCCTGATTGGTAGAGTGCTGCAGAGATGGTGTTCTTCTGGATGGTTCTCCCATCTCCACAGAGGAACTCAAGAGCTCTGTCAGAGAGACCATCGGGTTCTTGGTCCCTGACCAAGGCCCTTCTACCCCGATTGCTCAGTTTTTTGCCGGGCGGCCAGCTCTAGGAAGAGTCTTGGTGGTTCCAAACTTCTTCCATTTAAAAATGATGGAGGCCACTGTGTTCTTGGGAACCTTCAATGCTGCAGACATTTTTTTTGGTACCCTTCCCCAGATCTGTGCCTCGACACAATCCTGTCTCGGAGCTCTACGGACAAATCCTTCGACCTCATGGCTTGGTTTTTGCTCTGACATGCACTGTTAACTGTGGGACCTTATATAGACAGGTGTGTGCATTTCCAAATCATGTCCAATCAATTGAATTTACCACAGGTAGAATCCAATCAAGTTGTAGAAACATCTCAAGGATGATCAATGGAAACAGGATGCAACTGAGCTCAA
This sequence comes from Salvelinus sp. IW2-2015, assembly GCF_002910315.2. NCBI lineage: Eukaryota > Metazoa > Chordata > Actinopteri > Salmoniformes > Salmonidae > Salvelinus > Salvelinus sp. IW2-2015. The sequence continues at coordinate 44,512,252 of NC_036866.1, forward strand.
TTTCGAGTCTCATAGAAAAAGTTCTGAGTACTTACGTATGTAAATAAGGCATTTCAGTTTTTCTAATTTAATATATTTGCAAACATTTCGAAAAACCTGTTTTCACTTTGTCATTATGGGCTATTGTGTGTACATTGCTGAGGAAAAACATGTATTTAATACATTTTAGAAGAAGGCTGTAACGTAACAAAATGTGGTCTGAATACTTTTGAAATACAAATAGAACATAAGAATTCACTTAGAGAATGACAGTTCCCTTTCCCATCCAGAAATGTTTTTTTATACACTGTATGGGATGCCAACAGTGTCGTTGTTGCCAGCTGCTGTTTTTTACACAATGGGATACGGAGGGGCTCCACTTACATGATGTTTCACCATGTTTAAAAAAAAAAATAACAAAGATGATTACACATCCTCAAGTGAATTATTATCAAGTTAAAAATACACATGCGTTAATTTGGCAGCCATGTCGCTATGTTAATCTGTGTCATATTGAGGCATGAGTTATCAAGGAGCCAGGAGTCTTTTTGGAAATTCCTCAAATTGACTAGAGTTGAAATTTGAACTGGAACTACAAATGAACATTAGCATCTAACCACAGCACTTTTACATTGAAGAGAACTTAAATGTTGATTAATATGCACTGTCAACTAAATGTGATGAATAGTTTCCAACTGGGAAGTCTTACACAAATTGGAAGTGCAAATTTGTACATTTATTTTTTAATAAAAGCATATGGCCGCTCTGGAAAAAAGGCTACTATGGCCTGTGCTGTGCGCTACAAATATACATGCTTTATCTTCAGTGATGTATTCCAGTATAATGTAAAATACTGTACAATATGGCCTGGTATATCATGAAGCAGATTTGTTAGTGTTAGCCCCTCTGTCACCTCAGTGTTAGCCCCTCTGTCACCTCCACTAATGGTTCCTCAGGGGGGAACCATTAGTGCAAAGAGGAAAATATCTGCGTCCCAAATGGCACCCTATTGTAACGCCCGTCGGAAGAAGTGGACCAAGGTGCAGCGTGGTACGTGTTCATGATTTTTATTTCTCAGAACACCAAACAAAACAACARAAGAATAACGAACGTCACGTTCTGTAGGCTTCACAGAGCTAACAAAAAACAACATCCCACAAAACTAAGGTGGCAAAACAGGCTGCCTAAGTATGATTCCCAATCAGAGACAACGATAGACAGCTGTCCCTGATTGAGAACCATACCCGGCCAAAACATAGAAACACTAAACATAGAATGCCCACCCCAAATCACACCCTGACCTCACCAAATAGAGAAATAAAACGGCTCTCTAAGGTCAGGGCGTGACACCTATTCCCTTTATAGTGCACTCCTTTTGACCTGGCCCAGTAGGGGTCTAGTGCACTATATAATGAATAGGGTGCTATTTGGGACGCATGCAATGTGTTGAATGTCCATTTATTTTCTTCCTGAGGCACTGAGAGCAGGGTGTGTTCTTCATGTGTGAACCGTAAGGTGTGGCCCTCACCCCACTGTGTGTGTTTGTGTTTGCCTGAGATGATTGTTTGTGTGTGTGCGTGCGTGCCTGCGCGTGTCTGACTGAGTGTGTGACTGTTTGTGTGTGTCTGTGTGTATGCACGTGTGTGCATGTGGCAAATGTATATACACAATGAATCAATGGGTTGTTGCAGCTGAATGGGTCTGCAGAAGAATGACACAAGACGATGATATAAGAATGTGCCGCTGTTGAGTTTTATAATCATCTCAGGCTACACTCATTCTCTGGGGTGTGTTGTGTGTGTGTGTGTGTGTGTGTGTGTGTGTGTGTGTGTGTGTGTGTGTGTGTGTGTGTGTGCGTGTGTGCGTGCGCGTGTGCGTGCGCGCGTGCGTGCAGCCGGTCCACAGTATCTTAAAGTGGCACCTCCTATTTACATGGAGACGGCCGAGTCAAAAGCGTGGCACTTGTGTTCAGTGGAGTGGAGGAAGATTTTACAACTAAAGAGCAGAGCAAAGGAGGAGCATATGTGCAGAACTAAATATGTGCAGAACTAAACGATGCTGGCTGTAGACAGATGCTCTTAGGAGCACACCACAAACAGGCATTGAGATAAACATTTGATAATTTATCTTGATGATAATAATGACTGCCATGAACTTTTCACACAGCATTTATTATACTATTACACATGAGCGGTATACCCCTTTTTACATTGTCCTGTGATACCCACCCTACTGTGCTGGTCCAGATATATTCTTTTCACTTAAAAATGGGAAGTTGAGCCAAAAAAAGTATAGATTGTCCCCGTTCTAGACTATAGTTGAGAACGTACAGTTATGACTAGCTGTTCCCTGAAGGTGGGAAACAAGGTACAACACAGCTATGGGGAGTTTTTGCACTACTGAAGAACATTTGAACCAATCCTGACAAGGCCAATGAACAGTGTGCTTCACCGGAAGCCACAAGTGATAAACCCGAGGCACAGATAAGTTTGTTMCTGTCACGCCCTGGCCATAGAGAGGCTTTTATTCTCTATTTTGGTTARGCCAGGGTGTGACTAGGGTGGGCATTCTAGTTTCTTTATTTCTATGTTTTCTGTTTCTATGTTTTGGCCGGGTATGGTTCTCAATCAGGGACAGCTGTCTATCGTTATCTCAGATTGGGAATCATACTTAGGCAGCCTGTTTTTCCACCTTAGTTGTGGGTAGTCGTCTTTGTTAGTGGCCTGTATAACCCTAGTCAGAGTCACGTTCGTTTTTGTTGTTTCTTGTTTTTGTTGGCGACATTCAAAATAAAAAAATGTACGCTTACCACGCTGCACCTTGGTCCGGTCATTTCCACGAAGACAGCGAATGTGACAGTTCCATTCAGTATCGCCCGCTGTTCATCGAGCCCAGAACCGGGCGGTGCGGGGCCGAACAGGTGTTGTACCTCATTTCCCTCCTACAGGGAACATTAGTTATAGCCATAACTATACGTTCCCTTTCAGTCGGTCAACTCCGTACAACATAGCTATAGGGATATGAAATCACGCCCCTGTCAAGGTGTGGGTGTAGCTGGTGCATTGGAAGTCAGACACAGGAGAGCAGAGATGAGTGGACAAGGCACTTTACTGAGGCAATATATGAATAGAACGCAACCGCGTCACAAAAACAAATGCCCTCAGAACAAGTGAGGCAGCACTAAGTACAAAAATAACAAGGTACAAAGTACAGTCTGTCAAAAAGCACGGGTGTAAAATATAACCCGGCGCAAACCAGCTGGAAGAGTGCCAACCTGACAATAAACAATTACACACACAGACATGGGGGGAACAGAGGGTTAAATACACAACATGTAACGAGGGAAGGAATACCAGGTGTGTGTGAAAACAAGACAAAACAAATGGAAAATGAAAGGTGGATCGGCGATGGCTAGAAGACCGGTGACRTCGACCGCTGAACGCCGCCCGAACAAGGAGAGGGCCCGACTTCAGCCCCATGCCAACCTTAGCGTAAACCAAATGAAATGGCCCACGGCAGACCACCCAGAGTTCCAACCTGACAGGAATGCCTGTTGGACCCAGGTATTGTGCAATCTGTGCGCTGCCTAATGACTCTCTCCCGTCCCAGATGTAAGCACACTGTGGGCTACACTGGGGCCAGTGACATGGTGCAGCTGCAGAACTTACGTATGCTAAACAAGAGAGCTACACAATCAATTCCAAAATGGGAGGCAGGAATCACCAATGGCAGTACACTAGCTAGCTCGCCTTGACGAGTCAGCTAACCTGTGGGTAGCACGCTATGCAGAGCTGTTTAGCTAGCCTGATCGCGTCCACATAAGACCTGATCATCGACCATCTTTGGGATGAGAGGTAAACGTGTTTGACCGAGGCAGGTACAGGCGGCCTGGCATGCCCACCGACCCGGCCGTTCTCTCCCTTCACGTCGCCTCCCTTAGCCGGTGATAGATAGCATAGCAACCRGGTTGAGCTAGGGCAGCTTTCGCATGCCTCAGCCCAGGGAGACAAGATATTTTCTGACTAAAGCCCCAAATCATCCTTGGGTCACGTAACTCATATCCAGCCGAGGTACGGGCACCCGTGACAGGAAGCCATAAGAATTCCACACGTTTCCAAAAGGAACCACACGTTTCCCAAAGGAACTTGCGCGCACCATGGACTAGGGGAACAGTGACAGCCACGTGCAAGCCACTGTTACTGTCACCGTCCCGCACACAAGCTGACCCAAGCGGGGGCAGATGGAGCATGCACCGCGTCGAGACAGACAACAAAACGTGAGTATCTTTTTTATTTATTTAGACAAGGTCTTGAACCCGAGCCCGGCTTGTTAGCTTTCGTTGTTTTGGTTACATTACTCAGCCAATTAGCCAGGCTAAACACGCAGAAGATTAACTAACAGATTCAGCAGGAAAATCACAAAACCAGTTACCAAGCTTTTAACACACAATGTCCAGAAGGATGAGCACATCCTCAAGTGTGAGTGGTAAGTTGAAGTAAACCCTTGTATTTCGCGTTCCCATGTTTATTTTGAAAGAATACGTGAAATTGTTCTGCTCAGCTCGAGGTGAAGAGCAGGAGATTTGAAGGAATGAATTCATGCCTTGGGTTTATCACCTGTGGAAGGCCGGACTTCCGGTGAGGCACGGTGTTCATTGGCCTTCTCAGGCGTGATTCTAACGTTCTTCAGTAGAGGGCGTTAGCGTATGAACTCCCCATAGCTGTGTTGTACCGATTTGACTGACTGAAAGGGAACCATATCAACTGTGTAGATAATTTTAATGGAAGGACTTGTATGAACTGCATAGTTAGTTCAATGCCATTCGTCTTCTTTATCCGCTTCCTCTTTCTATACCCCTCTCTCTCTTTTACCCCCCCCCCCCCCACCCCACCCACCTCCCCTCCAGTGCCAGGTTTTGTGCTCACTGCTCACCCAGTCAGTCCATTTCAGTGAGAGCTTCTCTCGCTGGGCCTCCGAGAGCCCCGGTTGCATTTCAAAGACTCACTTAAATTTTACATCGATTTTCCTCCATGCATGTTATTGCATAATTCCAGCAACATTATATAGCTCTATTTAGCCAAATGAAAAACTATGTTGCTCTCTCTCTCTCCAGTCTAAATCAAGCCTTGGGGTTCTGGCATTCATTTGTCTATTTTTACTTGGTCAATTTCTTTCTGCCTCATCTTTGTCAAGGAAGGTATTGACGATTGATGTATGACATGCTAGATGGACAAGTCGTCATTGTAAATAAGAATTTGTTCTTAAATTCACTTACCTGTATAAATAAAGGTGTCCTAAAATAAAATACAAAAATGGACGGAGAGCCATGAACAACACACACATGTACAGTAACGCTGCCAGAAGTGATGATTCTAGTCTCTCTCTTTTGTGTTTTAACAGTGGGATTCCGGGGAAGAAGTGTGGTACCATCAAAGTCAGAGCAGAGGAGCTGAGCAATTGCAGGGTGAGTGGTTATCGTGTGTAAAAAAATAAAAATAAAAAAACTGCAGCTGTTGTAAGTGTTCCCCTTTTAATGAACAGTCATCATGAAAATGGAACGGCTTTAGCATTTTCAGCGGTGGCTATTCAGTCATACATATCCACATACTCTACACGGGAGCACAACAATGACTTGGTGCCTTTTTTCCTACAAACAATTCACTAAATACTAAGGGACTCAGTCAATCAAAACAGGTCATGAAATGTAAAAGAATTAGAAAGGGGGAAAAAGCAATCAGAGAAGAATGACTATTGTCCCAGTCTGTGGTTTTTATTGTCTGTCTGTTCCATCTATCTGTAACCTGTTCTCTCTAGGAGTCAGTGATGCTGCAGTTCTGTGGGAACAAGTTGGACAAGAAAGACTTCTTTGGGAAATCCGATCCTTTTCTGGTCTTCTACCGCAGTAACGAAGACGGATCGTAAGTCATCAACAACAAGCGTTGATTTATTATTACATACAAAATCTATTTAAAACTTGATTCATTCACAACCACTAATCATGTTTGTTTACATACTGTATACTGTACTATGTGATGGGTGGCAGGTAGCCTATCGGTTAAGAGCATTGGGCCACTAACCCGAAAGGTCACTGGTTCGAATCCCCGAGCTGGCAAGATGGAAAAATCTGCCATTGAGCAAGACAGTTAACCCCCCACAACAACTGCTCCCTGGGTGCCGATGACGTGGTCATCGATTTAAGGCAGCCCCCCACAACTCTGATTCAGAGGGGTTGAGTGCTTACCTACGGAACAGCAAGCGTCATCTCCYGTCTGGACTACTGCATCTCTCTGTTGGCTGGGCCTCCCGCTTGTGCCCTCAAACACCTGCAACTTATCCAGAACGCCGCAGCCCGCCTGGTGTTCAACCTTCCCAAGTTCTCCCATGTCACGCTGCTCCTATGCATCCTCCACTGGCTTCCAGTTGAAGCTCACATCCACTACAAGACCATGGTGCTTGCCTACATAGAGCAAGAGGAACTTCCCCTCCCTGCCTTCAGGCTTTGCTAAAACACTACAACCTGAGCACTCAGTTCTGCCACCTCAGGTAGGTCTCTTGGCCCTCCAACCCCTGCGGGAGGGCAGCTCCCGCTCAGCCCAGTCCAAGCTCTTCTCTGTCCTGGAACCCCAATAGTGGAACCAGCTTCCCTCTGAATCTTGGACAGCAGAGTCCTGCCCATCTTCCTGAAAACATCTGAAACCCTACCTCTTCAAACAGTATCTTAAATAATCCTCCTCCTCAAACCCCCCCTCCCCGAACCAGCATTTGCACAGGGAGTATAGATGGTAAGGGATGAGTGGACGTGAAAGAAAGGATGAGAGGAGAAATGAAAGGCAAGGAAAATAAAGGGTGAGCCTGAGTTAAACATACATTGTACGGGACGGCTTTGCCCAGCAGATGTTTTTATGCGAGCTGACTCCCCTATCTTGCACTCAACACATTTGGCTTTTGTGCAGCTGGATATTTACTGAAGCAGTTTAAATGGCTAGCTCCGGGGCACAACAGCAGCATGATCTCCCTGACCACATGGCCACACTGTATCCCGTATGAGAACATGAAGCTGCTGCTGTTGTTTTGACTTCTATACAGCATTTTCTTTTTTTAAATAAGTAGGAGTTATAAACAACATGTTGTCTTGAAAGGGTCCTGACAGCCATTGTGTTTGTGCGTGTGTGCATGTATGTGTGCGTGTGTGCATGTATSTGTGCGTGTGTTTCTAGATTTACTATCTGCCATAAGACAGAGGTGGTGAAGAACACTCTGGACCCAGTGTGGCAGGCCTTCAAGATCCCTGTCAAGGCCCTGTGCAACGGAGACTATGACAGGTAACTCATTCCTTAGATGCAGGTAACTGGCCGATGCATAGATTCAGCACTTTGAAATAAAAAGGAGAATGGCAGAGATAGTCCCTTTTGATAGTCCCTTTTGTAGTGACGCTACATTTCACAACGTTACTACACTACAGTACTCCAGTTAACACTAGAACTGCTGGGCTTCTTCTCCGGACCCCCCTTCAAGCTAATGAGCAGTGATTCTGACTGCAATATTCTAACGGTGTAATTCCTATATGCTATCGCAAAAAAATAAATGTGGTTGTGTTTGAAGGCCTTGGGTAACATTTTCAAACAACACAATACCGTTTTCATTCATTTACAGCATGTTACTGTAGGCTATATGTAAAATAGTTATATTTGTAGAGTGGCTTTGTTGCAACTATGAAACATAAAGCATATGTGTTGGAACACGGTAACAGCTTCTTTTTATGACAACAAAATAAAAATACCCCAACYACCAARACGCAYGRTCAAGACGCACAGTCAAATTATAAAAACATCAATAGCCTTAACATCATTATAAGCACCAAGTGGCCTTGATAAATTGTGAAACTCTATAATGGACATTAAAACCAGATAATGGGAYAATTTGAAAATATATTGGGACACCTTACAATCATGAAGCAATATGCGCCCACACATGCAGACCGTACTTGCTACAAAGGTCCAACGAGGAAAAGACTTAGCTAGCTAGCATTGAWTTGCAGATAATTTTGGGGGGGGGAGCATCTGATGACCTAACATGGTGAGTGATGAACATTATTTCTCCGGTCCCCTCCGCCGCTAAAGCTGTCAAATCCTCCCACATGTTTCTAGTTTSACCAGCTGTTTTCAGGAACTGGTATTTTTGAATTTGGTTTTCAWATTGGCAGGTTTGCTAGCAACAAACTAGCAAGCTTCTAGCCTAGTGTTTGATATGCGATCGATCTCGTAATTAACAGTCACTGTTGACAAGTGTCCTGAGAAGGCAAMCTTTTCTAGCTATGCCAGACAAAATCGTGCATTATCAGCTCATTGTTAAGAATACATCCAAATKAATGTCAATAGAAAACAGCTACCTTGCTGTTATTCTGGCTGCAGCGGTTGTGACTGTTTTAGCCTTAGCTAGCTAGCAAGCRAGGGATAAGAACGTCGCCAGCGAGCATGGCAATGGCAAATAAAGAACGAACGACTGTGTTGCGTCAATAAATATAGAAATAATCGAGCAAACAACGGATTAGAAAGTATTTGACAATATAACAAAATGTTTTAWTTCTGCTAGTAAATGTGTTGTTTTCTTTTTGGCAACTGTGTTATAAGAGGAATAAATGCCTCCGTTCTGTACATTACCTTGGAAAAATTAACTCCATAAAGGGACTCGGCCTTCAGCATGTACAATTACGCACGCTCTCACTGTGTAGCGTACTCCAAGCAGGCCAGAGTAGACTGATAAGACTGCTTTGATTCTGTTGACGTTTTTGAGGAATAGTTGTTATTATGGATACATTTCGAGTATGATTGTATGTAAACTTTCTGTGCAAAGCTAACTTTCATCAAGGGCTTAGGTGATGTATAATTGAGTACTCTTTGTCAGTACTCATTCTAAGGGTAACGGATGTGACCGTTAGACTCTTCATAACATGTCAGCATCACTGCAAAGCACGATCGTGATAAAATATTCATGCCCTTCATACTGCTTCCGAAGGATTTTTATGTTAGCAAAAAAGGTAGCGGGCAATCTTTATCTATTTCGGGTGTACTCAYGTTCTCATATGACCTGCAATCATGCGTTGTTCAGCTAACTGGAGCATTGCATGTGATCACGTGGCATAATAAAGGTCTTAAATTCATAATCAAGGTCTTAAAAATCCATTAACTTTCACCAGTCATGCTGAGTTTGTTTACTTCCTTGAGTAACTACAGGTACCCCCCCAGTGACAACATTGGTCTTTATCTGTGTAGTCTGCCCAGTGCATGCTTGTGAACTGCAGCTGTCAAGCATGAGGTGATTTACAATCTGACAAGAGATGTCTACGAAAGTGTTAACCCTGTGCCACTGGTAGGTTATAATTCAATTAAACCTTTTTTTTTTACCATTTCAATTAACGAAAATTAAGAATTTTAACCCTTCGTAGGAAAGACATCAACCTAATGACACTCATTGTATTCTCTAAACCAGCTTCACTTGGAATACTTTTCCAACAGTCTTGAAGGAGTTCCCACATATGCTGAGCACTTGTTGGGTGCTTTTCCTTCACTCTGCGGTCCAACTCATCCCATACCATCTCAATTGGGTTGAGGTCAGGTGATTGTGGAGGCCAGGTCATTTGATGCAGCACTCCATCACTCTCCTTCTTGGTCAAATAGCCCTTACACAGCCTGGAGGTGTGTTGGGTCATTGTCTTGTTGAAAAACAAATGATAGTCCCACTAAGCACAAACCAGATGGGATGGCGTATCACTGCAGAATGCTATGGTAGCCATGCTGGTTAAGTGTGCATTGAATTCTAAATAAATCACAGACAGTGTCACCAGCAAAACACCATCACACCTCCTCCTCCATGCTTCACGGTTTGAACCACACATGCAGAGATCATTCGTTCACCTACTCTGCGTCTCACAATGTCACGGTGGTTGGAACCAAAAATCTCAAATTTGGACTCATCAGACCAAAGGACAGATTTCCACCGGTCTAATGTCCATTGCTCGTCTTTCTTGGCCCAAGCAAGTTTCTTCTTATTATTGGTGTCCTTTAGTAGTAGTTTCTTTGCAACAACTCGACCATGAAGGCCTGATTCACGCAGTCTCCTCTGAACAGTTATGTTGAGATGTCTGTTACTTGAACTCTGTGAAGCATTTATTTGAGCTGCAATCTGAGGTGCAGTTAACCCTAATGAACTTAACCTCTGCAGCAGAGGTAACTCTGGGTCTTCCTTTCCTGTGGTAATGAGAGCCAGTTTCATCATAGCGCTTGATGGTTTTTGCGACTGCACTTGAAGAAACTTTCAAAGTTCTTGAAATGTTCCGCATTGACTGACCTTCATGTCTTAAAGTAATGATGGACTGTTGTTTCTCTTTGCTTAGTTGAGCTGTTCTTACCATAATATGGACTTGGTCTTTTACCAAGTAGGGCTATCTTCTGTATACCACCCCTACAACTGATTGGCTCAAACGCATTAAGAAGGAAAGAAATTCCACAAATGAACTTTTAACAAGGCACACCTGTTAACTGAAATGCATTTCAGGTGACTACCTCATGAAGCTGGTTGAGAGAATGCCAAGAGTGTGTGAAGCTGTCATCAAGGCAATAGGGTGGCTTCTTTGATCAATCTCAAATATAAGATATATTTAGATTTTTCTAACACTTTTTTGGTTACTACATGATTCCATATGTGTTATTTCATAGTTTTGATGTCTTCACTATTATTCTACAATGTAGAAAATAGTAAAAAGAAAGAAAAACCCTTGAATGAGTTGGTGTGCCCAAACTTTTGACTGGTACTGTAGTAGAGATGATAAGGGATGAGTGAAGAATGAGTCCAGCTAGCTTAAATAACAAGGGCATGAAATGGGTGTATCAGTCCCTGAGTCTAGGGTTAGAGGTATACACCGAGTCTACATAACATTAGGATCACCTGCTCTTTACATAACATACATTGACCAGGTGAATCCAGTTGAAAGCCATGATCCCTTATTGATGTCATTGTTAAATCCACTTCAAATGAGTGTTGATGAAGGGGAGGAGACAGATTAAAGAAGGATGTTTAAGCCTCGGAACAATTGAGGCATGCATTGTGTATGTGTGCCCTTCAGAGGGTGAATGGGCAAGACAAAAAATGTAAGTTCCTKTTGATTGGGGTATGGTAGTAGGTGCCAGGCGCGCCGGTTTGAATCAAGAACTGCAACACTGCTGGGTTTTTCACACTCAACAGTTTCACGTGTGTATCAAGAATGATCCACCAACCAAGAAACATCCAGCCAACATCCAGCCAACTTGACAGCCAACTGTGGGAGGCATTGGTGTCAACATGGGCCAGCATCCTTATGGAACGCTTCCGACACCTTGTAGAGTCCATGCCCCGACGAATTGAGGCTGTTCTGAGCACAATTAGGAAAGTATTCCTAATTTTTGGTATACAGGCAGTTTTTGGGACCGGTAACATATAAAGACTGACTGATGCTGGTGAAATGCAATTCTTGAGGAGAAACGACCACACAGAATGTGTGTACATCTTGCCAGCCAAGGATGACAAGGCTTGGGTGGCTGCAGGTCTATTTGTCCAGTCCATGTCATTTTCTGGACAAATGGGAGGAGGTACCATTTCATAGAGCCTGCATTTGGCAGACTAAAGGGTGTGAGATTAATACAAAGCATGAGCTTTAAAAAAAACTTTGAATGGAGTTTCAGTTTTGTATATTTATTCTATTACTCAGTAGGTGATTATATAATATTTTAAATAAAACATCTGTCATTAATGATCTAGAATGAAATGTGTCATCATTTGCTGTCTGTCTTTTGGCACGCTGTCACATCCATAACGCAGAATGTCACATTCATAACACAATTTCCCTCTAGTGTTATTATGAATGTGTTTATATTTATGTAATTGTTGAGGAATGCAGCACTCTAATTCGCAATGAAAATAGAGACGAGTTGGAGCCTATTTCTTCCTATTTAGGAAATAAGAGGTAGGCCTACCTTTGACAGACAAAAATTAGGCTATAGGCTGCTATATCTATCGATTTGTCTGTGAATTCCCGCCATTCACTCTTTAAATAGCTTACCTCCATGTCAGTGAAGGGTTGTTATATTAAAACCGAGGCGCAAATTGAGGTGGCATGAGAGGGTATGCCAGAGGCCTACCTTTTATTAAAGAAAATGTCAACAAAAAAACAGTACTACCCTTTGTTAGCGTAAGATGTTGAAGAAAATAAAACTGATCTGATTATATAAAGTGATCTATAATTGCGCTTTGGTCCGTGATGCTTTATGCTATAAACAATCGTTAAAATGCCCAGGAAAGACGTGACTCTGATGCATATGGGAATATCCTTGTTTAGTTTCTTTGCTATTCAGAGGTTGACTTTGCTTGGGAAGTAATCTAATTCTGTCACTATCAATTAAGCTATTCATTTTCTGTACAATAGAATATGTTTAAATACAGACATCCTTTAGAGAGAAAAGAAGTGACCTTCTCGTTGGGTTAAGCCACGAAGAAGAGTAGCCAGCAGTTAATGCTTACATTTTTCTGCGTTGGTAGGCCGACTCTGTCTGGGGTGGAAAGGTAGACCTAACTTTTGACTTCTCAGATTGAATTATTTGCATACGGACAGTTTCTTTACAAACAATGCACACAGATTTGGCATTGGAGAAATATGATAAAATGAACACGCAGGCTTATCTCTCTGTGCTTGTCTTCGTTTGTTATTTCGGTCATTTGTTTGGTATTAAAAAAAAGATTACGCTAATATGTAAAATTACGAAGAATTGTATGAAATGTTTATAAAAGGCATTTTTTTCTCGGACCTGCTAATACGATGATAGATTCATGTAATGCTTTTACTATAAAGGAGATCTCTCCACCCCTACGCGAACCCACAACCATCTGGCCCGCAGCCCTGTGCGCTATCAAAATTCCTGCGATGCCATGTAACGCTTACAAGACGAAGAACAGTTTCTAAAACTGGTCTGTCCAAGAATTGAGGGTAATCGGTAGACATGTTCTCTGCTATCCACTTTGTTTGAATTATTATAGGGAAGGTCAGTTTTTGTTTTTCAAGCGTTCAAGGAGGGTTTAGGTCAAATATATTTTGCTGAAGGGAAGGCCACCCATTTTCTCTATGTAACCCTTAATGTTCACTCCCTTAGTACATTGAATCCCAAACGCAGACATCTTTCTGAGAGCACACCCTCTTAGAGCCAGACCATCCTCTTTCACAGATGAGCACCTCTCTTTTAAACAGCAGAGATTTTCAATCATACACATTAATTACTTTTTCAAATGGAGTTTCTATCTCTCTTTCTCTCGCTCTCTCTCTCTCCTCCAGGAGCATAAAAGTGGAGGTGTATGATTGGGACCGAGATGGAGGGTGGGTACTGTCTCAGAAACATACGCACACACTTCACTTATTATCTGCACTTCTGCTATAGTAATTGCCCCAGGCGCAACCACATGAATAGTCTGCACTCAGAAATATTGCTTATGTATTTCATGTATGTCATTACATAATGTAGGTTATTGTTCGATGATTGCAAACAAACTTGCTGCTTGGAGTCACCCTGTGATGGAGTTTGTAACAATGTACCGATGTTGCAACAAAGGCATTTTGAAAAGTCATGTTTAAACCATCGGATCTGTTCCTAGAAAGGCGATCCCAGCTGGAAAGAAATCCCAGCAGGTGTGTGAGACACTGTGTGTGTTTACTCTTCCAGCCATGACTTCATTGGGGAATTCAATACCAGCTACAGAGAGATGTCAAGAGGCCAGTCACAGTTTCACAGCTACGAGGTGAGACATGTTGTAGCGGGTGTATATACACACACATTCACACACGTTAACGCACACCCCCACAAGGATAGTGAAACAAGCGCACACCCTTATCTTAACTGTTTACCCAAACATTGAGCCTTCCAGGGTGGTATTGAGTCTAGGAGAGGGGTGTCATACATCGACCGCGAGGGGGTCCAATCAGGCATGCAGGTGGTTTTAGTCAAATACAAACTCAATATACTTTAAAATGACTACAACCAAATCAAAACTGTGTAGAAACTGTCCAACTCGCTAAAAATCCCCAAGATGAAAGCTAGACAGTCAGGGAGCGTTGAACATTCCCTAAACGGTGGATAGAGGACTTTTTTTGTGCAAATCTTGACAGTGAGGAAATATAACCATTTTTACTGCACCCTCTGGACCTTATTGAAGACCAAATGTGGCCACCAGGGCAAAATTTGTTTGACACCCCTGGTCTAGGCAGTCAATTTGATTGATGAAAAAACTCATTTTAAGTCAGGCTTTCAGTTGCCTTGGCTTTGTGTTCAACTCAAGATCAATAAGACGCAACAAAGTGAACCAAGCCATGTTCTGTTCTCTGCAGGTGGTAAATCCAAAGAAGAAAGGCAAGAAGAAGAAGAAATACCTCAACTCAGGAACAGTGAGTCGATACCATCTTATACTCTTGACTTGAAAAGGCCACCTGTCTTTCAACCCTAGCTGTATCTTAGTGGGATTGTATGGCTGTGTCTCAAATGGCACCATATTCCCTACAGCCCTCTGGGCTCTCGTCAAAGTAGTGCACTATATAGGGAATAGGATTCCACTTGCGATGCATACTATGGATGTAATTCTGCACTTATTTGTTGCATGTTCATAGCTCAAAGGCGTCACAGTTGAATTAATAGCTTAGTACTCTACTGTATGTGTTTTAGCCAACTCTTCGATTGTTGTCGTGCCATATTTAAATAAGGTGTTATAATTATGATACTACTGTATTTCCACTGAAATCCTGATGTGCGGCATGGCCCTCACAAACTTCTACAGATGCACCATTGAGAGCATTCTGTCGGGCTGCAGCACCGCCTGGTACGGCAACTGCACCGCCCTCAACCACATGGCTCTCCAGAGGGTGGTGCGGTGAGCCAAACGCACCATGGGGGGCATGCTGCCTGCCCTCCAGGATATTTACAGCACATGCTGTCAGAGGAAGGACAAGAAGATCTTAAGGATCTCAGCCACCGAGGCCACGGTCTGTCCACTCAGCTACCATCTAGCAGACAGAGACGGTACAGGCGCATCCGAGCCGGGACCGAGAGACTGAAAAACAGCTTCTATCACCAGGCCATCAGACTGTTGAACAGCCATCACTAGCCGGGCTACCTGCCCAGTACTCAGCCCTGCATGTTGAGACTAACACCCAATGTATATATGAATGCTGATCACCTCATATTCTGTTTATATACTGTTGTTTACTCACTGTGTATGTACAATATATACTGTATTCTCGACATAGCTCATCCTAATATACATACTACTGTACATACTATTTTCTTTTCCAAATGATATACTGTCAATACACACCACATTTATATTCTGGATTCTGACACATGCTCACTCTAATATATCTACGATTTTTATTTCTTGATTTCTTGTTTAGATTTTTTAGATTTTGTGTATTTTGTATTGTATTTGGGAGACATTCTACTGCAGCATTTCGCAGCACCTGCTATAACACCTGAAGATCTGTGTACGTGACCAATAAAATTTGATTTGATTTATGTTTTAAAGGGATAGTTCACTTTTATGAAGTTTTCATCTTCATATTAAGTAGAAAATAAGCTAAAACTTCCAAAAGTATCCTTTTAACCTCCGAACGTGTTGCCAGGTAACCCTTCTGTCCTGTCTGGTGGACATGGAACTTACCTTCCTGGATTACATTAAAGGAGGGTACGTTCTCAAGTTGTATTTTTTAAATCAAGTTTTATTTGAATAGGGACACATTGGATACGCCATCACTCTTTATCTTATGTCTATAATCCCTAGATGAGCATTACATTTACAAGTGAATCATTTAGTACTAGCTTTCTATTGTATATTGTGCTTTCTGATTGTGGTGTTCACCCATCCAACTTGGCTTGCTCGTTTTGCATTCCAAGCAGCCCATAGGCCTACATTCATGTTGCAGGAAACAGCAGTTAATAATTAGGTATAACCCCCTTGTCCATGAATTGAGTTAGTGAGATCACGTTGAGTCATGTTATCAAATCTTGCATGAGTGATGTTCAATATCTTCCTTGTTTTCTTGTGTTGTAGGACTCAGATTAGTTTCACAGTGGCAATTGATTTCACAGCATCAAATGGTGAGTAGCTTAGTTCTTGTCAGCCCTTGAGAACCCTCTGCATGTGTGGCAGCAAGGTCTTCTTGACATCAACTTTGAATTGGCAACCTTCTAGCTACAATACCATACACGTATCTGTTACAAAACTGCTTCATATCATGCAAACTTGTCTTGGCTATGAATTTGAAAAGTCTCTATGCTGACTCCTTGTCTTCCGATGTAGACCCTGAGGAGATGGGTGTAGCAGCTCTGAGCTCAGTTGTATTGTATTTTGTTGGATTTCAGGCAACCCCTCCCAGCCCACCTCTCTACACTACATGAGTCCGTACCAGCTGAATGCCTATGCCATGGCTCTGAGAGCTGTAGGGGAGATTATCCAGGACTACGACAGTGACAAGATGTTCCCTGCACTGGGCTTCGGAGCCAAAYTGCCCCCAGACGGACGGGTCTCGCACGAGTTCGCTCTGGTGAGGAAACTGGAGACACCCCCGTCCAACTAGGGCGGCTGGTAGCCTAGCGGTTAAGAGCCCTTAACTGAAAAGATTGCTGGTTTGAATCCCCGAGCCTACTAGGTGAAACCCTAATTGTTCTTGTAAGTCGYTMTGGATAAGAGCATCTGCTAAATGMCCAAAATGTAAACGTAATCTCCCTCCATCCCTCATCCTTTAAACCTGCCAGTCTCCCAACCATCCTGGTTCTGGAACGCTGGAGGGAGAATCCAGAGGACAGGCTCATTCTTATGGCTGGAATGGAAAGGTATTAAAGACATGGTTCCCATTCCACTCCAGACATTACAACGAGCCCATCCTCTGACTTAAAGTATTAGGCTTTGTTCATAAGTAGTACACTACATAGGGAATGTGGTGCCATTTGGAACGCATACACAGTCCTCTACCGTATAAATTCCTATCCAGATGTGATGCCCACGCAGCCCCGGGCGCCGGCAGCCAATCCAGCTGCTCAGTTGGGTAATACTCAAGGAGAGTTAATCTAAGCATTAAGGATTTACTGAGTCAGCCTTTTAGCAAGGTGATACATGGAGGGAGGGCGAGAGAGAGAGGACACTAGAGGGATAAGGAAGAAGAGATGGGGAGTATAGGACAGAGAAGGTGGGATAAAGTAGAARAGGAAGAAGAGAGGCAGAATTAACCCAAGCTCCATTTGCAAAGCAAAGAGTGGCTGTCTTCTCCATGCTCACGGGAGGCCAACCAAAGCAGCTAGGGTCAAGATGGCTTTCTCCCACTTCACTTTACTGGGAAACTCTATTATACAGTACACAACAGTTTACATTATGCACATTGCATACAGTACAAAACAATTAGCACGAAAGAAAATGCATGTTAACCTCACCATAATTGCAAGGTGAAATCCAAGACTATATGGTGTTCTCCCAAAGTTGTTACTTGACACTACAGAGTTAAAAAGTGGTTTATGCATTTACTGATCTTGTATGTTCTGCTTGCTGTTTGGGGTATAGGTCAGGTTTTTGTAAAAACACTGAGACAACTGCCGTTATTTTTTATTTTTTTTATTTTATTTAACCTTTATTTAACCAGGAAGGGCTCATTGAGATTTAAAATCTCTTTTTCAAGAGCGTCCTGGCCAAGATAGGCAGCACCAAGTCATTACAAAAATTACAGACAGACAACATGAAAAACTACAAGTAATCTAGTAAAAACCATTGAGTTCACAAGAGTATAACAAAATCAAAAATGTGCAATGTGTGTTATGTGTTATGCAATGTGCTTTTAAATAAATGTGATGAATTGATAATCAATTAATTGATTCCTATATTGTTTGTTTGTTGTGTGTCTGTGCAGAATGGGAACCCCCAGAATCCGTACTGCAGTGGGATAGAGGGGGTGATGGAGGCTTACTACCAAAGCCTTAAGTCTGTTCGACTCTATGGCCCCACACATTTCTCACCTGTCATTAACCACGTGGCCAGGTAGGTCGCACGCACACACACACACTCATGCACACACACATGCATACCCACGTACGCATGATCGCAGACAACAGACACACACACACACACACAAACACTTGCATACATACACACGCATACATACGCATACGCGCACACAGACAACACACACACACACACACAGACACAGACAACACACAGACACACACACCATGTATTTGTATTTATTAGGGATCCCCATTAGCTCCTGCCAAGGCAGCAGTTAATCTTCCTGGGGGCAAAACACATTAAGGCACTTACGTCACACATAAAATAAAAGATAAAACAGTACATCATATAACATTATTACACCACTACATATCTACAATACAAAATGTATAATACCACCATACAACAATATTACAATGTATGTGTGTGGCTAGCTTTTTGTGTGTCTGTACGTGTCTGTACGTGTCTGTACGTGTCTGTACGTGTCTGTACGTGTGTTACGTGTGTGTGTGTGTGTGTTTGTGTGTGTGTGTGTGTGTGTGTGTGTGTGTGTGTGTGTGTGTGTGTGTGTGTGTGTGTGTGTGTGTGTGTGTGTGTGTGTGTGTGTGTGTCTCTTCACAGTTCCATAAGGTGTATTTGTATCTGTTTTTTTAAAATCAGATTCTACTGCTTGCATCAGTTACCTGATGTGGAATAGAGTTCCATGTAGTCATGGCTCTATGTAGTACTGTGCACCTCCCATAGTCTGTTCTGGACTTGGGGATTGTGAAGAGACCTCTGGCGATGTCTTGTGGGGTATGCAGTGGGTGTCCGAGCTTTTGTTTTAGCAGTTTAAACAGACAGCTCGGTGCATTCAGCTTGTCAACACTTCTTACAACAGTAGCTCCACTTTGAGCCATGGAGAGATTGACATGAATATTATTAATGTTAGCTCTTCATGTACATTTAAGGGCCAGCCGTGCTGCCCTGTTTGAGACAATTGTAATTTTCCTAAGTCCCTCTTTGTGGCACCTACCTGCACGACTGAAAGTAGTCCAGGTGTGACCAAACTAGAGCCTGTAGACCTGCCTAGTAGTTTTATTCCACAACAACTACCTAATACACACACATCATTAAGTAAAGGGATGGAATAAGAATATGTACATATAAATATATGGATGAGCGATGACCGAGCGGCATAGGCAAGATGGAATAGAATACAGTATTACATATGAAATAGTAATGAGATATGTAAAGTTTATAAAAGTGGCATTATTGACAGAGAAGATCGCTTAGATTGAAGATATGGCAAATAGAAGTGGCAATATTATCCGCTATTTCCTCAGTCGTTTTCCATCCAAGTTGTCAGACCCCTTGTGGCTTGTCATTCTTGATAGACAACAATCAATTTTTCACCTCTTCCACACTCAATTTACGGAATTCAAAATTACAATGCTTGTCTTTCATAATTTGGACAGTTATACTTAGATGTGTGGTGTCTGCGTTTTTTACTGGCATGTCATACCTAATTTGCCAATCTTGCCACTGAACAAAACATTAAAGCAGTTGGCAATATCAGTGGGTTTTTTGATGAATGAGCCATCTGATCAATGAATGATGGAGCTGAGATTTCCTTTTTGCCCAAAATGTAATTTAATGCGCTCCATGCTTTTTACTATCATTATTTATGTCATTTATCTTTGTTTCATTGTGTAGTTTCTTCTTTTTATTCAGTTTAGTCACATGATTTCTCAATTTGCAGTATATTTGCCAATTGGTTGTGCAGCCAGACTAGTTAGCCATACCTTTTGCCTCATTCCTCTAACCATACATTTAAGATTTAACCGTTTTTACCATCTTTTTCTTAATTGGTGCATACTTATTAGTAATGGAGTAAGCAATTTCATAAATGTGTCAAGTGCAAACCACAGACCAGCAAATATTATTGTAATGTTATAACTTATTTGTATGACCTCTTATACACTATATTAGGCCTAGCTTTTGGAACTTTGGTTTTCCTAGATATGGCTACTATATGTGATCACTACATCCGATGGATTTGATACAGCGTTTAAAGCAAATTTTCTGCTGGATTAGTAAAGATATGATTAATACATGTTCATGATTTAATTCCTGTGCTGTTTGTACTACCCTGGTAGGTTGACTTATAAACCAAACCAGGTTGCAGGCACTGGTTACAGTTTTTTTTTTATTGTTGAGTGGCCGCTTGATGAAAGCCAGTCAATATTGAAGTATACCTCTGTTGATATCACATACATTATCAAGCATTTCACACATACAGTGCATTCGTTAAGAGTATTCTGACCCTTTTCCCTTTTTCCACATTTTGTTACATTACAGGTTTATTCAAAAATTGACTAAAATAAATGTTGTTCCTCATCAATCTACAGTCGTGGCCAAAAGTTTTCAGAATGACACAAAATTTAATTTTAACAAAGTTTGCTGCTTCAGTGTCTTTAGATATTTTGTCAGATTGTTACTATGGAATACTGAAGTATAATTACAAGCATTTCTTAAGTGTCAAAGGCTTTCATTGACAATTACATGAAGTTGATGCAAAGAGTCAATATTTGCAGTGTTGACCCTTCTTTTTCAAGACCTCTGCAATCCGCCCCTGGCATGCTGTCAATTAACTTCTTGGCCACATCCTGACTGATGGCAGCCATTCTTGCATAATCATGCTTGAAGTTTGTCAGAATTTGTGGGGTTTTGTTTGTCCCACCCGCCTCTTGAGGATTGACCACAAGTTCTCAATGGGATTAAGGTCTGGGGAGTTTCCTGGCCATGGACCCAAATATTGATGTTTTGTTCCCGAGCCACTTAGTTATCACTTTTGCCTTATGGCAAGGTGCTCCATCATGCTGGAAAAGGCATTGTTCATCACCAAACTGTTCCTGGATGGTTGGGAGAAGTTGCTCTCTGAGGATTTGTTGGTACCATTCTTTATTCATGACTGTGTTCTTAGGCAAAATTGTGTGTGAGCCCACTCCCTTGGCTGAGAAGCAACCCCACACATGAATGGTCTCAGGATGCTTTACTGTTGGCATGACACAGGACTGATGGTAGTGCTCACCTTGTCTTCTCTGGACAAGCTTTTTTCCGGATGCCCGCAAAACAATCGGAAAGGGGATTCATCAGAGAAAATGACTTTACCCCAGTCCTCAGCAGTTCCAATCCCTGTACCTTTTGCAGAATATCAGTCTGTCCCTTATGTTTTTCCTGGAGAGAAGTGACTTCTTTGCTGCCCTTCTTTACACCAGGCCATCCTCCAAAAGTCTTCGCCTCACTGTGCGTGCAGATGCACTCACACCTGCCTGCTGCCATTCCTGAGCAAGCTCTGTACTGGTGGTACCCCGATCCCGCAGCTGAATCAACTTTAGGAGCCAGTCCTGGCGCTTGCTGGACTTTCTTGGGCGCCCTGAAGCCTTCTTCACAACAATTGAACCGCTCTCCTTGAAGTTCTTGATGATCCGATAAATGGTTGATTTAGGTGCAATCTTACTGGCAGCAATATCCTTGCCTGTGAATCATTTTTTGTGCAAAGCAATGATGACGGCACGTGTTTCCTTCCAGGTAACCATGTTAGACAGAGGAAGAACAATGATTCCAAGCACCACCCTCCTTTTGAAGCTTCCAGTCTGTTATTCGAACTCAATCAGCATGACAGAGTGATCTCCAGCCTTGTCCTCGTCAACACTCACACCTGTGTTAACGAGAGAATCACTGACATGATGTCAVCTGGTCCTTTTGTGGCAGGGCTGAAATGCAGTGGAAATGTTTTTGGGGGATTCAGTTCATTTGCATGGCAAAGAGGGACTTTGCAAATAATTGCAATTCATCTGATCACTCTTCATAACATTCTGGAGTATATGCAAATTGCCATCATACAAACTGAGGCAGCAGACTTTGTGAAAATTAATATTTGTGTCATTATCAAGATATTTGGCCATGACTGTACATACAATACCCCACAATGACTAAGCGAAAAAAAGTTTTTTATATGTTTTATTTATTACAAATAAATATCAAATACCTTATTTACATAAGTATTCAAACCCTTTGCTATGAGACTTGAAATTGAGCTCAGGTGCATCTTTTTTCCATTGATCATCCTTGAGAAGTTTTTACAACTTGGAGTCCACCTGTGGTAAATTTAAATTGATGGGACATGATTTGGAAAGGCACACACCTCTGGCTATATAAGGTCCGACAGTTGAGAGTGCACGTCAGAGCAAAAACCAAGCCAAGAGATCGAAGGAGTTGTCTGTAGAGCTCCGAGACAGGATTCTGTCGAAGCAAAGATCTGGGGAAGGGTACCGAAACAATTCTGAAGCATTGAAGGTCCCCAGGAACACAATGGCCTCCATCATTCTTAAATGGAGTAAGTTTAGAATCACCAAGACTTCCTAAAGGGAGGTAACCAAGAACCCAATGGTCACTCTGACAGAGCTCCAGAGTTCCTCTGTGGAGAAGGGAGAACCTTCCAAAAGGACAACCATCTCTGCAGCACTCTACCAATCAGGCCTTTATGSTAGAGTGGCCAGATGGAAGCCACTCCTTAGTAAAAGGCACATGACAGCCAGCTTGGAGTTTACCAAAAAGCACTCAGACTGGGGTGAACGTTCACCTTCCAACAGGGCAACAACCCTAAGATCACAACCAAGACAATAAAGGAGTGGCTTCAGGACAAGTCTCTGAATGTCCTTGAGTGGCCCAGCCAGAGCCCGGACTTGAACCCAATCGAACATCTCTGGAGAGACCTGAAAATAGCTGTGCAGTGACACTCCCTATCCACCCTGACAGAGCTCCCTGACAGAGGTTGAGAGGATCTGCAGATATTAATGGGAGAAACTCCCAAAATACAGGTGTGCCAAGCTTGTAGCATCATACCCAAGAAGACTTGAGTCTGTAATCACAGCTAAAGAGCCTTCAACAAAGTATGGAGTAAAGGGTCTGAATACTTACAATACCAGTCAAAAGTTTTCACATACCTACTCATTCAAGGGTTTTTCTTTATTTGTACTATTTTCTACATATGAAATAACACATATGGAATCATGTAGTATACCAAAAAAGTGTTAAAAAAATCTAAATATATTTTATATTTGAGATTCTTCAAAGTAGCCACCCTTTGCCTTGATTACAGCTTTGCACACTTGGCATTCTCTCAACCAGCTTCACATGGAATGCTTTTCCAACAGTCTTGAAGGAGTTCCCACATATGCTGAGCACTTGTTGCCTGCTTTTCCTTCACTCCAACTCATCCCAAACCATCTCAATTGGATTAGTGGYCCCACTAAGCGCAAACCAGATGGCGTATCGCTGCAGAATGCTGTGGGAGCCATGCTGGTTAAGTGTGCCTTGAATTCTAAATAAATYACTGACAGTGTCACCAGCAAAGCATCCCAACACCATCAGACCTCCTCCTCCATGCTTCACGGTGGTAACCACACATGCGGAGATCATCCATTCACCTACTCTCATAAAGACATGCGGTTGGAACCAAAAATCTCAAATTTTGACTCATCAGACTAAAGGACAGATTTCCTCCGGTCTAATATCCATGCTCGTGTTTTTTAGCCCAAGCAAGACAAATCAAATAAAAAATTCTCACATACACGTGTTTAGCAGATTTTTCCCTGGTGTAGTAAAATGCTTGTGTTTCTAGCTCCAACAGTGCAGTAATATCTAACACGTAATATATAACAATACACACAATCTAAAGTAAAGGAATGGAATTAAAAAATATATAKAAATATTTGGACGAGCAATGTCAGAACTGCAATTCGAGGCCTGATTCACACAGTCTCTTCTGAACAGTTGATGTTGAGATGTKTCTGTTACGTGAACTCTGAAGCATTTTTTGGGGTTGCAATTTCTGASGCTGGTAACTCTAWTGAACTTTTCAGCAGCAGAGGTAACTCTGGTCCTTCCTTTCCTGTGGCGGTCCTCATC
This sequence comes from Salvelinus sp. IW2-2015, assembly GCF_002910315.2. NCBI lineage: Eukaryota > Metazoa > Chordata > Actinopteri > Salmoniformes > Salmonidae > Salvelinus > Salvelinus sp. IW2-2015. Next base: position 44,536,243 of record NC_036866.1, read on the forward strand.
ATAGCGCTTGATGGTTTTTGCTACTGCACAAAGTTGTTGACATTTTCCATATTGACTGACCTTCATGTCTTTAAGTAATGATGTAATGTCATTTCTCTGTGCTTATTTGAGCTGTTCCACCGACATGACTTGGTCTTTATCCAAATAGGGMTTTCTTCTGTATACCACTACTACCTTGTCACAACACAACTGATTGGCTCAAACGCATTAAGAAGGAAAGAAATTCAGTTAACTTCTTATGGCTGGGGGGCAGTATTGAGTAGCTTGGATGAATAAGGTGCCCAGAGTAAACTGCCTGCTACTCAGGCCCAGAAACTAAGATATGCATAGTATTATTAGATTTGGATAGAAAACACTCTGAAGTTTCTAAAACTGTTTGAATGATGTCTGTGAGTATAACAGAACTCATATGGCAGGCAAAAACCTGAGAAGAAATCCAACCAGGAAGTGGGAAATCTGAGGTTTGTAGGTTTTCAAGTCTTTGCCTATCCAATATACAGTGGAAATTTGGTCCGATTGCACTTCCTAAGGCTTCCACTAAAYGTCAACAGTCTTTAGAACCTTGTTTCAGGCTTCTACTGTGAAGGGGGAGCGAATAAGAGCTGTTTGAGTCAGGGGCCTGGCAGAATGCCATGAGCTCAGTCATGCGCGCGGCCGTGAGAGCTAGCTGCGTTCCTTTTCATTTCTAAAGACAAAGGAATTGTCCGGTTGGGATATATCTTGAAGATTTATGTTAAAAACATCCTAAAGATTGATTCTATTCATTGTTTGACATGTTTCTACAAACTGTAATATAACCTTTTTGACTTTTCGTCTGGACCAAGTTTGCCTGCGCCTCATGAATTTGGATTTGTGAACTAAACGCACAAACAGAAAGGAGGTATTTGGACATAAATTATGTACTTTATCGAACAAAACAAACATTTATTGTGGAACTGGGATTCCTGGGAGTGCATTCTGATGAAGATCATCAAAGGTAAGTGAATATTTATAATGCTATTTCTGACTTCTGTTGACAGAAGTTGTCCACAACATGGCGGGTATCTGTATGGCTTGTTTTGTGTCTAAGCGCTGTACTCAGATTATTACATGGTGTGCTTTTTCCGTAAAGCTTTTTTGAAATCTGACACAGCGGTTGCATTAAGGAGAAGTATATCTTTAATTCCATGTATAACACTTGTATTGTCATCAACATTTATGATGAGTATTCCTGTAAATTGATGTGGCTCTCTGCAAAATCACCGGATGTTTTGGAAGCAAAACATTACTGAACATAAACTGAGATTTTTGGATATAAATATGAACTTTATCGAACAAGACATACATGTATTGTGTAACATGAAGTCCTATGAGTGTCATCTGATGAAGATCATCAAAGGTTAGGGATTAATTCTATCTCTATTTCTGCTTTTTGTGACTCCTCTCTTTGGCTGGAAAAATGTTTTTGTGACTAGGTGCTGACCTAACATAATTGCATGGTATGCTTTCGTCGTAAAGCCTTTTTGAAATCGGACACTGTGGTGGGATTAACAACAAGTGTATCTTTAAAATTGTGTATAATACTTGTATGTTTGAGTAAATTTTATTATGAGATTTCTGTTGTTTGAATTTGGCGCCCTGTACTTTCACTGGCTACTTTCGATCCCGTTAACGGGATTTCATACGTAAGAAGTTTTCATTGAAATGCATTCTAGGTGACTACCTCATGAAGCTGGTTGAGATAATGCCAAGAGAGTGCAAAGATGTCAAGGCAAAGGGTGGCTACTTTGAAAAATCTCAAATATAAAATGTATTTTGATTTAACAMWTTTTTTTGTTACTACATGATTCCATATGTGTTATTTCATAGTTTTGATGTMTTCACTATTATTCTGYAATGTAGAAAATAGTAAAAATAAAGAAAAACCCTTGAATGAGTAGGTGTGTCCGAACTTTTGACTGGGACTGTATGTTCTGGATATAGACGAGTAAAATGTTGAACGTAAATGTGATATAATTTTTATATATATACATTTTCAAATATTTCTAAAACCCTGATTTTTGCTTTGTCATTATTGGGTATTGTGTGTAGATGAATGAGGGGGGAAAAAACAATTTAATCCCTTTCAGAATAAGGCTATAAAGTCAAGGGGTCTGAATACTTCCCAATGCSCTGCATTATCCAGATACTGACTGTTGGCACTTGGTAGTCTATAGCAGCTTCCCACGAGAATGGGCTTTAGGTGAGGCAGATGAGCCTGTAGCCATATTACTTACTTCAGCAGTATTTAACATGCTCTCTTCTCTAAACTTTACACGAATGTGGTTCTGGATATAGACCACAACACCGCCCCCCATTGGCATTTCTGTCTTTTCTGTAGATGTTATGACCATGTATTGCTACCACTGTATCATCAAATGTATTATCGAAGTGCGTTTCAGAGGTAGTCAGAATATGAATGTAATCTGTTACTAGCAAGTTATTGATTTCATGAAACTTGATTTGGATGAGCATACATAGTGCCATTCCATTCAACTATTCAACTCCTACTGTGGCCATTCACTGTGGTACAATAACCTGGGATGGTCAATAGAGCCTCATTAGGTAGCATTTTCTTCTGTTTTTCTGTCGTTCCACAGTGACCTGTGACCCCCCTGGGAAAAGTCCAGATGAAAGAAATGTTCTCATAGCTCAGCCGTCCCATTGGAATCAATACTTACTGTAGTGGCATGAACACACACACACACACACACACACACACCTTACGATCACTTCTGGCCTTCGCAGTTGGAGAAAATCATTGGTGCTTTGTGTGTATCTGACCACCGTCCATGCAGGTGATCGATGAACAACATACGCGTAACTGCCAAAATAAAGGAAACGTGAGTAAATGAGGGATATAAAGTATATTGAAAGCAGGTGCTTCCACACATTATTTTGTCTACCATGGCTGGAAAAAGAGATGTCAGTGTCTTTGAAAAGGGGTCTCCAATGAACATAGGGGGTTTAAAGGATGTGTGTGTGTGTATGTGTGTGTGTGTCAGTCACCATATCTCAACCCAATCGAACACTTACGGGAGAATTTGGAGCGGCACCTGAAACAGCGTTTTCCACCACCATCAACAAAACATGAAAATATAGAATTTCTCATGGAAGAATGGTGTCACATCCCTCCAATAGAGTTCCAGACCCTTGTATAATCTATGCCAAGCGCATTTAAGCTGTTCTGTCCGTTCGTGGTGTCCCAACGCCCTATTAAGACACTTTATGTTGGTGTTTCCTTTATTTTGGCAGTTACCTGCCGGGACGGTGATCAGAAAAGAAAAGACTTTCCCCACCCACTCACGTAACCACACAGAAACACAGTAGCCTAAATGTCACAATTTACCACCAATCACACAGGTAGATGAGAAATCCGAGCTCAGATTAGATTTCACCAAAATCACACCCGTGCCTTTTTATGAAGAAATAACACTTCCAACAAGATTAGGATGATACGTGGTCGCTGTCTGCTTCCAGCGCCATTCCATACTTATTGCAGCAATAAAATAAACTGCAAACGGAAGCAAGCAGTCAGCGGTCTCCTACTCTTCATCCATAATTATTCAATGTTGTTGATCAAAACTATTAATTCAGCGTCGCATACAGAGAGAATAGTTGTTAGTTTTGAAAAACCAATAAGGCTTTGTACCATCGAACCGGCAGACAGACACTATTGGAGACGAAGAGAGCGTCGCCTTGTCCACACGGTTGATTAATGGTCATTTTATCCAAACAGAAAACTGGACTTGGTGTCTCTCCGTAGAGTGCATTGTCCCTGTGCTGTACATGCTCTACTTGGTATTCACTATTGGGAAATCTTGCCCAGTCATCTATACACACACACACACACACACAAGATTGACTGTAACAAGCTTTCTCCTCCATCCCTCTTCGCCCCTCAAATCCCATCTATTTCTCGGTGTGATCCGTCCGCCCACGTAGCCTAAGAATAGCTTGACCAAAACACACTGAGGGAAATCATTTTCACACAAATAAGCGGCTCCAGTGTCAGACGAGACCGTAATTCTCCCAATACTTGTGGCTGTATTCATTTGTCACTCAGAGAGCGTGCCGTGTGTGCGTGTCTGTTGCATTGGCCCAAAAGCCCAAGACTAAGTCAATGGTAACATTATTAAACCGTGGTTAACACACCCCCCAGGGTTATAGTCAAGATATGGGCCTCAACATCAGCCAAACAAATGAGGCCCATATCCAGGCCTGAGAGCAGATTAGATTAATGAAAGAGAGGTCATAAGCTGACACAAAATACGTTTCATAAATACATTTAATTGGTTGATTTATTGATCTCACCCTGCTCTCCTCTGTCTCCTCCTCCCACCAACCTCTCTCTCTCTCTTTCTCCTCTGCTCTCTCTCTTTCTCTCCCCCACTCCAGGTATGCGCAATCAGTCAAAGACGGCTCCCAGTACTTCATCCTCCTCATCATCTCGGACGGCGTCATCACCGACATGGCCCAGACCAAGGAGTCCATCGTGAACGTACGTACATGTCAAAGWTATAGTTTCCCAACGTTTACAGTGTGCCACCAGACCTGTAAAAAGAGGAAAGGAGTCCTAGGACTTAAAACATGTCCATTGTAAACGTGTATCTCGGGACCGTCCTAGAGAGTTTGACACACCTGATTTGGTGTGTTTTTCTGTCTATGTTGATAAATGCTGTTTTGGAATGCCCTTATTCCAAAATGGTGTTACATAGAAACAGAATCGCTACTCTGTGTTACACAAGTTTCCCTACATCCTTGTAATGTGATTGTTGAGTAAGATATGAGAACATTGAGTACCAAGCAACCCCAAAAATAGATGTTCCTCATATCTCTGCCAATTTAATGTCCACCTAAATGGCAATAAAAAGTTATGAAACACAGTGATAACATCTATCATTCTCATTCAGCCTTTGGCGAATGGCAACCCACTCGACCCACAATGCAATAGGAATCCGCTGAGGGAGAGGATGGAAATAAGCTTCATTTATAAGCTGTCAGGCTGGCTGGGGTTTAGACACAAGTTGTACATACATGAAATTAGAGGTGCTAATTCCGTAATTAGTCCTACAAAGGTTTGACAGATTCTTCTACTTTTTCACAAATAGTTAGTCCTATAAAGGCCCGGCAGAAGTTGAAAAACTTTGTCCGTCTTATGACAGTCGATCTCTACTGTACCATTATATGAGAAGAATTTACTTAGTGTAAATTAATTGGGAGTATATTAATTGGGAGTATTTCTCTGACAGCCTGTCGCGTTTTTAGATAACGATGGTTATTGACACTGGCGTTGAAAAGAAACTTGTTTCCTCAGGCTCTCTTTTTCTTAAAACATCTCTCTCTCTCTCTCTCTCTCTCTCTCTCTCTCTCTCTCTCTCTCTCTCTCTTTTCTCTCTCTCTCTCTCTCTCTCTCTCTCTCTCTCTCTCTCTCTCTCTCTCTCTCTCTCTCTCTCTCTCTCTCTCTCTCTCTCTCTCTCTCTCTATTCTCTCTCTCTCTCTCTCTATTATCTCTCTCTCTCTCTCTCTCTCTCTCTCTCTCTCTCTCTCTCTCTCTCTCTTTCTCTCTCTCTCTCTCTCTCTCTCTCTCTCTCTCTCTCTCTCTCTCTCTCTCTCTCTCTCTCTCTCTCTCTCTCTCTCTCTCTCTCTCTCTCTCTCTCTCTCTCTCTCTCTCTCTCTTCCCCCCTCCACATCCAAAGGCAGCTACTTTGCCCATGTCGATTATAATTGTCGGAGTTGGACCAGCAGAATTCAATGGTAAGACAGGAATAATGAAATGTGTGTGTGCGTGCGTGTGCTTGTGTGTGTGCGTGCAGACATATGTGTTTCTATGTGTATTCTCTAATCTCTTCTCTGCGTTAAATCCATTATTACGCCCCTCACCCAGTTCTCCCTCTTCTGCTTCTCTCCTTCCACTCCCTCTCTTTTGGGCCCCTCAYCCGGCTATCCCTCTCTTCTCCTTTCCCTTTCTCTCTTGCTCTTTCCTTCCTCTCCCTCTCTCTCATTTGCTTCCCATCCGGCACGTTGTCTTTCTAAATGGCGATACTCATTTGTGATATTTTAGAGAATTTTGTCCTAATTTTCATTCACCTTTATTTAGGAACAGATCAAGTCCTCTCCTCTCCTAATATTGGGAAGAGATGTTTACAATTCACAAAACACTCCATAATATACACATTCATTCCTTATGAGCAATTAGCCTCTAAAGTCAATGGGTATTAAACATGATCACGCTCATAAAGTCAATGTGCACCGTAGCATGACGTCCCTCCCTGTGCCGCCACACATGGTTTCTTTCCCTTCCACGTATCCCAGCACGTACGTCACCACACGCGCATCACTCAGTCACTTACAACCAAGGATTTCACCACTCTACACACACATTCTCTGTACTCAAACTACATGGCAGGCAATGGAACACTGTCATCTTGTGTAGCGTGCTAGCTGGCTCTCTGTTGTAATGTAGTGTGTGTGTGTGTGTGTGGTCAGTGCACACGGACAACAGTAGAGTATGTGTAGCCTACGATGTGTCATGCGCCGTGGCTCTGATGATGTTTGTTTTGTTCTGACATGGGTACGGATGACTGATGTGCTTCTCTCTCTCTTTGTCGATGTCTCTCTGTGTCTCTCTCTCTCGCTTTCCTTCTCCTCAGAAATGATTGAGCTTGATGGAGATGAAGAGAGGATCTCATCCCAAGGGAGGTTCGCTGAGAGAGACATTGTTCAGGTATTTATAGAGCTKTCTCTGTGCGTCTCTGCATGCCTATAGAATTAAAGCATATATTAAAGTAGACGTTCAGTGTCAATGGAAATAGGCTTACATTCTAGAAACAATAGAATGTCATGTACATGTATGTAAATGTCATTATCCCATATCTTCACTTGTATTCTTTATTTTTCCTCCTCTATACCTCCTCTGTATCCATTGTATTCCTCTCTATTCATTGTTGTCTTTTTCTAACGGAATTACTGTACTCATTCCCTCCCTGTTCCCCCCACTCCTTCTCCTCCTCACCTCCTCCGTTCTTTCTCTCTGCCTCCCTTCCTTTTCTCCATCCAGTTTGTTCCGTTCCGTGACTACATCGACCGCAGGGGGAACCACATTCTGAGCATGGCCCGTCTGGCCAAGGAGGTCCTGGCTGAGATCCCTGACCAGTTCCTCTCCTACATGAGAACCAGGTGCATCAAACCAGGCCTCTGCCCCCCTGTCTACAACCCCGCCCTCGCCGTGCACCCCCTCCTCACCCGACGGGTCAGCCGAATCTGAGGGGTAAGCCTCCTCCGGGCCTCTTCCTTTCTTGCTTCTTCTTCCTCACTGGAGTTTGACGATGGCGGTCCGAAGAAGCCAACCGCCATTTCCACTCTCTTGTTGCACTTTTGTGAATTCTGAAATATTTTCTGCAGAATGGACAGCAAGGCATTTTGCTTCTATTTTAAAGTGTCCCTCAGGAAGGACTTCCCATGAGATGTCAGAGGCCACAGTTTACTGGTCTGACCCAGGAAGTGGGTGAGTGCCTAGAACTGACCAACCAGGAGCAGCATCCAATCTGTGAAGAACCGTTCAGAAGTACATTTCTGTCTCTTATTTCTATGCCCTACTCTTCCTCTCAACCCCACTTCTGTCTCACCAACGGTCTCTTTCTAAATGTTTACAAAGTTGAGGATGAAGAGGAGATTTTGTACTCGTGGATATACGGTTGAAGTCGGAAGTTTACATACACTTAGGTTGGAGTCATTAAAACTCGTTTTTCAACCACTCGACAAATWTCTTGTCAACAAACTATAGTTTTGGCAAGTCGGGTAGGACATCTACTTTGTGCATGACACAAGTAATTTTTCTAACAATTGTTTACAGACAGATTATTTCACTTATAATTCACTGTATCACAATTCCAGTAGGTCAGAAGTTTACATACACTAAGTTGACTGTGCCTTTAAACAGCTTGGAAAATTTCAGAAAATTATGTCATGGCTTTAGAAGATCCTGATAGGCTAATTGACATAATTTGAGTCAATTGGAGGTGTACCTGTGGATGTATTTCAAGGCCTACCTTCAAACTCAGTGCCTCTTTGCTTGACATCATGGGAAAATCWAAAGAAATCAGCCAAGACCTCAGAAAAAMAATTGTAGACCTCCACAAGTCTGGTTCATCCTTGGGAGCAATTTCCAAAYGYCTGAAGGTACCACGTTCATCTGTACAAACAATAGTACGCAAGTATAAACACCATGGGACCACRCAGCCGTCATACCGCTCAGGAAGGAGACGCGTTCTGTCTCCTAGAGATGAACGTACTTTGGTGGAAAAGTGCAAATCAATCCCAGAACAACAGCAAAGGACCTTGTGAAGATGCTGGAGGAAACAGGTACAAAAATATCTATATCCACAGTAAAACAAGTCTTATATCAACATAACCTGAAAGGCCTCTCAGCAAGGAAGAAGCCACTGCTCCAAAACCGYCATAAAAAAGCCAGACTACGGTTTGCAACTGCACATGGGGACAAAGATCGTACTTTTTGGAGAAATGTCCTCTGGTCTGATGAAACAAAAATAGAACTGTTTGGCCATCTCAAGACATCAGTCAGGAAGTTAAAGCTTGGTCGCAAATGGGTCTTCCAAATGGACAATGACCCCAAGCATACTTCCAAAGTTATGGCAAAATGGCTTAAGGACCACAAAGTCAAGGTATTGGAGTGGCCATCACAAAGCCCTGACCTCAATCCCATAGACAATTTGTGGGCAGAACTGAAAAAGCGTGTGCGAGAAAGGAGGCCTACAAACCTGACTCGGTTACACCAGCTCTGTCAGGAGGAATGGGACAACATTCACCCAACTTATTGTGGGAAGCTTGTGGAAGGCTACCCGAAACGTTTGACCCAAGTTAAACAATCTAAAGGCAATGCTACCAAATACTAATTGAGTGTATGTAAACTTCTGACCCACTGGGAATGTGATGAAATAAATAAAAGCTGAAATAAATCATTCTCTCTACTATTATTCTGACATTTCACAGTCGTAAAATAAAGTGGTGATCCTAACTGACCTAAGACAGGGAATTATTTACGAGGATTAAACGTCAGGAATTGTGAAAAACTGAGTTTAAAATATATTTGGCTAAGGTGTATGTACACTTCCGACCTCAACTGTATTTGTATATTTCTTTGTTTGTACTCCAGATGCACTCTGTCTCTGGTTGTAGCGATGACAATGATTATGATGATGTTGACGACAATTGTACAAAGAGCCCAGGAGCCACATCCCATGTGTGGTGTGTTTTTTTTTTTAAACGGAGCATGTTCTATATCTAGTAGAGGGGTATGCATGCCGAGTGAATCCTGCACTCAGGGCCTCCTACCCCCTTTCAGACAGGACCTTCACCATCTATAATCTTCCCACTCGCTACCTTACTTACACTCTGTTCTCTGCCTGCCTTGACTCACAAGGGGACTCCCTTCCCTTCAGAGTCTGGTCCTGTCATATACAGCAGGGACTCAACCAGCCTTACTCTCTCTCTCTGCATAACAAATGGTACTCTTTTCCCTACATAGGGTGCACTAAAAGTCGTGCACTATGGGCCCTGGTCAAAAGTAATGCAGTGTATAGAGAGTAGTGTCATTTGGGACACCGCCTCTATCTGTCGGTTACATTCACAGTTGCCATTCTCATAAGGATTTTGGAATAATGGAATCTTCATCCATGCCCAGGAGTGAAAAACGCACATACCAGTTAGTTACACCACTTCCACGTGTGTCCTCTGACTCGTCTTACTTTTGTAAAGTTTGAAGCTCGTGAGAAAATGTTGTTTGTATTTTCAGAAGGGTTCTMTCTTTCGTTTCTACCTCTCACTTTGCGGTATGCCGCTAAACCCTGTGTATGTATGTTTTGGAAAGGCAGGATGTTCAGTAAAAGAAAGATTTTCAGTAAAAAAATCAAGAAATATTTCAGTCAACCTTTTGGTTTATAGCCTTTGTCTGTCACAAAGTGAAATTACGTTTTACATTTACGTTCAACATTTTACTTGTCTATATTCAGATCATACAGTACAAAATTTGGACACAGCTACTCATTTAGGGGTTTTTCTTTATTTGTCACTATTTCCTACATTGTAGAATAATAGTGAAGACATCAAAACTATGAAATAACACACATGTAGTGTGTGTTTTTTGTAGTAACCAAAAAAGTGTTTAAAAAATCTAGATATATTTTGTATTTGAGATTCCTCAAAGTAGCCACCCTTTTCCTTGATGACAGCTTTGCACACTCTTGGTATTCTCTCAACCAGCTTCATGAGGAATGCTTTTCAAACAGTCTTGAAGGAGTTCCCACATATGCTGAGCACTTGTTGCCTGCTTTTCCTTCACTCTGCGGTCTAACTCACCCCAAACCATCTCAATTGGGTTGAGGTCGGGTGAATTGTAGAGGCCAGGTCATCTGATGCAGTACTCCATCGCTCTTTTTCTTGGTCAAATAGCCCTTACACAGCCTGGAGTTGTGTTGGGTCATTGTCCTGTTGAAAACAAATCATAGTACCACTAAGCGCAAACCAGATGGTATGGTGTATTACTGCAGAATGCTATGGTAGCCATGCTGGTTAAGTGTATTTTATTTGTTTAACACTTTTTTGGTTACTACATGATTCCATATGTGTTATTTCATCATTTGGATGTTTTCACAATTATTCTACAATGTAGAAAAGAGTAAAAAATAAAGAAAAACCCTTGAATGTGTAGGTGTGTCCAAACGTTTGACTGGTACTGTATGTATTAATGTATTCAAAGGAGGGGCAGAGGGTATAGGAAGGGAACATACGATAAAAATGTCTTATATTCCCCCGCTATTGAACAGTCTATGGAATAGTCTAGAGATAAACAACTATAACAGCCGCTCTTCAGCTTTATATCGGAATATCACTTCACTCCCACTTGGTTAACCATCCATTTCAGTCAACTTTAGATCTATATTCATGATGTAGATTGGGGAAATAAAGACATTTCAGGCTAATTTTCAGGAGTTTGCCCTCAGGAAAGGGAAATAGAAGCTAATCTCAGAGTATGTCCGACCAGCGAGTGGGGAATCACATTTAACACACAGTGAACAATAGCAGGATTTCAAAGTGGGCTTTGTGGGGGTGGGTTTGTCACTTGCGCTCGCACACTGCTGTATGTGTGAAACCAAACAGACTGTCTCTTCAAGTCTATGAAAATGTATGAGTATATTATTGGAACAGAACACTAAAAGTGTTCGCATGGCGAACAAACAAACCACACACTTCTTGTGGATAAAAAAACAGCTTAAATGAAGAATAGACGGCCTCCTCCCACAGACAATGATGTGATGTGCGTCCGTTTCACTTTGCCAAGTGACTGCCCAGCTGAAACAGAACGTTCCATGACGTTCCCTGAAGGTTCTCCTTTTCTTTTTCCACAACGTTCTGGGAACCAAAATGTGTTAGCCGACTGACTGTAACAGAACGCCTCAGAAAGCCCATGTATTCTAATACACATTACCTTTGTTTACTTATGATACTCGTGATTTATAATTGAACGCTTGTGATAATAATACTATCCTACTGTTTTTACAGTAGACAATAGCATGCATCATGTTTAACAGTAGATAATAGCATGCATCATGTTTTGCATGGATCATTTTCTACAAAGGAGATGCACCGGTATATTGTATATTATGACATTGTTACGTGTATTCAGAAATACTATTCAAACATTGCCTTAAAATCTCACTGAACTCTTGGAATTGTGCAATGCCTTCAGATAAAGTGTATACTGACTGATTGTCATTGTGTGAGTGCTCTGTTGTTTTTGTATACTCATGCACGGCCACTCTGTTGAATGCCATTCTATTTCTGTGGTTGCAATGATCTGAATAAGAGGTGTTATGAGCTGAACAGTCAAGTCTGTGATAAGGTAGTGCACTATGTAGGGATTAAGGTACGATTTGGGATGCGGCTTGTGTTGTCTAGCKCCCAGCTAAAGGGCATGGCAATCATCGAAACAACATAAATGTTGTATCAATTACTTCAATCTGATCTCCTATGCTGATTGGGGATTGTTTTATCAATGTTGCTTAATAAGAACAAATTCTTATTTATAATGACAGCCTACCAGGGAACAGTGGGTTAACTGCCTTGTTCAAGGACAGATTTTTACCTTGTCAGCTCGGGGATTTGATCCAGCGACCTTTTGGTTACTGGCCCAACGCTCTAACCACTACGCTACCTGCCGCCCCAATCCTTAATCATTACATTAGTAATAGAGAGTGGCCCCAGGCCTGCAATGAGTCAGAGACTTTGATATTTCCAATATTATTTTCCCATGTTGCAATATTAATTATCCAATACCTCTCAAAATCAATCTTCTAAATGCTTGTATTGATAATGCGTGTTTCAAGAAATACACTTGCAATAGAAATGCAATCCATATTTGAAATCATTTCAACTTCAATTGAGTACTGAATCAAGCCCTAATGTTGGAAGGCCGCTGACACAGCACAGCTTTGACTGTTCACATTAGATCAGATGAAAACCACTGGAAATAATACAAATTAATATTTCTGTATGAATTGTCAATATTTCAATAAATATTTGTATAATACAGTTTTCATTTTTCCACAATCATTCAGCTCGGAACATTGCCCTATTTAGTGGCGTGTCAGAATAAGGTCAGTGTTGTTTACATTGCATGGTATAGAGCTGACGCAGAGTTTTCTATACATTCTGAAAGTGCCCTCCTTTGAATCACGCCCAAGTTTAATGAGGATATATAAATAAGTAATTAAATCAAGTTGTGTGAATCATGAGTCATGAGCAAGGTTGGGGTTTTGCAGATCCAAGAAGGTTACGACTGTTCAGAATGAGGATATGATAAGAGGTAATGATTAATAAGATGACTGTTTATTGATGTAATAGATTTATATCTTATAGAGTTTAATTCGGGAGATGGTAACTCTTTAAACAACCTCTTCTGTGGTGCCCCAAATTCCTAATGAGTTAGTTGTTACATTTTTTGGTATGTTATTTTTACCATATAACATTCTTGTTGAATATCCAGTTGTATTTTTGAGTTAACATTAAATAGTGGACACTCCATTGTATTTTAGATTTGGACAAATAAACATTCTTTAGATATACTGTATGAAGGTAATTGTGTGCCGACCCAAAAAAAAGGGGTTAAATATGTGTACAAAAATAAATACATACTGTATATATATACCCTACCGTTCAAAGGTTTGGGCTAACTTACAAATGTCCTTGTTTTTGAAAGAAAAACACTTTTTTTTTTGTCCATTAAAATATCAAATTGATCAGAAACACAGTCAGAAACACAATTTGCTTTTATTTCAAAAACAATGACATTTCTAAGGGACCCCAAACTTTTGAACGGTAGTGTACATATATACAGTGGGGAAAACAAGTATTTGACACACTGCCGATTTTGCAGGTTTTCCTACTTACGAGGCATGTAGAGGTCTGTAATTTTTATCATAGGTACACTTCAACTGTGAGAGACGGAATCTAAAACAAAAATCCAGAAAATCACATTGTATGATTTTTAAGTAATTAATTTGCATTTTATTGTATGACATAAGTATTTGATCACCTACCAACCAGTAAGAATTCCGGCTCTCACAGACCTGTTAGTTTTTCTTTAAGAAGCCCTCCTGTTCTCCACTCATTACCTGTATTAACTGCACCTGTTTGAACTCGTTACCTGTATAAAAAGACACCTGTTCACACACTCAAACAGACTCCAACCTCTCCACAATGGCCAAGACCAGAGAGCTGTGTAAGGACATCAGGGATAAAATTGTAGACCTGCACAAGGCTGGGATGGGCTACAGGACAATAGGCAAGCAGCTTGGTGAGAAGGCAACAACTGTTAGCGCAATTATTAGAAAATGGAAGAAGTTCAAGATGACGGTCAATCACCCTCGGTCTGGGGCTCCATGCAAGATCTCACCTCGTGGGGCATCAATGATCATGAGAAAGGTGAGGGATCAGCCCAGAACTACACGGCAGGACCTGGTCAATGACCTGAAGAGAGCTGGGACCACAGTCTCAAAGAAAACCATTAGTAAAACACTACGCCGTCATGGATTAAAATCCTGCAGCGCACACAAGGTCMCTTTGATCAAGCCAGCGCATGTCCAGGCCCGTCTGAAGTTTGCCAATGACCATCTGGATGATCCAGAGGAGGAATGGGAGAAGGTCATGTGGTCTGATGAGACAAAAATAGAGCTTTTTGGTCTAAACTCCACTCGCCGTGTTTGGAGGAAGAAGAAGGATGAGTACAACCCCAAGTATTTCAATTGACTGATTTCCTTATATGAACTGTAACACATAAAATCTTTGAAATTGTTGCATGTGGCATTTATATTTTTGTTCAGTGTATATTGAAACCCATTAGCCAACTAACCAATCTTTGCATTTGTTTTTGCAAGAWCTTGAACACTCCAATCAAGAGCTCCTTCTGAAACACTGTCGAATACAGCACAGAGGAGGAGAAAACTGGCCCTCTTTTTACTCTGATTGTGTCTGTACCTTCCCAACCTCACACCTTTCTCGATCGCATACTAGAAGTGTCAAAAGGCAAGAGAATTCAACATTTTTGTGTGAATTATGTGATTTCAAAGATGTTTGCAAGGAAAGCAATTTCACTCATTTTGGAAACCATTTGAGAAATCAAAAAACTGTACGGTGCCCTCTTCTAGCGTGTGAGAATAAAACAAACATGCGTTCAAGCTTCAGCTGTCATAGAAGTAGAAACCATAACACTCAGGACGCATAAAAATACCTTTGTTTATGTTTCAATCAAGTACTCTACTTGAGAGCTATCTGAGCCATGAAGATTTTTTTGATACAGTAGTGTTAAATCAAGAAGTTTATCTGTCCTTTCAAGATGGTCTTTTCAACATGGTCAGTAGTTTTAACAGAATAAACTTTTAGGTGAGCAAGATACCGGTATTCCTTTCAGGTTGTGTATTGATGACTAAAGAAGTTTGTAATCCTGCAGTTACTGCTGCATATTGGGTCATAATCAATTTGCCAGCCACATTTTGCTCCAGTCTACACTCATTTTTCAACTAGCAGTCTTTGGAAAGAGTTCTGATATGCACCTGTTTGGATATGAGAAGCTTCTTGATCCGTTGATTAAGGATATCATTTATTTGGAACAGGAGGGGATGTTTCTTGAGGTTCTAGGTCAGTACGTAAAGGGAAGAGTCTTCTATGTCTGTGCAGACCACCTTGGGGCCCATGGCTTTGCCGGCTTTCAGGAAAGCCTTAATGTTGAGAAGTTCTGCAGATTCTGTTTAATTAGTTCAAACCAAGTAGTTACCACTGCACCTTTGTGAAGGAACTCAAGGACAGTGACACGGTCCGGAGTGTGAATGGTGTGAAAAGGGAATGTGTACTGAGCGAGCACCTATCATACTTCCATCCAATCAGAGGATTTCCTCCAGATGTTTTACATAATTTGTTTTTAAGCAATTATCCCAGTACAATTGTCCTTGTGTCTGAAGAAATTGATTTGTAAAGGATTCATTTCATTTGATGGACTGAATAATCACATTAAGAAACTTCCTTACGAATATTCAAACAGGGTTAATAAACCACAGAAAATTGCAAACACAAGCTTTGCAAAGGGAACCACTGGTGGCAATGGATATGAGAATTGGGCACTGTTAACATTACTCCCCCTCATGATTGGCAGCAATGTAACAGAAAAGGAGCTGTCAAAGAGATTGTCAAGGTACCGTGCTTTTTCCACATTCTGTTGGGTTACAGCCTGAATTTAAAATGCATTCAATTGAGATTTTGTCACTGGCCTACATACATTAACACATCATGTCAAAGTGGAATTATGTGTTTAGCAATTTTAACAAATTATTTAAAAAATGAAAGCTGAAATGTCTTGAGTCAATACGTATTCAACCCCTTTGTTAAGGCAAGCCTAAATAAGTTCACAAGTAAAAATGTGACTAAACAAGTCACATAATGGACTCACTCTGTGTGCAATAATACTGTTTAACATGAATTTTGAATGACTAACTCATCTCTGTACCCCCACACATACAAATATCTGTAAGGTCCCTCAGCCGAGCAGTGAATTTCAAACACCGATTCAACCACAAAGACCAGGGAGTTTTTCCAATGCCTCGCAAAGAAGGGCACCTATTGGTAAAAAAAAGAAGCTGATTGAATATCCCATTGAGCATGGTCAAGTTATTACACTTTGGATGGTGTATCAATAAACCCAGTCACTACAAAGATACAGGCGTCCTTCCTAACTCAGTTGGCGGGGAGGCAGGAAACTGATCAGAGATTCCACCATGAGGCCAGTGGGGACTTTAAAACAGTTACAGAGTGTAATTGCTCTTATAGGAGAAAACTGAGGGTTGATCAACAACATTGTAGTTACTCCACAATACTAACCTAAATGACAGAGTGWAAAGAAGGAAGCCTGTACAGAATAAAAAATATTCCAAAACATGCATCCTGTTTTCAATAAAGCACTAAAGTAAAACTACAAAAAACTTGGCAAAGAAATCTCCTGAATACAAAGTGTTATGTTTGGGGAAAATCCAACATAACACGTCACTGAGTACCACTCGTCATATTTTCAAGCATGGTGGTGGCTGCATCGTGTTATGGGTATGCTTGTCATGGGAAAGGACTAGGGAGTTTGAGGGGATAAAAATAAACGGAATAGAGCTATAGACATGCAAAAGATGAATTAGAATTTTCCTGAATGGCCTAGTTAGAGTTTTGACTTAAATCGTCTTGAAAATAATGTCAAGACTTGAAAATAACTGTCTAGCAATGATCAACAACCAACTTGATCTTGAATAATATAAAAATGTATAATATGCAAATGTTCTACAATCCAGGTGTGCAAAGTTCTTAGTCTTACCCAGAAAGCTGTAATAGCTGCCAAAGGTGATTCTAACATGTATTGACTTGGGGGTTGAATATTTATGTAATCAAGATATGTTAGTGTTTAAAAGAGTTGTTAACCACCTTTACAAATACAATTGTGCTGTGAAGAGTTTTGAAAAGCCACTTGCTCATGCTTTTTTGCCCGAAATGATGTGCGCTCTTTTCTAAGAAGATATCTTTCACTTCCAAACGATGCTTTGATCAAAGTTTTAAAGCCAGAATAGGCTACTTCAACATAAACATAATATTAGCCCTGCCTCAAAGCACAACAAAGGGTTGGAAAAAGGATACATTTTATCACACTCGCATCTATCGACCGAGAGTGTAGCAAATAGCACTCTGTCTTTCAGTCTCTGTCTGCCTGTCGTTATTCTTCAATAATCAATGCATGCTGTTTATCCATATTTGATGTATTGTAGTGTTAGGGTAATCTGTTAGGGAAGAGATTGAGCTGTGTGCCTTGTTTAGTTTTAATATTTTCACAAGCCTGCTAAGTGATGGTGGTGTCCTGCACACACACCGCAACATTACTTGTTTTTTTATACAGTGCCTTCGGAAAGTATTCAGACCCCTTGACTTTTTCCACATTTTGTTACGTTACAGCCTTTTTCTAAAATAGATTTAACACAATACCCCATAATGACAAAGTGAAAACAGGTTTAGATATTTTTGCAAATGTATTAAAAAAAAAAAAACAGAAATACCTTATTTACATAAACATTCAGACCCTTTGCTATGAGACTCAATTGACCTCAGGTGCATCCTGTTTCCATTGATCATCCTTGAGATGTTTCTACAACTTGATTGGAGTCCACCTGTGGTAAATTCAATTGATTGAACATGCGTCGCAAAGGCACACACCTGTCTATATAAGGTCCCACCGTTGACAGTGAATGTCAGAGCAAAAACCAAGCCACGAGGTCGAAGGAATTGTCTGTAGAGATCCGAGACAGGTTTGTGGGGATGTTTTTCAGCGGCAGGGAATGGGAGACTAGTCAGGATCGTAGGAAAGATGAACGGAGCAAAGTACAGAGAGATCCTTGATGAAAACCTGCTCCAGAGCGCTCAGAACCTCAGACTGGGGCAAGGTTCACCTTCCAACAGGACATTGACCCTAAGCACACAGCCAAGACAATGCAGGAGTGGCTTCAGGACAAGTCCCTGAATTTTCTTGATTGGCCCAGCCAGAGCCCGGACTTGAACCCGATCGAACATCTCTGGAGAGACCTGAAAATAGCTGTGCAGCAACGCTCCCCATCTAACCTGACAGATCTTGAGAGGATCTGCAGAGAATAATGGGAGAAACTCCCCAAAAATACAGGTATGCCAAGCTTGTAGTGTCATACCCAAGAAGATGCTTCAACAAAATACTGAGTAAAGGGTCAGAATACTTATGTAAATGTGATATTTCAGTTTAAAATGTTTAATACATTTGCAAAACAACTAAAAAACATGTTTTTGCTTTGTCATTAGGGGGTATTGTGCGTAGATTGATGAGAATAAGGCTGTAAGCCAACAAAATGTGGAAAAAATCAAGGGGTCTGAATACTTTCCAAATGCACTGTAATTGCAGGCAATGTTTATTTATTTATTTTTTATTTTTACCCTTTTTCTCCCCAATTTCGTGGTATCCAATTGTTAGTAGTTACTATCTTGTCTCATCGCTACAACTCCCGTACGGGCTCGGGAGAGACGAAGGTCGAAAGCCATGCGTCCTCCGAAACACAACCCAACCAAGCCGCACTGCTTCTTAACACAGCGCGCATCCAACCCGGAAGCCAGCCGGACCAATGTGCCAGCCGCACCAATTTTTTAAAGAATCCTGCATATCAATCCTGGAGAAAAAAAATCCTGCATTTTTGTGAATTAGGGTCTCGCTAAGTTGAATTGTGCTACCTACATTTGTATGGTATTATTTGAATAAATGTACAAAAACAGATGATTGAAGTGAGGGCCAGTGGCTAAGAACACAGTACATAACAACAAATATTCTGTTATACATTTCTCTAGCTTGGCTGGCTATTTAAAAKATGTTTATGTAAATGTCTTTGTTGTTGAAGTACAGTGTCCAGGGGCTGTTCCAGAAAGCAGGATCAATGAGTTTGCCAGCTAGCTGTCCTAACTATTCTGAGATAAATTACAGAGTTGGCATGGTATAATTGACTCGACAATCAGCAACCCATATAAATTCAGCTTACTAAATGAACCAGAAAATCAAGAGATATAGCTGACTGTTTGTCAGGGTTAGCTGGCCAACTTAATTATCCTGCTTTCTATAACGTACAGTTATGAATATAACTACTGCTCCCTGAAGGAGAAAATGAGACATAACATGCTATGGGAAGTCAACGACCAATCATATTCACCTGAAGAAAATTAAATCACACCCATGCCGAGCCCACCCTCGGAAGCCTCGCCTTCCTGGTTATAATACCGGCGCTCGCATCCATCCATTGTTAAACAGCGGCTTGCGAAAGTATTTACCCCCCTTGGCATTTTTTCTATTTTGTTGCCTTACAACCTGGAATTTAATTGATTTTTGGGGGGTTTGTATCATTTGATTTACACAGCACTTTGAAGATGACAAAATATGTTTTATTAAATAAGACAAAAAACGGAAAACTTGAGCATAACTAATCACCCCCCCCGCCCCCAAAGTAAATACTTTGTAGAGCCACCTTTTGCAGCAATTACAGTAGCAAGTCTCTTGGGATATGTCTCTATAACATTGGGATTTTTGCCCATTCTTCAAGGAAAAACTGCTCCAGCTCCTTCATGTTGGAAGTTCTGCTGGTGTACAGCAATCTTTAAGTCATACCACAGATGCTCAATTGGATTGAGGTCTAGGCTTTGACTAGGCCATTTCAAGCCATTTAAATGTTTCCCCTTAAACCACTCGAGCGTTGCTTTATCAGTATGCTTAGGGTCATTGTCCTGCTGGAAGGTGAACCTCCTTCCCAGTTTCAAATCTCTGGAAGACTGAAACAGGTTTCCCTCAAGAATTTCCCTGTATTTAGCGCCATCCATCATTCCTTAAATTCTGACTTTCCCAGCCTAAAGTAGTCTTATGGACAGATACTCCAATCTTTGCCTCTCCTTCAGGGTTATCTTTGGTCTCTTTGTTGCCTCTCTGATTAATGCCCTCCTTGTCTGGTCCGTGGGTTTTGGTGGGCGGCCCTCTCTTGGCAGGTTTGTTGTGGTGCCATATTCTTTCCATTTTTTAATAATGGATTTAATGGTGCTCCKTGGGATGTTCAAAGTTTCGGATATTTTTTTATAACCCAACCCTGATCTGTACTTCTCCACAACTTTGTCCCTGACCTGTTTGGAGAGCTCCTTGGTCTTCATGGTGCCGCTTGCTTGGTGGTGCCCCTTGCTTAGTGGTGTTGAAGACTCTGGGGCCTTTCAGAACAGGTGGATATATTCTGAGATCATGTGACAGATCATGTGACACAGATTGCACACAGGTGGACTTTATTTAACACATTTTTTGACTTCTGAAGGTAATTGGTTGCACCATATCTTATTTAGGGGCTTCATAGCAAAGGGGGTGAATACATAYGCACGCACCACTTTTCCATAATTTTTTTGAGTTGAATTTTTTWAAACAAGTMATTTTTTTCATTTCACTTCACCAATTCACTCCTTCGGGGAACAGCAGTTATATTCATAACTGTAAGTTCCCTCTTAGTCGGTCACTCGGTATAGCATACTATGGGAACACACAATCATGCCCCAAGCCAGCTCAGATGGGACCAAACTGGGAGGCCCATGGAAACCCAAGCACACACATTTTATACACACATGTTCTGGGGAACCAGAACCTGCTGCAACTTGGCTATGTGCGCTGACACACTGCCACTGCAGCCCAAGTCCATAGACCCCATGATTCCAAAAACAATACTTTCCTTGCCAGCCTGAAATGCCTGAACTCGTACAAGGAACCGCAAGTCCAAAACAACAGAAGCCTGTCGTGACTTGGTAAAGCACACACACACTCTGCATACCATCAACCAGAGTTGATGAACCACGGCAGCCCGAGGCTCAAACTCACAGCAACRTGCAGTATCCTGGAAACTGTGTACTTGTGTGCTGCCACTGCAGCCCAAGGCTCAAACCCACAGGAAACTGTGGTAACCCTGATAATACGCACTTTATGCGCTGCAGCACCCCAAGGCAGCCCAAGGCTTAAACCAACAGGGAATTGTGGTAACCCGGATAAATGCACAACCTACACCTGGACCCAGCCATAAGACACTGAGCCATACTGGGAGCAGTTACATCCAAGCGATATAACCTCACAAATGTATGTTGGAACCCCAACTCGCTGCAGCACAGATATCACCTATCGCCATGCCCCTGAGCAATGCCCAAGAAGCCGCCACACCCCTAGTGGAGTGAGCACACACACCGCTAGGCGACCTTTGCTCTTTGCTGTCATATGCCTCCACAATCCAATGAGAAAGACTCGACTTAGAAAACTCCCTACCCTGAGCTGAAAAAGCGAAACGAACAAAAAGTTGGTCACAAACGTGGATATCCTTACTCCTATACATATACGTGCGTAAAGCGCGCACCGGACACAGGCCATGCAATTATTTTGTTCACTGGAAGCAAACTGAGGAGGTGAGAAAGGGAACGGCTCAAAAGCCAGGGGACTGTAAGACATAGGCATAACCTTGGGAGCAAAAGCTGCATTAGGACTTATCATCACTTTGGAGTTGCCAGGTACGGTCTCCAAACAGGAAGGGTGCGTGGAGATCCCTAACGCGCTTAGCCGACGCCAAGGCTATAAGCAGGGCAGTCTTGTAGGGAAGGACCTTCAGGTCCACAGACTCCAATGGTTCAAATGGAGGCTCACGCAGAGCGGATGAAACCCTGGGGTAGAGCMGTCAAACCCTACACGACACGCCATATAAACTTTCAGTGTGTAAAAGGAAAGGCCATGCTCAAGAAGCTCTTGCAAATACATCAAATGTCCACCAAAGAGCTCTGAAAAGTAGAATCTCTTTTAACCTGACACCAACCCTCAAACGAGCGCCACATATATGTATACAACGCTCTCGTAGAGGGCACAACTGTATAAACCCGTTCTAGGGTAAACTCTTAGCCGTCAAATTCAACCTTTCAGGGGCCAAACCCATAGATCCCATATCTGCAGTTGTGAGTGCCAAACTCTCCCGTGCACCTGGTAAAATGCATGGTGATCCATCAATGATACAATATATATATGAAAGTATGAGGACACCCATTCAAATTAGTGGATTCGGCTATTTCAGCGACACCCGTCGCTGACAGGTGTATAAAATCGAGCACACCACCATGCAATCTCCATAGGTAAAACATTGGCAGTAGAATGGCCTGTACTGAAGAGCTCAATGACTTTCAATGACTCCGGCACCATTACAGTTATGACTGGTGCTGTATATTCCTATGGGTCTACAATTCAGTCAGGTATTATTATATAGCTAACTTTTCTCAATAACTTTTCTTTGGGCTTTAACAAAATGTAGTTGTACCTCTGATGAAAACTTTTGCAAGTTGTTCGGGGGAAGGAGCTTACATGGTGATCCTGTTATAGGAGCAAAGGGGGGGACCAACTCCATATTAATTCCCATGGTTTTGGAATGAGATATTYGACGAGCAGGTGTCCACATACTTTTGGTCATGCGGTGTATAATAGTTTAACTCTATTGTCCATATCCCCTAAATGTAATGTGTTGAAACAATTGTAGTTAACTTAATTAACCTATGCCTCTCTATAATCCACTTTCTAGATTCCCCCTATAACTGTTAGTATGGAGGGAATGAAGACGCAGTATATCATTTTTTCCCTATATTGCACTGCCATCTAGTGTGCCTACTGATCCATTGCCTTGGACAGCACCTACAGTTCCAATGTAATATTCAGCACCATGGACAGCACCCAGCACAGCAGATTTTTTTCCTTCATGATGATTCAACCTGGTCTCATAGACTAGATGTAWCCTAGTAAATGTATATCCATTTAGTATGATACAGTTGAAGTCGGAAGTTTACATACACTTAGGTTGGAGTCATTAAAACTTGTTTTTCAACCACTCCACAAATTTCTTGTTAACAAACTATAGTTTTGGCAAGTCGGGTAGGACATCTACTTGTGCATGACACAAGTAATTTTTCCAATAATTGTTTACAGACAGATTATTTCATTTATAATTCACTGTATCACCAATTCACGTGGGTCAGAAGTTTACATACACTAAGTTGACTGTGCCTTTAAACAGCTTGGAAAATTCCAGAAAATTATGTCATTGCTTTCGAAGCTTCTGATAGGCTGACTAACATCTTCTGAGTCAATTGGAGGTGTACCTGTAGATGTATTTCAAGCTACCTTCAAACTCAGTGCCTCTTTGCTTGACATCATGGGAAGTCAAAAGAATTCAGCCAAGACATCAGAAAATAATTGTAGACCCCCACAAGTCTGGTTAATCTTTGGGAGCAATTTCCAAACACCTGAAGGTCAACGTTCATCTGTACAAACAATAGTATGCAAGTATAAACACCATGGGACCACGCAGCCATCATACACACTCAGGAAGGAGTTTCAACTGTATGTTGCATTTGATAAGATGACTACTTAAGGCAAAAATAAGTAGGATGGTTGGTTGGGTGGACGGATGGGCGTATAACGCCAATGTTTAGCAATCCAAAGGTTGCGAGTTTGAAACTCATCACGGACAACTTTAGCATTTTAGCGATATAGCAACTTTTCAACTACTTCTACTTTTGAGCTACTTTTAGCATGTTAACTAACGTTCCCCTTACCTTAACCCTTTTATCCAACCCTTCCCTAAACCTAACCTTAACTCTTAACCTATTCTCTAAACTTAACCCTAACCCCTAGCCTAGCTAATGTTAGTGAGCTAGCTAACGTTAGACTCCTAGCCACCTAGCTAGAATTATCAACATATCATACATTTTAAAAAGTTAAGAACCTGCTCATACTATTGCTATCGTTTTCGCAAGTCTCGTGGAACATGTAACATGTTTTTCAGATTCGTAACACATAATAAAAATTGTAATTTGTAAAATATCCTACAAAATGGATGATGGACATCCACATATGAATACATAGCATATGAAACGTAATATATCATACTAAATAGAGTATCTTGGTTTTACATACAGAATAATACAACATCTCTGAGACCAGGTTGGATGATTAAGCTACCAGTCTACTCTATTTTTCACCACTTACTATCAAATTCACAATAAAAGGTCAATGAACAAATAATTATTACAGACATAGAATTCCTTTTTTAACAGAGTTCAGACCTTGAAATTAAGTGTGTACGTGGGAGGGGGTGGATTTAATAGGGGTGGTCACRGACATGCACCATGGTGTCCTTCAGACCCAGCCAGGTCTCAGAGGCTGTAGGGATGATCTGATTGGCTGGCAGGATGAAACCACAGCAACCAATGTCCCTCAGCTCGAAGGCAAAGGAGTACTTCATGCCCAGCTTGTATAACCAATCAATGATGCCGCTGCTTGCTTGGTCTGGGTGGAGGGAGACATCACATATTAGTAATTGATTGTTATTACAAATAGTTTGTTTAAGTTGAAGGTATTGGATTGAACTCCAGTACTCTGCTTTCCCGTCCTAGCTGGTGGGTGGCATCTAATGACAAAGCAACTTCATTGAAACACTTATACCACATATAGTATAACAATCCTGAAATATTGAATACTGACAGATGGTCTTGCAGATGCTACCAACCTTGTATCTGATCCCATGGAGAGAGCTGAGTTTCTGGACTGCAGCCCTGCCCATAGAGTTGTTAGGTTCTAATTATCAGAGTAAGGACTCAACGGACACTATGAAAGCTTAAACCAAGTTTATTCAYCCCAGAGGATCGAACAGCTGTACCGATATGGTTCCACCACTGGTGGTATATATACTCCAATTTGGGGTGGAATCTGCTCCTTCTCTCTAACCATTACATCTCTGTTTCTAGGCAGGAAATTAAGTGACGTGGGCAATAAACTGTTCAATCTCCTTTAACGTGACCTGACCTCAACCCCCTTCATCACTAATCTACGGCTCTCTCCCCTTATCAGTGCCTGCCACGTGATYGTTTTCCCTGCACTCAGCACATTCCAAGCTTCCTCCTACAGGTAACCATTAACTTCTGGTGTAGACCCTCTAAACCTAAGCACTCAATATTTCAATAGGATACCTGATAATTAACCCTRTCCCAAGTTTAGGAGTTAGAACCCAGAATCCATCAGAGTCCTACCAAAAACAGGCAGACAGGAGAGTCAGTGAATTAGTGTGTTTTACTATACCTTTATTTCAACAAGGAGCACAGACTGAGACCAAGGTCTCCTTTACAGCTGGGCCCTGCGTATACATGTTTACACATACAGTTTAGGTACAATGATTAAGAAACTACACAAGACAAACAAAACGATCAGAGATAACACCAAAAAATACAGCAACAGATTACATTTACACACAGGTTATTCCCCTAACAGCACAAGAACTTGCATTACCAGAAACAGTTACAAGCAATACAAAAATAAAAATCCTCCAATAAATATTTAAAATGGGCAACAGGGGGACAAGAGTCTCAAGTTGAAGTTTAGTCTGYAGGCTATTCCATAGGCAAGGAGCGTAACAGGAAAAGGCAGCTCCTAAAGYCCAACTCTGTGGAAATCGCATGGGCCTCAAGTGTAATCCATGCTTGAGACCTGGTTTAAGGAATTATAATTCTAATATTGATGAGTGGTGATAAATAAGAAGGTAGCTTATTCAGAAGTGCTTTATAGACAAACACGAGAGCATGTTGTTCTCGTCTCACGGACAGCGAAGTCCAACCCACATTTTGATATAAAACACAGTGGTGAGTTCTGTAGCACCCGTAATAAACCTAAGTGCGCAATGATAAGTAGCATCCAGCGATTTAAGTGTTGATGCCGTAGCATGCATGTAAATAATATCCCCATAATCYATAACAGACATAAAAGTAGCTTGCACAATTTGTCTTCTATTTGTRGAGGACAAACATGTCCTGTTTCTATAGAGRAAGCCAAGCTTGATTTTTAGCCGTTTRCAAAGTTCGTCMATATGCATTTTAAAAGACAGTTTATCATCCATGTTTGTCAAGTTTCAATGTATTTTTGCAGCTCATTCCAGTCACTGAGAGTTTTAGGAATCTTTCAATGAGCAGCTGGGAGTACACGTGGATGGAGATGAAGGACTGGAAGTCGCTATGGTTCTTCACCAGGTTCACCACGTTCCTCACCTCCATCTCAGAGTGGGGAGATGGGCGTGTTAGGAGTCAGAGCAGGGGTTGGTATTGGCACCGGGGACGACGACACACACACACACACACACACATATGGATGGACACAGGTTATTATGTGTACAACAACAAGGTATGTCATGCTTAGGAAAGAAAGCATTGTCTCATAAGACTATGCATTTGACTAATTTCATCTTTGGGAGAGGAAACTGAGCTGTTTTAAAAAATCTATTCCATGGTCAACCTGTGACACCCACCACCAATGCTGGTATGGAACTGTAGCCTTACATGGCTAACAGGTATTGGTGGTCAAAATCTCCAAACCAGCATCCCAGTCCCTGTTGGGGTTGACACCACGGCACATGGAGCCCGGGTTGTTGGAGTGAGTCTTACGTCRCATACGGTCCTGTGAACCATGAGGMCACGAGGGACAAACTCAGTAAACCTTTTACTGGTATGCCAGGTAGCACAATCAGGATTGTCCTCATATCACTCTACACTGAGACACAACGAGACACACTGAGGTGACACAGATTAAAGGTCACTCTTTACACTTCATTCTGTAACTCCCGCCACAGTATACAGTAACTGYGTTATAATACTTAATGGTATATCTRTAGTGGGTACCTACGCTGGTGTGGGAGTGGCCGTAGCCATCAGGGTTGGTCAGAATCAGCAGGCAGATGTCCATGGCGTTCAGTAGAGAGGTCAGGGAGGCATCAGTGCCACATTTTTTTTTTGTAGAATGTATTAGATCGTATGTTCAATGTTATTTTTTTAAATTAGAATACAATAGAAGTCTGAAGTGTTCTCTCACCTTGTTGGCTGTCCACACTCCAGTGGCCTGAGACACCCACTCTCTGGAGTGGATCCCAGAGTCAACCCAGATGGCGGGACGTTTGTTTCCACCAGTGCTGAACTGGAACAGAGAGAGGACAAGTGTTATTATCACGAATGTATCCAACACTACCCATAATATAATAACACATGGCTTTTCTTTGTTGTAGTTCAGCACTGGTGGAAACAAACGTGGAAACAAACTGATAAATAGAAAAGTATGCACACGGGCGTAGACACGAATCCCATATATTGACAAAAACACACATGTACTGTACGTACACTAACCGGTACAATTGTTGTGATAGGTCTAATGTTTCTGTATCTTGAGAGCATATATGGGCCTGCCCTCATAGGAAGTTCCAATCTGTACCTTGGGGACAAGGTTAGGGTAAGCAGCCACCAGGTCGTCCATCCAGCTGTAGATCTTGAGACACTCAGTCAGACAACAACATCAGATAGTGCAAACATTGTATATGTCATGCAACATACAGTACATAAGTATTATATATGATGTACACTGAGTGTACAMAACATTGGGAACACCAGCTCTTTCAATGACAYAGACTGACCAGGTGAATCCAGGTGAAAGCTATGATCCCTTATTGATGTCACTTGTTAAATCTACTTCAATCAGTGTAGATAAAGGGGAGGAGACATGGATTTTTAAGCCTTGMGACAAATGAGACATGGATTGTGTATGTGTGCCATTCAAAGGGTGAATGTGCCTTTGGACAGGGTATGGTAGTAGGTGCCAGGAGCTCTGGTTTGAGTGTGTCAAGAACTGCAACGCTGCTGGGTTATTCATGCTGTTGGATTCAACATTTTGAACATTGAGATATTAAAGACGTGATAGATCAGACGCATAGTATATTAAGGATGAAAGAGATGGGTCTCTGTAGAAAGACAGATAGCTGTGGAATGTGTTGGGGGACGAGAGGAGAACACACGTGTTGATACAGGGGAGACAGATCAACTATGTGGATTAGATGAAGGAGGGGTTGAGGTCAGAAGGTGAGGACAGATTCTCTTAAGAGGGTAATAAAGGTTTGGTATCCTGGTACCTTCTTACTCTTCCTGTAGAACCATAAGATGTAAGGATTGGAGAGAAGGCGTGTTTTTAAGTAGGATGTATATAACTGTGATGGTGAGAAATGTTTTGCTGTCTGAATTACAGCTGTACAGAACCTTTGGGAAGAATTAAACTTGGTTAAAGCTTCTCTAGTGTCCGTGAGTTATTTACTTGGAAAACTAAGAACCTAACAATGCTCWACAGTTTCCAACTTGACACAACTGTGGGAGGCATTGGAGTCAACATGGGCCAGCATCCCTGTGGGATGCTTTCAATACCTCGTAGTGTCCATGCCCCGATGAATTGAGACTGTTCTGAGGGCAAAAGAGGGTGCAACTCAATATTAGGAAGGTGCTCTTATATGTTGTACACTCAGTGTATCCAGTTACTTAACAATATGAAAGCAGATCTAATTAAATGAAGCAATCTTCCATACATCTTACAGGTAGAATAAACCTCTTCAGAATGGCATGGCTCCCAAAGTTTTTATATTTATTCTTAGTAATASCAATTCCCCCACCGAAGACATTATTTAAAAATGTGTACTCGGTCGTAAGACTTTATATGGGCAAATACAACTCAGAAAATGAAAAGGAAAGTTTTACATCTTCCTAAGTCTGAGGGTGGTTTTAACCTTCTGTACGTGGAATTGTATCAACTCGCAACACAAGGCTTTTACTTGTGACWTACACTGAGTGTACTTCATTATAAACACCTGCTCTTTCCATGACGATGACTGACCAGGTGAAAGCTATGATCCCTTATTGATGTCACTTGTTAAATCCACTTCAATCAGTGTAGATGAAGGGGAGGAGACAGGTTAAAGAAGGAGTTTTAAGCCTTGCAACTCAATATTGGGAAGGTGTTCTTAATGTTTTGTACACTGTGTACAGTTAAATGCACTAAGCGTACATATTGAAGATGCGCATGCTCRTCCCCAGAATCTTTTCGAGTGATCTATTTTCAAAAGATAAAGCTAAGAACGTTAACAACTTCATAGTTACARTGCCTATAAAACTAATTATACATACCTCTTAACTTATTCCACATTTTGTTGTTACAGCCTGAAATCAAAATGTATAAAAAATATAAAAAATMTCTCACCCATATACACACAATATGCCWTAATGACAAAGTGAAAACATGTTTTTGCACATTTATTKAAAATGAAATGCAGRATTATCTGATTTACTTAAATATTCACACCCCTGAGTCAATACATGTTCGAATCACCTTTGGCAGAGAATACAGCTTTGAGTATGCAGCATTGGTTTCATCAACTGTGCACCCATATCAACTGCGTGTTGGCCATTTGCGGTTATACACGAGTGCTGGTGCGAAGTTTTTTTAAGAGAAAAAAGAAGAAGCCCGCACACTGCTCTTGATAGTGTCACTGCTCTTTAATCAGCTTTACAGTAAGTATCGGCCTCAAGGCCTGAAGCTCTGAGGAAGCCCTTGAGGCCGGTACGTAAGGCTGATTAAAGAGCAGTGATACTGTCAAGAGCAGTTTCTTCTTTTATCTCATTTTATTCAACTGTTACCATGCACCAGCAAAAAAGATAGCTCAGACGTGGTTTTTTTTTAAGGCCCAGCTTTCGGAACTTTGGCTTTCCTGGATATAGCCATACAGCTTTGGCTTAGGGGTAGAAGCTGTTCAGGGTCCTTTTGGTTCCAGACTTGATGCATCGGAACCTCTTGCCATACGGTAGCAGAGAACAGTCTATGACTTGGGTGGCTGGAGTCTATGACAATTTTTAGGGCCTTCCTCTGACACTGCCTGGTATAGAGATCCTGGATGGCAGGGAGCTCAACCCCAGTGATGTACTGGGCGGGCCGTACGCACTACCCTCTGTAGCGCCTTGTGGTCGAATTCCAAACAGTGGCCATACCAAGCGGTGATACAGTCAAGATGTCAAGATGCTCTCAATGTTGCAGCTGGAGACCTTTTTGAGGATCTGAGGGCCCATACCAAATCTTCGTTGGAAGAGGCGTTGTTGTGCCTTCTTCACGATAGTGTTGGTGTGTGTGGACCATGTTAATTCCATAGTGATGTGGACCTGTCTCTTATACACATCTAGATGTGTATAAGAGACAGGTATAGAGGTCCTGGATGGCAGGGAGCTCAACCCCAGTGATGTACTGGGCGGGCCGTACCACCCTCTGGTATAGAGATCCTGGATGGCAGGGAGCTCAACCCCAGTGATGTACTGGGCGGGCCGTAAGCACTACCCTCTGTAGCGCCTTATGGTCGAATTCCAAACAGTGGCCATACCAAGCGGTAATACAGTCAAGATGTCAAGATGCTCTCAATGTTGCAGCTGGAGACCTTTTTGAGGATCTGAGGGCCCATACCAAATCTTYGTTGGAAGAGGCGTTGTTGTGCCTTCTTCACGATAGTGTTGGTGTGTGTGGACCATGTTAATTCCATAGTGATGTGGACACCGAGGAACTTGAAGATCTCGACCCACTCCACTATAGCCCGTTGATGTGGATTRGGGGCGTGCYCGCATCTCCGTTTCCTGTAGTCCACAATCAGCTCTTTTGTCTTGCTAACGTTAAGGGGGAGGTTATTGTCCTGGCACCAGACTGCCAGGTCATTGACTTCCTCCCTATAGGCTGTCTCATCGTCGTCAGTGATCAGGCCTACCACTGTTGTTTCGTCAGCAAACCTTATAATGGTGTTGGAGTTGTGTGTGGCCAAGTAGTCGTTAGGGATAAGGGAGTACAAGAGGGGACTAAAAACACACCCCTGAGGGGCCCCCGTGTTGAGGGTCAACGTAGCGGAAGTTATTTAAGGATATCGGACATGACAATTGACATTAATGCATGCTAATAGCTACTGTAATTGATCAGTCCAAAATTGCTTTTTAATTCTGTCATGCAAATAAATATAGTGTAAGTATTCAGACCCTTTATGCAGTACTTTGTTGAAGGACCTTTGGCAGCGATAACAGCGTAGAGTTTTCTTGGGTATGAAGCTCCAAGCTTGGCACACCTGTATTTGGGGAGTTTTTCCCATTCTAGTCTGMAGATCCTCTCAATCTATGCATTGCTGTATAGGTATTTTCAGATCTCTCCAGAGATTTTAAATTGGGTTCAAGTCAAGGCTCTTGCTAGGCCACTCAAGGACATTCAGAGACTTGTCCCAAAGCCACTCCTGCTTTGTCTTGGCTGTGTGCTTATGGTCGCTGTCCTTTTGGAATGTGAACTTTCACCCCAGTCTGAGGTCCTGAGCGCAGGTTTTCATCAAGAACCTCTCTGTACTTTGCTCCGTTCATCTTTGCCTCGATCCTGACTAGTGTCCCAGTCCCTGCCACTGAAAAACATCCCCACAGCATGATGCTGCCACCACCATGCTTCACCGTGAGGATGGTGCCAGGTTTCCTCCAGACGTGACGTTTGGCATTCAGGCCAAAGAGTTCAATCTTGGTTTCATCAGACCAGAGAATCTTGTTTCTCATGGTCTGAAAGTCTTACGGTGCCTTTTGGCAAACTCCAAGCGGGCTGTCATGTGCCTTTTACTGAGGAGTRGCTTCCGTCTGTCCACTTTACCATAAAGGCCTGATTGGTGGAGTGCTGCAGAGATGGTTGTCCTTCTGGAAGTTTATCCCATCTCCACAGGGGAACTCTGGAGCTCTGTCAGACTGACCATGGGGTTCTTGGTCACCTCCATGACGAAGGCCCTTCTCCCCTGATTGCTCAGTTTGGCCGGACGGCCAGCACAAGGAAGTCTTGGGGTTCCAAACTTCTTCCATTTAAGAATGATGGAGGCCACCGTGTTTTTGGGGACCTTCAATGCTGCAGAAGTGTTTTGGTAACCTCCCTCAGATCTGTGCCTCGACACAATCCTGTCTCTACGGATTTCTACGGACAATTCCTTCGACCTCATGGCTTGGTTTTTGCTCTGACATGCACTGTCAACTGTGGGACCTTATATAGACAGGTGTGTGCCTTTCCAAATCATGTCCAATCAATTGAATTTACCACAGGTGGACTCCAATCAAGTTGTAGAAACATCTCAATGAKGATAATTGGAAACAGGATGCACCTGAGCTCAATTTGAGTCTCATAGCAAAGGGTCTGAATACTTATGTAAATATGTTTTTTATGTTTTTTATTTTTAATACATTTGCAAAAATATATACAGACCTGTTTTTGCTTTGTCATTATGGGGTATTGCGTGTAGATTGCTGAGGATGTTTTTTATGTAATCCATTTTTTGAATTAGGCTGTAACGTAACCAAATGTGGAAAAGGGGAAGGGGTCTGAATACTTTCCGAAGGCACTGCATACMGTGTAATTAAATATCATGAAAGAAATGGTGCTTGAATACATACATTTTTCAGTGTAAATCCCCTTGGACTTGTATGCGTACATATTTACTGATAGGGGTCAAATTTTACTGGTCCTTCCCTGTCTGTCTCCCCCAGGCAATGTAGCAGAGGCAGTAAAGGCTGCCATCGCTGCTGGCTACAGACACATTGACAGGGCTTTCTTCTACCAGAATGAGGCTGAGGTGRGAGAGGGCATCCAGGCCATGATCCAGGAGGGAACAGTGAAGAGAGATGACCTGTTCATAGTCAGCAAGGTGCTGTCTCACATATCACACTTTTCAGAATTCATAACATWSRGWRAMWTYMRRAAAARKKGSMMYTTTTKSYTTTYCSKYCTTCTGTAACCTCTTTCAACATCTATCCAACATATTAACCAAACACATGATACATTTCTAAAATCCTCAAGATGTGCCCTAATCACACAAAAAGGGCAAATGTTCATATCATATTAACAGGAGGCATCACACACCCATTTGTGCACACTGAGCCAAAACCATATTTTCAGTTCGCGTTTGGTAAAATGGGACAGCAGGTTAGATAAACTAGGACAGCATTGTTATAGGCCTAATTATACCTCAATGAGAATTCAATTCACACTTTGTTGTTATGTTATCGTCTTGAGGATTTCAGAATTGTATCATGTGTTGGGCTTATATGTTGAATAGATGTCGAAAGAGGTTACAGAAGACGGAAATGCAAAAAGTGGGACATCATATTAACTGGGACAGTTTAATGCTGATACGTTTCTACTTCTTGCTCTGATAAGTGAACATCTAAACTACTGTTACTAAGCCCTTGCAGAGAAACCACATGATCAAAATCACATCACTTCATTGGTGTGCCATCATAGAGCTTGGCAAATCAAGCTTCAAAGAGGAAGCTCACCGAGTGAAGCACACGGTATCTGTGACACAGCTTTTTTTTACTGTTTTGATATTAAGGTTATAAAACTCATAAATAATAACTGTGCCAAACTGTGGTGTAAATGTGAATACTATGTACTGGTGCATCAAAATAAATACAAATGTTTCCATGTATGAAGTTTACATTTTGTAAATCAGTCATTTTTTGTTGTTGTCTTGCTTTACCAACCATAGCTAGCTGAAGTAGGACAGCATGGAGTAGCTAAAGTGGGACAGTCTTATAGGCTTTTCCAATGGAGGAAAGAGATCCAGTTTACATTAAGGACCCCCTGTACCTAGGTTAGGCAGGGCTCTGGTTCTTGTAGTACTGTTATCCTTTTGTGGTACTATGTTTTCCAGAGTACAATGGCACCAAACATAACTATAGTAGGCATACTGTGTGTGTATGCATCTGGGAATTGATAGAAGTGTTTGTCATATGGTGAATACTGTTATTCCATTGAACCTTTCAGGTGATGTGTAGTCTATGAGTGTGTCTCAGATTACGTTCCAAATGGCACCCTATTCCATATAGCCTAGGGTGCATTACTGCCTGAGCTGGCCATAAGTAGTGCCTTATAGGGTGCCTGTCCATGCAGATTGCCATTCCTGTTTTTCTCTTTCTACCAGCTGTGATGTACCTTCCATGAGAAGTCCCCGGTGAAAGCAGCTTGTCAGAAGACCGTGAGTGCCTCAGACTGGACCATCTGGATCTCTACCTCATCCACGGCCCCATGGGAATGAAGGTGAACTCTCTCCCTATAGTCCTCTTGACATGCATACTGTTTCAACATGTCTTTGAAAAATCCTTGTATCTTGTAATACTCTTGTAATAAAACACTTGAACTGAAGATAGAAATGATGGTTTTAGGTTGTTTTGATGACATAGTTCCATTTAAAGCTTATAGTGCCTGCACTGCCTGACTTGCCTATAAAAAAGTCTTTGCTCCCATTTATTAAATTACTCACACATTTTGTCAGGCATAATTTAGAAAAACAATTCCACCCTTTGATGATTCAATGGTGGGGGTGATATGCGCTGATCATCATCACTCAGTTATTTATTGTTATGTTGTAGATTAGGGATGAGCCGTTTCCTGTGGACAGCGAGGGGTTCACCTGTAGCCAGGGAAACCAGCTTCCTGGACACCTGGGAGGTGAGAATGACAGGAAGTCAAATGAAGATAATTTCAGGGTCATTTCTTACATCATCATTACATTTAGATTATCCCCCTTTGAACATATTCATTTGGGTGTTCTGCTCACCATATATCTCAGGGTGTGGAAGAACTTGTGGATGCAGGGATGGTCAAAGCCATAGGAATCTCTCATTTCAACCGGGATCAAACCGAAGCTATTCTGAACAAGCCAGGCCTCAAGTACAAGCCTACCAGCAACCACGTGTTCTTTGCCCTCTCTCCCAGCCAAAAATACCCCTCTGCATTTTGAGATCTTTTAGAGCATAATGTAATTGTGTTGAAATGATCTGATGTCCTAGGTTATGGGCAACATTTTCCTCTCGCAAACACACCTGTGTTGTGAGCAAATGCCTGGTAACTTATGGATGGGTGAAATTATAACATGCAGTGTGATTTATTCTATTTTATTCGGAGTGGCTGTGGATCTGACTTTTCCCTGACCTTTTATTTTGAGCATTTTTCTCTCATGTGGCCAAAACTCAACAGTGCGCGCCACTAGGCAAAATACACAGGTAGGCTATGCTTCAGTTTGTTAACACCGTCTGCTCTAAAATTCGCTCACTGTACATCATTCAAAACGACACTGTAGGTTACTTCCTAACAACACTGTATAACTCAAGAAGATCTATTGTGCATATCCCCATGAAACGGATCATTTTGAGATCAACTTGTTGGTATGCAGAGGCTGCATGAATGTTTCACCGATAAAACTTGGAAGAATTATCATTCACGATTGACAGTGAGAAATGTGAAGGGAAGGAGAACACAAAAATGTGTGCTTAAAGTAGAGGTAAAGAAACACATGCTCAGAAGCATTTAGCACTCTGGGGGAAAAAAGGACCGGGAAAAGTCAGATGCACAGCTGCAGCCTATTTTATTTGACTAATGTGGTTGAGTGTTTCTTATGACGTCACCGGATGTCCCTGTCTGCTCCAGCTTGAGTACAGACACATGGAAGGAAATGTCCTATTGACACACACACGCACACAGTTATTTGTCACAAATAATTATATTCTTCTAGTAACCTGCTATTATCCCAATAAGTTACTATGGTAACTGTCTGATCTGATGTTCTTGTATTAGGGCCAAACCAGATGAACCCTGTACATTTGAAGACCCAAATATCAAGCCCAGAGGACCATATCTCAGGTAAAGTGGGAGCCACAGTAACAGTCATGGCTTTTAGGTAAATAGAGAGATTTGGTATAGGGTCTATGGATCTTGCTCTGTGTTGTCCCTTAAAGGGGCAGTGCGGTCAAAAACATGATTTTCCTGTGCTTTATATATTTCCACACTATGAGGTTGGAATAGGACAGTGAAATCATGAAACGTATGATAATGCACATTTAGTGTAAAAACWATTTCAGCTAGTTTGGCTGGGTGGGGTTTTTGGGCCGCCTGGTGATAAGTTAATTAGGCCAATAACAAAGAGAGTTTGCCCTCCTCTCTGCTGATAACAGGTAGTTTTCAGGTTACACATTCCTCACAGTAGGCTCATCCAATTAGGCCCCTCTCTCAGACCACTAAGAAATGATTTGATATTGAGATTTAAAAAAAAAAAAAAACATTTCTTGCTGTGATTGTTAGCAAAAGAGCAATTTCTCAAGCAATAATTTTGCTAGGACTGCTGAGTGGGGAGGGAAAAACAGAAAATGAGCTGTTGTCGACAGAGGTATGGAACTCTCTTTCTATTAACTCATTTACCATCTGGTGACGTCACCAGGCGGACCAAAACTCCGTCCCACCTAAACAGGCTGAAATTTCAGGTGGTCTTTTCAAACAGCTCTTACACTAAAAGGTCATTATCAAAATGTTCACAATTTCACACTATTATTCCAACCTCATAATGTGTAAATATATATACAACATAGGAAAATCACGTTTTTGACTGCACTGGCCCTTTAATCTCCTTATGTGTCTATTATAATAGGTGCTGTTTAGTTTTCTGGTGCCAAAGAAAAGTGTGTGTAATTCCAAACTCAACCATGCCTTAACACATAAAGGACAACTTTATTGCCCTTGCCACCGTGCCAGAATGATTAATTCATTGTTTTTCCTGCGTGTACTGTAAGCCTGGTTGTCAGGCTGATTGTGTTATGTAATGTATAGTTATTTACTTTAGGCCGTTGCTTTTTACTTCAATGCATCTTTTAAATGTATCTGTGATTCTTAATGTCATTGCTTGTTTTTGCGGGTCTAATTTCWATTGATAGATATGCAGCTTTGTGTTATTTTATGGCTATAGGGACAATGACCAATGTAGCCTATTGGTTGTGCTCCTAGATGAGCCCTGCACAGTGCTCCGATTGTTCTGGCTGTCCACTTTGGTGGTGCTGAAATTGGCATCGCCGCTGAGTGGCGGTAGCCTTCTGTCCATGGTACTGAATCTATGGTCACGGCGTGGGCTGTTTTAATGAGCACATCTTGGGCTGCCAGTCTTCGTGGGGCTTCTCTTTCAACATCGCATGCTTTCTTGTGGGCAAACGTACAGTTGTTGTGTATATGGCTGCATTTCAGATAGGCCTACATTTTAGTACATTTTGAATGTCGCATTAGTAGGAACAATACTGTGTGTAGCCTGCTAAAAGATGTAGGCAAACGTTCACTCATCATGAAAACGTCACAGCCTACTTTTTCGCCCCCTCCCTGCTCTCTTGCTATTGCGTGTGTGTGTGTGTGTGTGTGGTGTGTGTGTGTGTGTGTTGTGGTGTGTGTTGTGTGTGTGTGTGTGTGTGTGTGTGTGTGTGTGTGTGTGTGTGTGGTTGGTGTGTGTGGTGTGTGTGTGTGGTGTTGTGTGTGTGTGTGTGTGTGTGTTGTGTGTGGTGTGTGTTTTATTAGGATGAAATATCAGGAATTGTGAAAAACACACACACACACACACACACACACACACACACACACACACACACACACACACACACACACACACACACACACACACACACACACAACACACACACACACACACACACACACACACACATCCTCACAACTATGCTGCTGCTAAAATGATTATTGATGTGATTTGTTACTACGACTACACTGCTGTTAATTGATTATTGACTGCCATTACCATTAGTATCTACAGTGCCTTCAGAAAGTATTCGTACCCCTTGACTTATTCCACATTTTGATTGATTAAATAGATTTCTAACCCATCTACACACAATACCCCATAATGACAAAGTGAAAATATGTTTTTAGAAATGTTTGCACATTTATTGAAAATGAAATACAGAAGTATCTCATTTACATAAGTATTCACACCCCTGAATCAATACCTTTGGCGGAGATTACAGCTTTGAGTCACCTTGGGTATGTTTTCAGCAGTTTTGTACATCTGGATTTGAGGATTTCTTCATGGCAGGTTTTCTCATGCACGGTTAAGCTGGATGGGGAGCGGCGGTGAACAGTAATCTTCAAGTCTTTCCACAGATTTTCAATGGGATTCAAGTCTGGGCTTTGGCTGAGCCACTCAAGGACTTTCACATTCTTATTCTGAAGCCATTCCAGCATTGCTTTGGTTGTATGCTTGTGGTCATTGTACTGTTGGAACGTACATTTTCACCCCAGTCTAAGGTCGTTTGCACTCTGAAGCAGGTTCTCATCAAGGATTTGCCTGTATATGGCTCCATTCATTGTTCTTTCTATCCTTACCAGTCTCCCAGTCCCTGCTAAAAAGCATCCCCATAGCATGATGCTGCCACCACCATGCTCCACGGTAGGAATGGTGTTAGACGGGTGATGAGCTGTTCCTGGTGTTCTTCAGACATAGCACTTTGCATTCAGGCTAAAGAGTTCCATTTTTTGTCTTATCAGACCACAGAATCTTTTGCCTTGTGATCTGTCTTTATTTTTTCACCTGTTTTTTCCCCCCAATTTTGTGGTATCCAATTGGTAGTTACAGTCTTGTCTCATCGCTGCAACTCCCGTACGGACTCGGGAGAGACGAAGGTCGAGAGCCGTGTGTCCTCCGAAATACAACCCAACCAAGCCGCACTGCTTCTTGACACAATGCCCACTTAACCCGGAAGCCAGCCACACCAACGTGTCGGAGGAAACACCGTGCACCTGGCGACAGTGTCAGCGTGCACTGCACCCGGCCCGCCACAGGAGTCGCTAGCGCGCGATGTGACAAGGACATCCATGCCGGCCAAACCCTCCCCTAAACCGGACGACACTGGGTCAATTGTGTGCAGCCCCATGGGTCTCCCGGTCGCGGCCGGCTAAAACAGAGCCTGGACTCGAACCCAGAATCTCTAGTGGCACAGCTAGCACTGCGATGCAGGGCCTTAGACCACTGCGCCACTCGGGAGGTTATCTCAGAGTCTTCCACGTGCCTTTTTGCAAACACTAGGCTTGCTGTCATGTCTCCCATAAACCCCAGATTGGTGATGTGCTGTCCTTCTGGCAGGCTCACCCATCTCAGCCAAGAACCTCAGAGTGGTCATTGGGTTCTTGGTCACCTCCCTGACAAAGGTCCTTCTAGCCCGGTTTCTCAGTTTGGTCGGACGGCCAGCTCTAGGCATTGTCAGGGCAATTCCAAATGTTTTCAATTTTCCAATGATAGAGATCACTGTGCTCTTTGAAACTTTCAACAAAAATTGTTTCCCTTCCCCAGATATATCTAAGAAATACTGCCCTACAAAGGCAAAACGCAGTAACTGAAATCAGGCTTTGTGGTATCTGTCATATGACTGGTTTCACATTAGTCTCCAGTGATTATAAGGTCAAATAGGTTTTTAAATTTAACCTTGATTTAACTTGGCAAGTCAGTTAAGGACAAATGCTTATTTACAATGACGGCCTACCGGGAAACAGTGGGTTTACTGCCTTGTTCAGGGGCAGAACAACAGATTTGTACCTTGTCAGCTGCTCTGGGATTCAATCCAGCAACCTTTTGGTTACTGGCCCAACGCTCTTACCACTAGGCTACCTGACGCCCCAAAATATGTGTTATTCATATTTACAATTCCCTTATCCAAGCAAATTACTCATTTACTACAGTACCAGTCAAAAGGAGTGTGCAAAGCTGTCATCAAGGCAAAGGGTAAGGCTACTTTGAAGAATCTCAAATATATATATATATATAAACATATATTTTGATCTGTTTAACACTTTTTTTGGTTACTACATGATTCCATATGTGTTATTTCATAGTTTAGATGTCTTCACAATTATTCTACCACATAGAAAATAGTTTTTTAAAAACCCTGGAATGTGTAGGTGTGTCCAAACTTTTGACTGGTACTGTAGCTCTTATCAACTTGTACATTCCAGTGTATGGAAAATGGTGTTATTTCTATCGAACAAAATCAAGTAGATGCTTTTTCCTCTTGGAACTGGTAGGTTCGCTAGACCTCATTCATGGTTTCCTCGCGCGTAAAGCTGGTGGAAGTATTAGGGAATTAGGTCAAGGTCAGAATATGGTGTATCTGTAGACACACCTCTGCCACACCGTCATTTATTCGATCTCCACCCAAAACGAATAGCACGCTATTCTCATGTTTAAATTCAAGCTCAGAATACACGTAGAGAGAAAAGTGCATAAAAAGGAAATGAAGCAGCGCTTAACTCGGGTCAGAATCGGGCCCAAAATGACTACTCACTTGAGGATAGTACAGTACTTAAACATTGAATGTTATGATCCAGGTGGTCAAGTCTTGAGGGTGTAAAGCTGCCATCTAACCCCTTTTTCCCACAATGAAACAATCTTTCTCCGCTAATGATTAACATAATGTTTGTTATTGATGATTTCAAGTGTTATGTAAATCAATTCAAAGAAAATGTATTTGGCTAATAGTATTTTCTGCTTTGTGTTCAGTAGACCCGTTTACTGATAGATTTGTTTTTCCTGTTCATGACTCATTTTCAAATCAAATTTTATTGGTCACATACACATATTTAGCAGATGTTATTGCGGGTGTGGCAAAATCTTGCAGTGGGCCTGAAGCACAGGGACCTGACCAATCGCTTCGGCGACTGCCAATCCACCGTGAGCCAGATCATCACTTCCTGTATTGCCTGCATGGCACCGCCTCCATCTGGATGTAACCAGAGTATCTAAGCCCACCTGCCCTTGGAATTCAAGGACTTCGCAGATACCCAGGTTCTGGTCGACTTCACAGAATTCCGCTGCCACACACCATCTTCCTCTACACAGACGACACCATTCTGTATACTTCTGGCCCTTCTTTGGACACTGTGTTAACTTCTTTGGGATAGGGGGCAGTATTCAGAAATTTGGATGAATGAGGTGCCCAAAGTAAACTGCCTGTTACTCAGGCCCAGAAGCTAGGATATGCATATAATTGATAGCATTGGATAGACACTCGGAACTCTGAAGTTTCTAAAACTGTTAAAATATTGTCTGTGGGTATAACAAAACTGACTTGGCAGGCGAAACCCCGAGGACAATCCATCCAGAAGAAAAAGAATTCAGCTCACCTCTGATTACAATGGCTGGGAATGGGAATATAAAAGGAAGTCCTCCCAGATTGCAGTTCTTAGGGCTTCCACTAGATGTCAACAGTCTTTAGAAAGAGTTTCAGGCTTGTTTTTTGAAAAATTATCTAGAATTTGTATTTTTTCTAAGTGGCTCCCATTTTGGCTGTAGTGTTTGTAGCGCGYTCCGGTGAGTGCGCATACTTTGTTATTTATCTCCGGTAATGGTCTACGGTATTCTCCGTCTTAAATGTTATCGTTTATTTACATAATAGGGTACCTGAGGATTGATTACAAACGTTGTTTGACTTGTTTATAAGAAGTTTATTGGTAACTTACGGGATTCATTTTGTATGTATTTTGAACAAGGGAAACCGGTGGATTACTGAGTCAAGCGCACCATTGAAACTTACTTTTTTAGGATSTAAAAAAGGACTTTATCGAAAAAAAGGACAATTTGTTATGTAGCTGGGACCTTTGGGATTGCAAAAAGATGAAGATCTTCAAAGGTAAGTGATTTATTTTATCGCTATTTCTGACTTTCGTGAAGCATCTGCTTGGTTGGAAAATGTTTGTGGCCCGCTCTGGTGAGTGCGCGCATTTGGTTATTTATCTCTGGTATTGAATATACTATTCTCCGTCTTAAATGTTATCGTTTATTTACATATTAGGGTACCTGAGGATTGATTAGGAAC
This sequence comes from Salvelinus sp. IW2-2015, assembly GCF_002910315.2. NCBI lineage: Eukaryota > Metazoa > Chordata > Actinopteri > Salmoniformes > Salmonidae > Salvelinus > Salvelinus sp. IW2-2015. The sequence continues at coordinate 44,577,982 of NC_036866.1, forward strand.
GTTGTTTGACATGTTTGGACCAAGTTTATTGATAACGTTTGGGATTCATTTTGTATGCATTTTGAACAAGGGGAAACTGGTGGATTATTGAATGAAGCGCGCCAAATAAACTGAACTTTTTGCGATTTAAAGGACTTTACTGAACAAAAGGACCATTTACTATGTAACTGGGACCCTTGTGATTGCAACCAGATGAAGATCTTCAAAGGTAAGGGATTTATTTTATCGCTATTTCTGACTTTCGCGATGCATCTGCTTGGTTGGGAAATGTTTTTAATGCTTTTGTATGCGGGGTGCTGTCCTCAGATAATCGTATGGTGTGCTTTCGCCGTAAAGCCTTTTTGAAATCTGACAACACGGCTGGATTAACAAGAAGTTAAGCTTTTAAATGATGTTTGACAMTTGTATTTTCATGAATGTTTAATATTACGATTTCTGTCATTTGAATTTGGCGCTCTGCAATTTCACCGGATGATGTCGAGGTGTGCCGCTAGCGGCACGTCTAGCCCAAAGAGGTTTTAACTAACCTCCAGACGAGCTTCAATGCCATACAACTCTCCTTCCGTTGCCTCCAACTGCTCTTAAATGCAAGTAAAACTAAATGCATGCTCTTCAACTAGCATCACTACTCTGGATGGTTCTGACTTAGAATATGTGGACAACTACAAATACATATGTGTGTTTTTAGACTGTAAACTCTCCTTCCAGACACATTAAGCATCTCCAATCCAAAATTAAATCTAGAATCGGCTTCCTATTTCGCAACAAAGCATCCTTCACTCATGCTGCCAAACATACCCTCGTAAAACTGACCATCCTGCCGATCCTCGACTTCGGCGATGTCATTTACAAAATAGCCTCCAACTCTACTCAACAAATTGGATGCAGTCTATCACAGTGCCATCCGTTTTGTTACCAAAGCCCCATATACCACCCACCATTGCGACCTGTACGCTCTCGTTGGCTAGCCCTCGCTTCATACTCATCGCCAAACCCACTGGCTCCAGGTCATCTACAAGTCTCTGCTAGGTAAAGCGCCGCCTTATCTCAGCTCACTGGTCACCATAGCAGCACCCACCCGTAGCACGCGCTCCAGCAGGTATATCTCACTAGTCACCCCCAAAGTCAATTTCTCCTTTGGCCGCCTTTCCTTCCAGTTCTCTGCTGCCAATGACTGGAACGAACTGCAAAAATCACTGAAGCTGGAGACTCATATCTCCCTCACTAACTTTAAGCACCAGCTGTCAGAGCAGCTCACAGATCACTGCACCTGTACATAGCCCATATGTAATATAGCCCATCCAGCTACCTTATCCCCATACTGTATTTATTTATTTATCTTGCTCCTTTGCACCCCAGTATCTCTACTTGCACATTCATCTTCTGCACATCTATCACTCCAGTGTTTAATTGGTATATTGTAATTACTTCGCCACCATGGCCTATTTCTTGCCTTAACTCCCTTATCCTACCTCGTTTGCACACACTGTATATAGATATTTTTCTACTATATTATTGACTGTATGTTTGTTTATTCTATGTGTAACTCTGTGTTGTTGTATGTGTCGAACTGCTTTGCTTTATTCTTGGCCAGGTCGCAGTTGTAAATGAGAACTTGTTCTCAACTAGCCTACCTGGTTAAATAAAAGTGAAGTATATATATATATTTTTAAATTAGCGGTACAGTGAAGAGACTTCCTCCACCTTCAATGGGATGGTGGGGATGGCAACACATGGCGCGGTCATGTTTGTATCTGTACTTTATCCTGGGTCTGTAAAGTGACAAGGAGATATTCCAGCAATGTGGAATTGTTCCCTTACTCACCTCAGACACAGACATTGCAACGTCCACTGGCCAACTTCCTGGTAAAATTGCACCCAGATGCCAGCAGGGTGCAAAGGTGAAGGAGGGTGAGACATGGATCATTGCAAAGCTGAGGGGAATGGTAGCGTGGACGAAGTGGAGAGTCAAAGGCCACAATCTTGTTCGAGACAGTGCTCCCCCTGTACCTCCCAGATACCATGAATCAACTGTTCACAGTGGCATTCCTGCTTGTCGACAACCAACATAAACAACTATCAGCAATTAAAGCACCATGGTACTGGAAGGAAGTGAGGGGGGGAGTTGGGCATCTTGTTCCGTCTACTCCTCTCTGATCAGATACTGTACTGCTGGAAGTGATTTTGAAGAACCAGCAGGGGGCACTCCTCTCCTCTCACTGCTAAAGTAGAAACCAATGCTGCACAAATTATGCAGTTGTTCGACCAATGTTCAAGTGCTTCGTTAAGTTGTTGCACTTTCTGTAGAACTATTTGTCTAAACTAACCTTTCCTTTCCTGAGAAGATTTCATTTTGTTGGAGGGTCGTTTCGTAGAGAAAAAGTTTAATGTAATTCCAGGAGAACCAAACATCATCCAATTCACTGTAAATACTATATGTGTAGAGAAAGAAAGATCTACCTCATTCCTCTGAGTGTAATGCACTGTATGACAGATGTGAAAAAGCAAGTGTTACGTTCTCCACTTGAAAAGTATCACAGTCATCTTTTAACACTTGCCTCTGTGTAATTGTTGCTATTTAAGGAAATGCATGAGTGTATTTTCTGTAAACCTGTGAAAAACACATATTTGATCATTTCTCTTTTAGAAACCCTTTTAGAAACCCAAACACAATTGTCTGCATTTTATTTTATGAAAAACATACAATGTTGACAACCCAATAGTCTAATTGTTTCAAATTCAAAAAAATGTAGGCTACTGTATGCAAAGTATAAAGGAATATAAACCATACAGCATCCAATATAATCAATATATATAAATGAATACAACACTTTAGTCCAGATGGTATGGGCTTTCTGTGTGCCAACTATGTCGTCCACAGACTTATTCTCCTAATAATCAGCCATTCTTTCTGACTGGCAGTCACCACAATACGTACACACTGGATGTCAAAGGCAATCTTGTGGTCCACGTCTTGAACCTCAATGTTGCCATTTTTAAACTCCCCTAACGTGATGTAGGAAGAACACTGCCTTCCTCTCTTTGTACCCACCAGCTTCTCTCCTACTTCCAGAGCTCCATGGTGCAGGATATCGTTCTGACGATCGTCCGTTCCTGTCAAGATTTTGATATTGCTAATATTGCTTGGTTCGTGAAAGACAATGACAAAGAAGTCTCCGGTAGAGGGAGGTTTCCCCCAAAAGTATTCRTCCACACTGCTATAAGCCTTTGTGGCGTCATAGTTTTCAAATACATTAATGTTTGTGTACAGGCTGGCAGGAGGGTTGTCAGGGATGTCAATAAAGTCTTCTTCGAAGTCATCATCCTTCAACTTGTTCTCTGCTCCCTTATATGAGGAGTAGTAGCCCATGTGCTGGAACAGAGAGGGCTTGAAGCGGATCACATCTTTCTGGGCCAACAGGCCCCGGAAGTGAATAAGGAGCCAGTCGCAAGGCATCTCCTGGTAAAACATGAGCAGGAAGTGGACCAGGCGCGGCAGGTCTCTTGATTGGTAGAGCTTCCCTATGTAGCCAAGCTTGGAGAATTCCAGCATCACCCAGTAGGAGCCTTCCCTGGAGGTGACCACCTTCTTCAGGGATGTCAGGAAGTTCCGTGAGCAGAGCACATCGTCCTCCAGCATCATGTAGAAATCAGAGAGGTTGGTGCAGAAGTTGAGGAGGAAGGCGTAGTCCACGTTCTGCTTCGAGCGGAAGCGTACCCTGTCCTCTGGGTCGTTGTAGTTCCTTTTCAGCCCATCCAGTGATGGATAGTACTCCTCAGGGGCATGGATCACCAGGAGATGCCCAGTGATGATGTGGTGGGCAAACTTCCTGGAGATGTCCTGCACCAGGTTTTCACACCAGGCCAGGTCAAAGTCCGCCAGGTGAACCACTACCACAATCTCTTTCAGTTCCTCATAACTGGACTGGTCAAAAATGGATTTGATCGTTTCCATGAGGTAATTCCCTTTTTTTCTTTTCACAGATGACAACCCAATGGTTAGATATTCTGTAAACACAAACATTGATATGATTCCAAATCAAATTATTTTTTGAACAAATCATTGAGTTTCAGGATAAAATACATACTATGTGTATCTCTACATATCTAAAATAAAAGGAATATTTACTTTTTCGGGGAAGTGGATTCCCAGCGAGGTAACGGTATGTGACGTTTATGGTTCCAGAGAAATTTGTGAGGTCTCTGAAGTTGTGAACATATCTCTCAGAGTTTGAAGGATGCATCAGCTGTCTTTTACCCGCCTCCTAAAAAAAAAGACTATATTGTTACTCAAATGTAAAATACAAAATATGATGTCATAGGAAGGAAGATCCAGAGACAGCCAATAATAACCTACCAAGACGTATCCATCCTCCATGTACAGGTTGAAGAACAGAAGACATGTGATCAGGATCCCCAGGAAGGGGATGGTGGAGCGTTTACGGAAACACCTCATCTTGTCCAGGGACTTCCACACCAGCCTCATGATGGAGACACACTTCAGGTAGGACAGAAAAGAAAAAGGTTTGAACAAATTATTATCATCATTATCATTCTCTGTTTACGGTGTAGGTAGGCGTAAATTGATATCAATCCAGTATTGTCGAATGTACACTGTCTGTGTGAGTGCACATACTGTACAGAACTGCCTGTGCCATGGGTTTGTTGATGTGCTTGTTTGAAGTCAGCAGTATGCATATGAAATGTATATATATAAACTGTGTGTGTGTGTGTGTGTGTGCGCGCGCACGTGCACGTCTGTGTGTGATGGGCACTGAACCATACACACACTTATACGGTGTGTTGCAGAATACGGCCCTCCATCTCCAGCCCTCATATCCAGCCCTCCCCAGTGAGCCTCTGGTGGAGCGCTAACCTGGGTCAAAGTGCTAAATGCTGAGAAGGGCCTGAGAGAGGCTCGCTCACACAATCATTCCTCACGCCTCCAGTCTTCATTATTCTCGCCACTGATGGAACSGCAAAGCCTCTGATGTTTCTCTCTGACCTTAAAAGTAAATACCCAGATAACACTCTGGAAACAGCCTGGATCAAAAGCCTTATTGAATAGGAACATATCTTTTCCATGTAGCACAGACAGACAGACAGACACAGACAGACAGACAGACAGACAGACAGACAGACAGACAGACAGACAGACAGACAGACAGACAGAGAGAGAAGAGAGAGAAGAGAGAGAGAGAGAGAGAGAGAGAGAGAGAGAGAGAGAGAGAGAGAGAGAGAGAGAGAGAGAGAGAGAGAGAGAGAGAGAGAGAGAGAGAGAGAGAGAAGAGAGAGAGAGAGAGAGAGAGAGAGAGAGAGAGGTGTTGCTGAGAGACTTGCGGTATATTTGTAGCAATATGAGCTGTACTATTGCAAGGGTGTCTGATTCCACCTGAAAATGTTCTGTAACGTATAAACAGCCTCTGAGATGAATTTAGGCTGACAGGAAGAAATTGATCGTACTCTGCCTATAAAAAAAACATAATATTGAAGAGGTGAATATATTCCTTACAGACAACTAACTGGTCTCTCTTGCCTCGGAGCAGAAGCTCGTGTTTAGAATTCAGCGTGTGCATGCACACCAGTCGAGCTCCACCTTAGGCTCATTTCCTAACAATTTCCAAGCTTCCTTTAAAATTACACTGTTGCAGTGAATCCATTCGCAACACAGAATGATAAAAAGCCATTTAATCGTATGTGAAATGGCAGCTCAATGCGGCTAATGAGACGCCATTTTAATAAGCGGGTATGTTGTACAACAAAGCCATTTGGTAAACAATATTGTTAATTTGTTTGATGACATGCAGACAACATATGTAGCAGCCTAGATGCCTGTCTGTTTCTGCATCAGCCAAGTTGTTGTTGCCTTGTCAGACAAATTACATGGGATACAGGCAACAGAGCCGAGACTGTAAAAAGATTCAGAGAAAATATTGCATTCAATATGCTCAAAGCAAAGAATCAATGTATCCTGTAAACATCATCGATGTTGGTAGATAAGGGGCTATATTTCAGCTACTGTAGGTTATGGTATGGGTGAAGGTTATGAAGGTTATGAAGGTTATGGTATGGGTGAAGATGCCAAGACAAGTGTACAAATCTTAAGTGTTGAGGGCAAGGAGTTGGGTTCTCATCAACTTTTAAACAGCATTGCTTTCAGAAGAAAACAAATCTGCTTGTGACTGGACGTTTTCCGACTGCATCTCTGCCCTGTTGACTGTGTTTACTTATTAATCAAGGAAGAAGGCTGCTAGGTCTCCGACATAGGACCCCAGCAGTTATCCCCTTCCTGCTTCTGGACAAGAGGGGCCGACCCCATTTAAAGATGCATGGGGACCAGTGAGTTGAGGTTTAACGTTCTCAAAGCTCTCTTCAAATATTCAYGCCCAACACTAYGTATGCGGTCGCCAGCASACGGAGTTAATGTATCGCTATCCACTGATGCATTGGAGGTTGRAACACTGAAGACGATGCCAACCAAGGAGAGAAGAGCTTCCCTGCTGTGTTGAATCTCCAGTTTGATCACTAAACCCATCATTTAAAAAAAACAAGATATTCCAAGTGACAGTTACATCATCTCTGTAACAACGACAAGTAGCCAATACACAACCCCTCTCTTCAACCAACCCGCTCAGCTCCTTGATATAAGAGGGCTTTTATTGGAAGTACGATGACATATACCATCCATAGCCGATGATATCCAACGTACTGTATGATCATAAAATAGGAGCATCCTGTCCATAAGTCACTTATTCACTTAGCTGTGGTTCATCAAAATGTCCACATCTCTCCCCTTTCATCTCACCACATTCTAATGGCAGTGATGCTGAAAGTGGTTACTGTGTCATTGAGTGTCCTCGGTGCTGCTGGGCTGTGACTGTGGYAGCGTCCATTTTGTCACGTTGTTTTATTGCCGTCTCAGATTGGAAATGCATGGGCGATTATTTCCTTGTGWTCAGGATGAGTGATGATGGGCACTGAGCCTAGCCCGGCCTGCTCTTTCTCTACTCTCGTTTGTGTGGGCTGTCAAAGCTCAGCTGGCGGAAGGAGAAATCGATGATCTGGGTTAGGGGACATGTCATTTTGTGTTATTGTGTCTTGGGGAAAGCTTCCATATGTCACTAATAATAATTGGAATGACTATTGAGACAACAAAGATGATGAAATAGGGAAGGAAGATGGGGTACTTCTTCCAAATGGTATGTATATCATTATATCCCTCAGACATGCACACTGGTGTGAGGAATTGGAAATGAAGCTGAGATTGGCTGGCCAATATGTACAGTACCAGTCAAAAGTTTGGACACACCTATTCATTCCAGGGTTTTTCTTAATTTTTACTATTTTCTACATTGTAGAATAATAGTGAAGACATCAAAACTATGAAATAACACATATTGAAACATGTCGTAACCAAAAAACTGTTAATCAAATCAAAATAGATTTTATATTTGAGATTCTTCAAAGTAGCCACCCTTTGCCTTGATGACAGCTTTGCACACACTTGGCATTCTCTCAACCAGCTTCATGAGGTAGTCACCTGAAATGCATTTCAATTAACAGGTGTGCYTTGTTAAAAGTTMATTTGTGGAATTKGTTTCCTTAATGCGTTTGAGCTAATAATTTGTGTTCTGACAAGGTAGGGGTGGTATACAGAAGATAGCCCTATTTGGTAAAATACCAAGTCCATATTATGGCAAGAACAGCTCAAATAATCAAAGAGAAACGACAAAATTCATTACTTGAAGGTCAGTCAATCTGGARAAAACATCAAGCGCTATGAGGAAAMTGTCTCTCATGAGGACCGCCACAGGAAAGGAAGACCCAGAGTTACCTCTGCTGCAGAGGACAATTACAATTAGAGTCATTAGAGTTAACTGCACCTCAGATTGCAGCCCAAATAAATGCTTCACAGAGTTCAAGTAACAGACACATCTCAACATCATATGTTCAGAAAATACTGAGTGAATCAGGCCTTCATGGTTGAATTGCTGCAAAGAAACCACTACTAAAGGACATCAATRAGAAGAAGAGACTTGCTTGGGCAAGAAACACGAACAATGGCCATTAGACCWGTGGAAAWCTGYCCTTTGGTCTGATGAGTCCAAATTTGAGGTTTTCGGTTCCAACCGCCATGTCTTTTTGTTAGATACAGGGTAGGTGAACAGATGATGTCTGCATGTGTGGTTCCAACCATGAAGCATGGAGTAGGAGGTGTGATGGTGTGGGGGTGCTTTACTGGTGACACTGTCTGTGATTTATTTAGAATTCAAGGAACACTTAACTAGCATGGCTACCACAGCATTCTGCAGCGATACACCAACCCATCTGGTTTGCGCTTAGTGGGACTATCATTTGTTTTTCAACAGGACAATGACCCAACACACCTCCAGGCTGTGTAAGAGCTATTTGACCAAGAAGGAGAGTGATGGAGTGTTGCATCAGATGACCTGGCCTCCTAAATCACCCGACCTCAACCCAATTGAGATGGTTTGGGATGTGTTTGACCACAGAGTGAAGGAAAAGCAGCCAACCAGTGTTCAGCATATGTGGGAACTCCTTCAAGACTGTTGGAAAGGCCTTCCACGTGAAGGTGGTTGAGATAATGCCAAGAGTGTGCAAAGCTGTCATCAAGGTAAACAAAAATAAGAAAAACCCTTGAATGAGTAGCTGTATCTAAACTTTTGACTGGTACTGTATGTATGTTTTGATAACGTTATTGCACCTGAATGTTTCCAGTGCAGCTGTTGATATTTGACAATAGATCAACTTTCAGTTCCTAGGCCTGATCCCTTGGCTACTTTACGTTATTCTATCATTTAGATGCTAGTTCTAGAACTAGTGGACCAGTGGGAGGGGGTGGCAGTACACTACACACTAACGTATTTGACTGAGGTCACTGTTCAGTCTGGTCCCCAGCGCAGATATAATAAATTCCCTTTTATTGCATTATTATTCCAGTGGCTTGAGACCCTGGGCCATCAGGCTGTGGAATGTGATGATACTTACCCAGCATGTGATGACTTTCAAATCAGCGGTGCACCAGGGCAGTATCGGGAACTTTCCAGCTATTCCGAGTTACATTTCCAATAACGAATGGCCCTCTTGTGCCCCGAGGGACCACACTTGCAACAATGCAACAATGCCCCGAGGGACCACACTTGCAACAATGCAACAATGCCCCGAGGGACCACACTTGCAACAATGCAACAATGCCCCGAGGGACCACACTTGCCATAGATCATTCTGGAGACATGACAATGTGTGTTGTTGCTCAAATGCCAAGAAGAGAATAGTGATGATATCAGACTGTCAGAAAAGCAGTTATTTTGATTTCGGATTTTATATTACATGTGAGAGAATGGTTGTGGACACACAACAGGAAAGCACGTTAGTAGGTAGGATATTATTGCGGATTATTACGGACGAATATGGTATTGTGCTAACTCCAGCACATTTACATTGATGTGAACACTGACATGTTGAGTAATTTGCCCTGTCCATGTCAAATCTGTATTCACAAGCCTCGCGTCACTTCCCTCCCTTACACAATCCAGTAGTCAACTTGTGTTTACAACCCAAAGACCACCAATACAAAACACTGCAGTCTTTCAGGAGTCTTTCGGGAGATAGTAGGAGAAGATTGAAAGATGCAATATACAGGCCTCGATTAGATGTTGGTCTCCAGTGACCGCCGGTGTAATGGTGTGGTAACATCAGAGGGTCCTGCAGGTCTGATCTCAGTGAGGCAAAGGAAAACAATTGTAATGACTGATTAACACAGTTGTATTAACAACTGTTCGCAACAGACAGTGTCGATTTAATGACACAGGGGGTTCGTGACACCAGACACAAACCCTCTAATGGAGCTGTAGTTAGAGGCTGCAGGGCAGCGTTGTAATCTAAACCAACGTGACACGTAGTGGCTCAACTGACATGAAGAGTGGAAATGTCATCTTTCCAGGAAACCTAGGAAGAGTCAGAATGACAGGCTGAGAGATGTGAAGGAATGTAATAGCAGAAGTGTCTGAGTTGGGTTCAGGATCAGGAGCAGAGTACGTCAGGCAGCTTACATGATCCAGCAGCAGCTATCGGTGACACTCTGTCATCAAAGACGAACACTGATGAAGGCGTGTTATTCCCCCTAGTACTCGTCCTGTATCCACATAACTAACAATGTCTGCTTTGCCGTCACAAACACAGCTTGTGTTTTGTATTATCAGCTTGTGAAATAAGTGTGGAAATCCAATCACTGTTCATTCCACAAGGACTACATGCAGAAAGTTCTGCAGTGAATGAGGAGGCAAGCTTAAACTCTGCCACAACGACACCGCCAACAACTAACTAAAATGCCACTGAACAGCCGGACTCAACTAATCCGAGTCATTATATTATGGTCGGTGTCACATACCCAGACGAAATCTCACTAAACAAGAATCCCTCTCTCTTCAACCCAACTGTCTGTTGGGGGCATTGAGGAGAGGCTGAATCTTAATACAGCCTGATGTCTGTCGAGTTTCCAATCTGCTCCTCTGCAGGCCTGTCTGTCTGACAGAGTAATGAGAGACCAGTTCTGCCACCGACATTTCCTCAAAGACTGCTGGATTACAAATTCACTGCAGGCGGTTGGAAAGTCTCTTCCCTGTTCTCACCAAATCCATTCTAAGTGTGTTCCTCCGGTCGATAACTTGCACGCTGCTCTGCTGTTTCAGCTCTTTTGCATCCATCAACAGGTTATGTGATTAAATCAAGTGTAAGTCTTTTCAAAGTTTCACGCACAGTTTCACCCTGTTTAAAACAACAGCACTCAGATGAATAAAAGCATCACTGAAGGTTCAGCTCTGGTACACCTGAGGCCAGACCACAGAAAACGGACTGGGGATGGGGGTCCATTCTCTGTAAGTAACAGCTGGTAGACTGTCTGGAACCTGTTTTCTTTTCCCATTTAGAAATCACATCTGAAATGTCTGTGATTCACTAAAGCTGGCACGTAGGAGTTACAGCCCGTCTAGCATTTCCTCCCACAAATCTCAGTCGGTAATGACTCCAGAGAATGTGTGCATGAATGCTATGAGTCAGTCGTATATAATTCCAGCTAAGCCAAAGGTGCGATGCTGGGGAGGGGCCAGACAATAAAGCTCAGTCAGGATCAGTAGAGCTGGTCTCCACTGACTCTCTCTGTATTGTCGGATGCTTCGCTCCCTCTTGCCTATGTTAGCAGTGATCATCAAAGGCACTGTCAAGATAATGTGAAACTGGGGCTTCTAGAGACTGCCTGCAACGCTCGACACATTCAAATAAGGCAGGCTTATTAATTCTTCAAAAGCCACACAGCTTCCTTAAAAGTGTAGAAGCTCGGTTGTGTATTCTGACTTGAGGTAAACCTGGGAGCTTGTGTTATGCTTATGGGGTCAAGGAAAGAGCCTTCCACAATGCACATCTACACTGTATGTAGTGTGACATCTACATCTCGGGCGCTATTGTAGGTAAACCTAACAAAATGGTAAATCTTAGCAATGGCGGTAATGGTATATATTGAATTTTAGTCCGTTATATCGTAGTTTGTTAAATTAAATAGCCCAAAATAAACAAAATAAAATGTATATAGGCCTATCCAATCTTTGCTAAATATGTTGAACATGTTTGCAGTCCACGTTGTAAGAAGTCTAATTGCATGGCTTCAATATGGAAATATATTGTTAAACATGGCATTCACACTGATATAGGGGCTAGACCTACTGTAAATTGCATTATGTTAATAAGCAAGATTAAACATTGACAAGGCTTAAAAAGAGTGAATAATTATATTCTAATCAAAACTAAACAACAACTTGTTTTAAATAGGTTATGTTAAAATACAGTTACAGGCACCATAATTGCTCCCCGTGGGCATATAATATTATGGTAGAATATGAAGGCTTTATGCACATCCAAACTTTTCACAGGAGCTGGACAAAGATCTAACGCTGCTTCCTAACTTGATTTTTGAATAAAGCTTTGGTGATTAATATTTATTTCAAAGCAGTCTCACGGGTCAAACCTTTWGTTGATATGCTGCATTTGGCAGGACAAAAAAAACAGCCCTTATTGAGGGGTGTGGAGGCTATGCTTGGTTTTTGATTGGTTTTTAATTTTAATAAAAACGGAAAACAAGCAATCTTTTTTTTAAGTATAAATAGCTGTGCCATTCAGAATTGTTATGGTATTTCCTCATAATTTGCAGGGATGGAATTTGGAGACCAAAGCGATAGGCTTCTGTAGTGCCAGGCCTACCAAGTTAATTTATGCGCTCTAGAATGTTTTAATTACGTATATGCCCAGGCTTTTCTTCTTTTTTTTTTTTACATTTGTATCATGTTAAATATTAGCCACTATTGGTAGCCACCGTCAGTAATTCCCACATAACTGTCACTTTAGTGAGTTTTCTCCAATTCGTAGCTTACATTTTGCATCATTCCATTACACTCCGTTTACCATCCTTTCCTCTGTCACATCCTTGTAGTTGCTCCTGAGGGTTGCTAGCTATAGTAGACGATATTAGGCTAACATTGTGCAATAATTTGGGACATGTAGCCTATTTGAATCATGATGGAMCTCAGACCAGACATAGCTGTTTAAACCTGGAGCCTGTGGCACGGTTCATGGCGACTGGGCCGTGGTCATCACAGTTCTATGATTAGTAGGGTAGATTTAAAGGACTATTTTTCAAACCCTATTGTACACTTTTCTCACCTTCCAATATTTAATGGTTTGAACAATTGAATATGGCAACTTTTAGAATGAATTAAACCGTTTTTTATTTTTTATTCAGCAATATATTTTGTGTGTAAGGCTCTCCAAACCTGTTTCTTTATGATTCATAACTACTTTGCTAACCCTAAATGCTAAATGATCTACAAGATGAGAGTATTTTTAMATCTACCAATTGGTACTGAAACAAAAATGAATATACAAATATTTCGATGGATTTCTTTCATTGATCCCTAATATTCAGAACCCGTTCTCTCTATATATTATATTGAGTCTGTTGGGRAAATTCAAATTAAGGTACACAGTATTTAAAGGGATGGCTTTAGATAAATGTACTGAAAACTCCCATAAGAAAGGCATACATTTCCTATGTCTGAATCGGGCCCCAAAAGCATAGATGGAAATAAAATGTGTCCTGATGACTGAAGAAGCATCTTCAATGCTCTTAAACAATAACTTCCTAATATAATATTCGTAATCATCTACAGTGTTGCGGGTAATACATTACAAAAGCAACATGCTAAGTAGTCAGATCACTCTTATGAGTAACAGAGTAAATCAACTTTTTCCCCCTGTCTCAATCTCCTCCTGACTGGTACAGTCAGTATCTGGATAACATGTGTGAAATGCTTGATCATGTATGGGATATCAACAGAGAGGTATATCTTCTGGGTGATTTAAATATTGACTGGCTTTCATCAAGCTGCCCACTCAAGAAAAAGCTTCCAACTGTAACCAGTGCCTGCAACCAGGTTCAGATTATCAGTCAACCTACCAGGGTAGTTACAAACATCACAGGAATGAAATCRTCAACATGTATCGACCACATCTTTACTGATGCTGCATAAATTAGCTTGAAAGCAGTATCCAGATCCATTGTKTGACATGGTGGGGTTGGAACCAGGCGCAGAGAAGAGACCAGACGAGGAATCAGTGGTTAAGGACAACAAACACTAAGTCTCAAACTCACTCAGGAAACGACCGCACAGAGTAAACAATTCAAGCACAACAGAAAACACACCATGAGTAATAGAGCACACCTGAGTGCCATAATTGCCTCTAGGATGATCTCTACCACCCTCTGGTGACAGGTGGAACCATGACAGTACCCCCYCTTCTAAGAGTGGCTCCAGCCGCGGAGCCAGGGCGACCACCACGTAGTTGGTTGAAATCCCGAACAAGTCCCAGATCCAGGATGTCCCGTGCAGGCACCCACGCCTGCTCCTCGGGGCCGTAGCCCTCCCAGTCCACCAGGTACTGCAGGGTACCTCGGACAATACAAGCCTCCAACAGACGCTGGACAGTGTAGGGCGGACGACCATCAACAAGTCGTGGAACCCAGAGGAGAGACTCACCAACGCCCCCAACAGGGAGCAGAAKGCTTTCGTATACCGTGCAACGAACTGGGGCCCACGATCCGAGACAATGTCCTGGGGAAATCCGTGTAGGTTAATCAGATCTTACTGAAGGCCTACTGGAGGTCGAAGTATTTGGGAGGGAGAGCGGAGAAGTCTTGGTCTTCAATGGATGCAGGAAGACACGGCGAGGCTCTTGGTGGGCGTCTTTGACATTTAGTCTGGTARTYCTTACCCCAGTCTAGCAGGTGTCCCGTGGACCAGGAGAATAGTGGGTTAWGTAGCGCTAGCCAGGGGTACCCTAGGATAAGGGAGWTCTCCCGGGAGCAGYGATCAAAAKAAAWCTAATAKTCTGAGTGGTTCAGCCCAACCTGCAGTAGAATGGGCTTGGTCTGATATTCCACCTGACCRGAGCCAATGGGCCGTCCATTGAGGCCTTGAATCTGCAGAGGAATGGGACACTTCACGCAGGGATCTGAAATTCTATGGCGAAGTCCTGATCAATGAAATTATCTGCGGCCCCGGAGTCCACGAAGGCTTGAATCTGGTGCTGACGGTTGTCCCAGTGGAGTGTTGCAGGTAGTGACAGATGGTGACTGGGTTGCCAGGAGGTAACTGTACAGCTCATCRGGGTCTCYCCYWGTCCTGGYGAGCCCTGGCRTTTMCCGTCAGCTCTGGGCATGTAGCACGGAGATGGCCAAGACCTCTGCAGTAGASGCAGCAGCCTTCGCWCATGCGCCTGTCACGCTCCTGTGGGCTCAGATGTGTGCGTCCCATCTGCATGTCAATCTCTCCTGGCTCAAAGTGGAGGAGAGATTGACTTAATCACTACTTCCGAAGTCTCCTTTACATAAAGAACCGCCCCAAATGAACATTTATGGTCACAAACCTTCCCTTTAAAGCTGCAAGAAATGTCACAAATTTCTGTCCGCCAACATGGAGAAATCATAGAAGACAAAGAAAAGAAGAATGTCCTCTTTGGCAAGCGCTTCAGCTGCGCCACATGTTTTAACTGACACAGTCCTGAAACRACAAGAAGAGATCAACACATCAATTCTTGGACTCCAACAGCAGCTGGAGGACGTACGCAACGGCCTGAGAGAGAGAGAAATCAATCATTGAAAGAACTTGTTGATTGTGTCAAACATGTGAGACAATAAATTCTGGTGCAATGTAAATGTGTTTYCCTTGTCGATTTGATTACAATATTTGGAAGAACAGATACCTAAAACAGTTGTATGATATTGACTCTTGTCCTCAGTGCCAGAGCTATAGGTGGTGGGAAACACAACCTGTCAGGCATGGGTCTCATGGATCATGGTGGATCATTCAGTGGAATGCCATTTTTGATTGCAATGTCGTGGAGCACACTGCAAGCCTTGACAATGTAGCAAACCTAAAAAGGAATTTGCACAATGTATTACATTCACGTAATGGCATTTGAAGGAATGTCATTTCMGAGGCAAACCTTGCTAGGCTGATATTGCAGTGTGCCTCCTGTCCCAGACAAGCACAGCCAACGCCCTTTCAGCAGGCCTATGGTGCGCTCCAATGTTGTTCTTGTGCATGCATGGGCTTGGTTGTACCTTGCCTCTTGTTGGTTTGAGGGGTTTGTGAGGGGAGTAATCAGCCATGTTTTTAATGGRTAGCCCCGGTCTCCTGCAGTTATGAACACAATTCAGATATTGTTTCCCAGTAGAGGTCTAACATGGCAAATAAAACCTTGCAAATAAAACAAGTCACTTACCAATAAGCCATCCATCCTCAACAGCTCCGTCCTGGAGGTTAAGGCCGACTGAACGGTTCTCCACCATGAATGAATCGTGTGTCCCCCCCTGGCCATTTGGCCACTACATTCAACAAAGCCAAATGTGAATCCCAGATGACCTGCACATTGCCAGAATGGAAACCTTTTCTGTTGATGAAGTTGAATTTGTTAAATGATGGTGCTTTTATTGTGATGTGGGTGCAGTCAACATTGGGAAATCCAGCTATGGTATGGAAATCCCTTTTCACTCTGGCCTGTTGCACGGCAGTGTACGGAAACTGTATGTATTGTGGGGTCAATGAAATAAAGCCATGAAGGACTGCAGGCAATATTCGGCACATGGTTGGTTGTGAAATGCCTGACCGATCCGCAATCTCGCATGGAATGTTCCAGTGGCCAAAAATCCCAGGGTGGAGACGACTTGGGTAATGCACTGGGATGGCATTGCTGCATTTCGTCTCCCTTACTCATACTGGAGAGAGTTGATTGCAGAGATACAATAAAATATGCCTTGGAAAATGAAATCTACTAATAAGCCAAGCGTCGCTCTCAGCAAAAGAAATCTGCACGCGCRTTGAAAACACGCTCCCTGCGTAATGCAGCTTGTGCCGCATCCTCCAGCAATGCAAGATTTGCCATTTTGGACAAGTCACAACAGTGTTGCCTTTAATATTATTCAACTGGTTTAACTAAATTGCCTCCAACCTTACATTCCACTCTCTTTCAGATTGACTTTATTATTCAATTAGGCTTAAATGGTTTCATGTATATAAATTCAATAGCACCCTGAGAAAACTTTAAGTAGCTTAAGTGTCAATAAAAGAAATACATGAATAAACTATTAATGTACTATCTTTTTTCTTTCATGGTTTATGATTCGGTCCAGTATGTCAATCCTTTCTCCATTTGGTGGGTGGTATTTCATAAGCAGTTTGACTTTTCTACCACAAGGTGCTGTGCAAAAATAGCATGGTCAGAGGTGTGCTAAATTTACGCACATTCTCAWGTATCAGTACAAATTGATAAATCCCACACTTTGCTTAGAAATGATCGCACGTATGGTTTACGAACACTTCTGTTCGTACGCAACATTGAGAAATGAGGGCCCTRAATAATATATGCCACACAGCACTTTAACTGGACCCTGTCTCCACAATCCCCATATTCATCTTCTCACCCACATAACGCTGCCACATGCCCAAACCTTTGACAGTTATAGCAACGCAATGGTTTCGGGAAAACATAAATTCGCACATAGTAACTCATATACCCAATCCTAACTTTTTYKGGCAGTACCARATCCTCAAAGTTTAGTAGCACTGACAGGCTATCCACCTCCTTACCATCTCGTGTCATCTGGAGGCGCTTTGCCTCAACAAGAGAGCCTCCCTTCAAGTGGTCCTTTATTTACYTCACGTTAAGAATTTCTGGAACTCCCTTTACCCAATTCCATCCGGTTTGATCCGGCATGCTACTATCAACCACACGTTTACATACCTGCTTGAGTTTGAGAGCCAACCCATGCTGTTTAGCATCGATACACAACACCACCAAACTTCCACCACAAAGACTTTAGCAGACGCAACCTCCCCGAATTGACTCTTCAAATGACTGGCCAACGCGATCCGACTCACTTCACCAACACGTAGAACTCCACTTTTCTCCATGCAACACTGCGAACTGGACCTCCCTCGTCACTACTCTCCCCCGACGAGACCTGCAAAAGATCCTCCATCTTCCTCTTCTGCACATCTACTCGCACAACTCTTCCTCCACCTTTTCCCCCCTCCGTCGCTACACTCCATCCCATCCTCCTCAACCGCTAACCCCCCCTACCTTTCCATCCATCTCTGTTCCAGTCACAGCCCAGGGTTGCTCAACCACCTCTACTTCAACACTCAAACACTACGCCTTCCCCTTCGGAACGTTTTTTCTCCGCCGAATAGCGGTGATCAAACCTGAGTTAGTAAGTGTCCTGTCTTTGGTAGAGCCCATGCAGCTCGCCTGGCTCCCTGTGACAGTCAAACAAACGGTGCGATTTAGAGATTCATTTTTTTGATGAAAGTAGCGCAAAGTGATCTCACTAGTAATATAACGCATTTATTTTGTTCAATGCAATGAGTAGTATGTAATATATTACTTTTCCAAGTAACTCATCCCAAAACTGATCTTGTAACTCATGATAGTGGCTTGTGTGGATATTTTTGTATATGGTGGTTATTTAGTGTCTAGACTACCTGCGTTACTGCTGGCCTGACATATGTGCACCTCCCAACTGAAGAACGAATGGAGTTAGGTCGTAGATAACAGCCGCTCCTCTCTTTTTCTGCCTCTCTCTGCTATGTGCAGGCTATCAGCCAATCAGACCGTATATTGATGATGATGTAAATCAAGTCTTATCAAGTGTTAATAAAATGTTATGCTGCTGTGGCAGTACTGTTGATACAATGAGCTCCAAAAGTATTGGGACAGTGACAAATGTTTTGTTGTTTAGGCTCTACTCCAGCACTTTGGATTTGAAATGACTACGAGGTTAAAGTGCCAACTGTCAGCTTTAATTTGATGGTGTTTTCATCCATATTCATAGCACCCAATGATTACATCAAGCTTGTGACTCTTTACTGTTTACTGTTTGAGATCATTTTGTGTCCAATAGAAATTAATGGTGAACAATGTATTGTGTCATTTTGAAGTCACTGTTATTGTAAAGACGAATAGAATATGTTTCTAAACACTTCTACATGAATGTGGAAGCTACCATGATTACGGATAGAACTGAATGAATCGTGAATAATGATGAGTGAGAAAGTTACAGACGCACATATATCATACCCCCAAGACAACCTCTCACCATTACAAAAATAGGATAGTTAGCATTTTTTCACTCATCATTATTCACAATTCATTCAGGATTATCTGTAATCATTATAGCATCCACATTCATGTATAAGTGTTTAGAAAAGTATTATATTCTGCAAAGATTTTATATAATGGACTTTGGCCAAAACAAAGAGGGAAATGTGGAATAAACTAGATATAAACTGGTTAATGACTTGGTAGAGACTCTTTATCCTTATAAACTCAGCAAAAAATGAACGCCCTCTCACTGTCAACCGAGTTTATTTTCAGCAAACTTAACGTGTAAATATTTGTATGAACATAAGATTCAACAACTGAGACATAAACTGAACAAGTTCCATAGACATGTGACTAACAGAAATGGAATAATGTGTCCCTGAACAAAGGGGGGGTCAAAATCAAAAGTAACAGTCAGTATCTGGTGTGGTACATTAAGTACTGCAGTGCATCTCCTCCTCATGGACTGCACCAGATTTGCCATGTCTTGCTGTGAGATGTTACCCCACTCTTCCACCAAGGCACCTGCAAGTTCTTTGACATTTCTCGGGGGAATGGCCCTAGCCCTCACCCTCTGATCCAACAGGTCCCAGACGTGCTCAATGGGATTGAGATTCGGACTCTTCGCTGGCCATGGCAGAACACTGACATTCCTGTCTTGCAGGAGATCACGCACAGAACGAGCAGTATGGCTGGTGGCATTGTCATGCTGGAGGGTCATGTCAGGATGAGCCTGCAGGAAGGGTACCACATGAGGGAGGAGGATGTCTTCCCTGTAACGCACAGCGTTGACATTGCCTGCAATGACATCAAGCTCAGTCCGATGATGCTGCTGACAACACCGCCCCAGACCATGATGGACCCTCCACCTCCAAATCGATCCCGCTCCAGAGTACAGGCCTGGGTGAATCCGACCATCACCCCTGGTGAGACAAAACCCGACTCGTCAGTGAAGAGCACTTTTTGCCAGTCCTGTCTGGTCCATCGACGGTGGGTTTGTGCCCGTTGTTGCTGGTGATGTCTGGTGAGGACCTGCCTTACAACAGGCCTAAAAGCCCTCAGTCCAGCCTCWCTCAGCCTATTGCGGACAGTCTGAGCGCTGATGGCGGGATTGTGCTTTCCTGGTGTAACTCGGGCAGTTGTTGTTGCCACCCTGTACCTGTCCCGCAGGTGTGATGTTCGGATGTACAGATCCTGTGCAGGTGTTGTTACACGTGGCCTGCCGCTGCGAGGACAGTCAGCTGTCCGTCCTGTCTCCCTGTAGCGCTGTCTTAGGCGTCTCACAGTACGGACATTGCAATTTATTGCCCTGGCAACATCTACAGTCCTCATGCCTCCTTGTAGCATGCCTAAGGCACGTTCACGYAGATGAGCAGGGRCCCTGGGCATCTTTCTTTTGGTGTTTTTCAGAGTCAGTAGAAAGACCACTTTAGTGTCATAAGTTTTCATAACTGTGACTTTAATTGCCTACCGTYTGTAAGCTGTTAGTGTTGCCTACCGTCTGTAAGCTGTTAGTGTCTTAACGACCGTTCCACATGTGCATGTTCATTAATTGTTTATGGTTCATTGAACAAGCATGGGAAACAGTGTTTAAACCCTTTTACAATGAAGATCTGTGAAGATATTTGGATTTTTACGAATTATCTTTGAAAGACGGGGTCCTGAAAAAGGGACGTTTCTTYTCTTGCTGAGTTTACAWACACACMGTAGAACATTTCACTTACGGTAATAGGCCTATACTTTAGGCTGAAAAGACAGTAAGTGCTCAGCCTAATTCTTGAGTTGTTGTTTGTTTCCACAAAAAGATGGGCTACTTCAGGTTGCTTGATAAAATGACAGTCTCTGCCACCCATTAGTGAACAYGATTGGCTTGTAGCTCTGGATGTCTCTTCACTACATTTCTATTCCTCACAAAGGAATCCTTTTAAAATCTTAATAGGATCTGTGTCTTCAGAGCTTACTGAGTGAAACACATGATCGATCAGAGGAGATTGGATTGAAATAAGAGGATTGAAAAATACATCAAGAAGCTCTTACTTTGACAGCTTAACCTTTGTGCCAATATGTTTAACCGGCTAGCCACTCGGCTAGCCACTCTTTCACAGATCAAAAAGGCATGCATCTGAAAAYTGAAATAAAACAAACATTCACGTTAGCCTAAAAGCCACAGACACAATATTGTCTGGGATCTATGTACAATGAGTGTACAACACATTAGGAACACCTTCCTAATGTTGAGTTGCACCCCCTTTGGCCCTCAGAACAGCCTCAGTTCGTCGGGCCATGGACTCTACAAGGTGTCAAAAGCGTCCCACAGGGATGCTGGCCCATGCTGACTCCAATGCTTCCAACAGTTGTGTCAAGTTGGCTGGATGTCCTTTGGTTGGTGGACCATGCTTTATACACACAGGAAACTTGTGAGCATGAAAAACCTAGCAGCGTTGCAGTTCTTGACACACTCAAACTGGTGCGCCTTGCAGGTACTACCATACCCCATTCAAAGGCACTTAAGTCTTTTGTCTTGCCAATTAAACCTTCTGAATGGTAAGCATACATAATCCATGTCTTAAATGTCTCAATGCTTAAAAATCATTCTTTAACCTGTCTCAATCTCTTCATCTACACTGATAACAGCTTCTTGTCATGCCTGCTCCCGCTCCCCCTCTCAGCCGGCTCGTCGGGCTTCTAAGCCTCAGCCGGCTTGTCCAGCGCCCATGTCATGCCTGCTCCTGCTTCCGTTCCCCCTCTCTGGTGCTCGAGCTGCCCTTCATTACGCACACCTGTCACCATCATTACACACATCAGCGCTCATTGGACTCACCTGGACCCCTCTATATCTGTCTGTTCCTCAGTTTTGTTCCCCGTGTCAGCATTATTGTCGTAATGTCGTTTGGTTCCCTCTGTCCAGACACTGTTCTTGTTTTGTTTGATGTCCGTTTTCCAATAAATGTTCGATCTCTGTACTTGTTTCTCGTCTCCAGCGTTGGCCCTTACACTTCTACCCCCAAACTACAAGAATGCTGAACAATTGATCAAATGCACCCCCCCCCTTTGTTTTTACACTGCTGCTACTCGCTGGTTATTATCTATGCATAGTCACTTTACTCCTACCTACATGTACAAATGACCTCGACTAACCTGTACCCCGGCACATTGACTCGGTACCGGTATCCCCTGTACAGTATATAGCATCGTTATTGTTATGTAATTTTATTGTGTTACTTTTTATTTTTCAATTTAGTTTATTCAGTAGATATTTTCTTAACTCTATTTCTTGAACTGCATTGTTGGTTAGGGGCTTGTAAATAAGCATTTCAGGATAAGGTCTACGAATACACCTGTTGTATTCGGCGCATGTGACAAATAAAATGAGATTTTATTTGATTTAACAAGTGACATCAATAAGGGATCATAGCTTTCACCTTGATTCACCTGGTCAGTGTATGTCATGGAAAGAGCAGGTGTACCTTATGTTTTGTACATTGGTGGGGGTGGAGTAATGTGTTTATTTTTGGACTAAACAGGTGAAACACAGATACTGGTCACCTGTTCAGCTTGTTCAACCTGAGGTCTTCTAGCCCTACTCCCCAGTTTGTTTTTCAAATTTGACACACTCATTAGCTGCATCTCAAAAACCCTGTGGTCATGACTGCAACATATTTACACTCCGACTTCAATTATTAATCACCCTACATTCCATGGCAGTCAGTTGACACAACAGACTTAATGCAAATCAGAAATCTTTAAATAATCTGTGCAACACTGTGAAACTTTCTCCTGTAAGAGTTGCCAGGTAGATACTGTAATTTTGCTTTACAGCAGGGATGCTGTATAATGTTTTACATTAAGAAAAATTGTGCGGTATTATACAATTACAGTAATTTGCTGGCAACTCTGCTGCTACTATAATGCTGTACATTTACAGTACAGCATGTTACCATAATCAGTTTTATGGTACAGATACTCTTACTGTAATATTTTATTCCGTAATTGTAATGAATGAATAAATGGATGAATTAGTAAAGGAATTCATTAAATTCATTGAGGGAAGGCAGGGTTTGTATTTTACAGTATTTTACTGTAATTGCATGGGATTGGTGCAAGAAGGTTGGTTGCCAGGTAATGTGTTTACATCAGAGATGTTCACAAGTCTTTGAGGTAGAGTCCAAGTCAAGTCTCAAGTCTTTTAGGGTCAAGTCTCAGTCAAATCTCAAGTCCCTTTTGGCAATGGCTTTCTGCCTGCTGTGGGTTAGGTCTATAAACCTTGTAAATTATTTGAAGAGACTCCCTTGGTCATTAGTCCATACTCGTATGAAAGAAAGCACATCAGGAACTATTTAAATCAAAATAAATGTAATTTTAAAATGTAGACAGTTTACATTAATAAAAGTAATTGTACCAGATATGAAAAAAAGCAAACATAACATTTTAAAGTGCATGGTATTTTGTGGCAGACATTATCTATATTTCACTTCATTCTGTCACACACACAGAAAATCTGTAGGTGAGGGAAGATAAATGACAAGTATGAAAGTAAACCAAAATGACTGACAACTGTTCAATAACTGCACTACTAAAATGTCCTATATATCAAACGTAATGAGCTTTATCCCTAAAATATACTTACAGACCTGGACACTTAAGAACAGAAATACAATTTCCTGTAAAAAGTAGCAAATTAAGTCCTGTGCCCTAAGACAGAGAACATTTCTGTTGCAGACAGGTTACATTTCAGAAAGATCAAGTTGTCAGCGTTCTTGCACTGAGCCTGGCACGATGAGGGCACACGATGAGGGGCTCTGGTGGCTGTCATTGCTACCTGCTTGAGCCTTGGAAAGTCTTTTGCATGTATTCTCCAAAAATCCAAGCAATCAACATCATTTTCATCAGAAGATACTTGAATGTAGTGAATAATCTCTGCTCTGACAGATTATTTTATGTCTCCTTTCTTGTTGCTGATCTTGTTGCGGTAGCCAGAGAACATTCTGGAGGTTTTGGCAGGTGGTTGTTCTTCTTCTTCTTCTCCACTACTGCTCTCCGTAACTGTAACGGCGTTCCTCCTCCTCTTCATCCGAAGAGGAGGAGCAGGGATTGAACCAAAATGCAGCGTCGTGATAAGACATGATATTTATTAACAAGACAAAAACGAACTAAACTTGATACTACACAAAATAACAAAACGAATGAAGACAGACCTGAACTACGAACTTACATGAAACACGAAGAACGCACGAACAGGGAAAACAGACTACATAAACCGAGACAAACAAACAAACGAAACAGTCCCGTGTGGCGTAACATACACAGACACTGACACAGGAGCAACCACCCACAAACAAACAATGTGACACCACCTACCTTAATTGATTCTCATCAGAGGAGATGAAAACCACTGCCTCTAATTGAGAACCATATCAGGTACCCATTAAACCAACATAGAAACACAAAACATAGACTACCACCCAAACTCACGCCCTGACCGTCAAACACATACAAAATAACAGAAAACCGGTCAGGAACGTGACAGTAACGGTGACTTTCGTGCCTCAGCCCAAACCAGGTCTGAATATGATGTATACGATCAAGAATATAACAGTGCACATTATACATTAAAAAATATATATTATTTGAATGCCAGTGACATAGAAAACGTTGCATGTTGCAATGCATTGTACCTACCACTCAGACTCTCCTTCAATTCAGCTTTACTTCATGTGGTTTGAGGACATCATGATCAAGCCAGAACAGGCAGAATGATGGGTCCAGAAGTGCACCAATTATGTATACATTGTCACCAAATGGAAATTTGTTGCCTGTTCATCCGAGTGCTCCATTCTGACATTCACAAACACCCCCTGGAATCGGCGTTTGAGTGACTGCTGCAATGCTTTTACTAGACTGACTAGGTGACGGCTTGTGCTCAGTATACTTCGCAGATGATAGTTGAGTGACAGTACACAAGGAAGGGCAGCACTGAGAGTCACCACATTCTCCCCTGAGTAAGGTTGGTGGCGGCTGGAGCCAAAGAAGGGTCCAATAGCTGGCACCATTCCCTTGGTGATAAGCAGAGCTCCTTGTGTTCTTGGGCCTCAAGTAGAGTATTGAGGCTTTGTTGATTCCGATTGGTGGCTGCTTTAACAAGCCGGAGGATGGAATTCCATCTGGTAGACACAGCAGCAGGGATACTACTATTGGCTCCGAACTTAGCTTCAAATGCTTCTTTCAGACCACAGGTAGTATGTAGTAAGCTGCAAAGTTGAGTTACCTTAGCCATCACACCGTTTATGATTTTTTGTTTCCTTTAGTCCATCTCTAATCACCAGTTGTAATGAATGGGAAAAGCACTGTAAGATCTGTTGCCTGCTGTTGGTTTGGATAGCTTCAACATCAGCATTGTACTCTTCAACCAATTCTTCCCACAGGCTGGGGTTATCCACATCGTCATCATCATCATCATTGCTTGCTTTGGGGAAACAAACTGTGAAGGCCTTTTTCATATTTGCAGCATTATCACATAAGATATCTAATTCATGTTTTATGCCAAAATGATCACATATTACTTCACATTTATCAGTGATTCTTTTCCCAGTGTGTGAACCTGTGAATCTATCACAGCTCACCAGAACTGACTCCAGTCTGGGTGTTTTTTTCTCTTCCATGGCCATGTCATGGGCCCTTACTCCCATGAAGCCCCTCATGGTCCTGTCAGTCCACACAAGATTCTGTCTTCTCTAGGGCACTTTTGATCGTAGCCTCTTTGTTCAGTGTTAAGTCATGTAGGCGCCTGGTCAATGTGGGCCTACTTACTGGTCTATATTTGTCATCTACCACTGACATGAAATGCCTAAAATGAGAGAAGGTCCACTAAGGACATAGGCAGGTTGCAGGAAATGATCACGTCTTGCATTACAGCCTCTGTTATGGCCTTCTGCCTGGGGTGGCCCTGGCTGTACACATGGACACCTGTGGTGGTCAAGAATGAGTCAATGCTGCTTTGTCCTTCTGTCCCTGCGCTGGCCACCTTTGCTTTGCAGAATTCAGTGAACCTGCAGATGAACAACATGATGGATAGTTGTTGCCGACTTGAGATGGAAGTACTAGGACACAAACAAATATATATGGGATTCTTCAGCAGAAATGTCCAAGAAGTTGCATGCTTTGAACTCTCATTTTATACTAAGTTACTTCCTAGGACCAGGCTACAACAGAAAGTATATTAAATCTCAGAGTGATATGCCTATCGCCGAGATGTAATTGAATCATCTCTGCTAACATGTAGGCCTAGCTATCTGACAACCCACCTCTTAACCTTTCAATAAATATTTGACAGTAATACATTTCCAGGTATGTAAAAGATGACACACTAGAAAGCTAGCTATATCAAACTGGCATCTGCTAAACAGGCTATTATTAGTCTAACCACATTGTAACGTTGCTGGCTAGCTAGCCTAACTGACCTTTCGACGGTGAGTTTTCAAATGTTGGATGAAGTTAGATGTAGTTGATCCAGCATCTTTAATGTTAATTCCACAAGTTTTGCAAATAGCATTTCGTTTTTTGCCACTGGCATTATACTGCAGGTTCTTGTAATCAAATTTAATAACGAAAGCCTCACGACCTGATGACATTGTTGCTGATTACGATTGTTTAGCGGTAGTGCTACAGTGACAGTACTGTCACGACTTCCGCCGAAGTTGGTACCTCTCCTTGTTCGGGCGGCGTTCGGCGGTCGACGTCACCGGCTTTCTAGTCACCACCGATCCATGTTTCATTTTCGTTTTGTTTTGTCTTCCTTGTACACACCTGGTTTCCATTCCATAATCATGTTCCTTATTTAACCCTCTGGCTTCCCCTTTTGTTTTGTGCGTGATTGTGTTTGTCAAGTGGTTCCGTGTACGTGTTCTGGATTGTTTATGTTTATCCTTGTTGGATTATTGTTTATATTGAGCAAAGATCGTGGCTTTACTCATACCTGTGTCCTGCGCCTGACTCCGCTTTATTCCATTCACCTGGAACACTGACACGTAAGTTGGAAGTTAACACCTCCAATTAATTTAAATGTAGCCCATGAAGGTGGAAACGTCATCTGACTTTTTTTCCCGCATTTGACTTAGATAATTCAAGATGTACGTCATTAAGTCATTATATTAAGCGCGTACACATCAAAAACAGCTTAACTCCAACGATGTAGAAGAAGGTGAACGGCCACAGCTAGAACGTCAGGCCAGGTAGGAAAACGCGGCTGCTGCTACAGAGTATTTATTCAGTTATCTAGTCATTAGATGTTAGTAAACGACCCCTAGACGTCTAGGTAGTTGGATCTATTTAGCTAATGTTAGGTAATTTAGCAACAGTCTGCACATAGGCTAAAGTTATCGTTCGTTACTGTACCTAGCTCGCAGTTAACATTATTCATTAACAGGCTCCCGAGTGACGCAGCGGTCTAACGTACTGCATCTCAGTGCTCGAGGCGTTACTACAGACACCCTGGTTCGAATCCAAGCTGTATCACAACCGGCCGTGATTGGGAGTCCCATAGGGCGGCGCACAATTGGCCCAGCATCGTCCGGGTTTGGCCGGTGTAGGCTGTCATGTAAATAAGAATTTACAGTAAATTACAATCTAGTCTAGAAAACTGGGACAAAATGTGAAATTTGCCCGATGATGGGTTGGAGGATTGACTAACTTTAGCTGGTGGCAAACGAGCTAAACTTTCTTAACTGCCAAGAAGGTTAGGTAGGTAGCACTGTACTCACTCACAGGCAATTTAACAACATACACTCGTCATCTTGTAACGTTAGTTTTCGCACCGCTGGTCGAAGCGGCCTTTCATACGATGGACAAGAGTGCAGACACAGCACCCCTATCTTGAGGTAGCACCGATCCTTGGTCCTGGATCCTATTTTGTACTCAATCATGTCACCAGCCACACGGAGTGTTTGGGCTGCACAGAGGCAGCAGTGAAGTCAAGCCTGAAAAGTTGTGCTCTTTTAGCTTGGAAATCTAACCACTCTGTGTCCATACAATTTGGAGCAACCACCACACACACAAAAACGTTCAACATTATAGCTTGTTAATAACTGAAAGCTAAAGTTAACCGCTCTCTGACATAAGATTTCCGTAGATTCCCGCAAGGCACTAGTCGGATGTCTACCTCCTCCTACGTCATAGGCACACAAAAATGGAACTGTATTTTGGAGGACGCGTGGCTAAACCACTTCAGAGACCTATTCTTTTCATCAAAGTGGCCAGAACATTTTTTATAAAATATTTGTTCATTTTTAATAATGCCACCCTATAACCTAATTTAAAAAAATAAAAACGTAATAGTTGCTCTTTAAGTTTACTAAGACGGTTCACTAGGTCAACAGTCAATGTGAAACCATGTCCGCTTTTTTAGACAATTTCATAAATTTTAAGTTAGTTGCCAAACACTGTCATAGTTATATAGTTTACAGCATATTATTTAAATATGACATGATTTCACATACTATGATAAACAATAGCTAACTTTTGCTTGTCTTAACAAGCTTAACTTAAGATAAACTTAAGATAAACAATAGCTTAACTTTTGCTTGCGTTTTAATGTTTCCGATCTATATAGCAATAGCATACACAATGTCCGCTCACTCAAATAATGACAAAGTGCAAATATGAGTAACCACTATCCTTTTCAATTTCCAATTGAAATAGATACGTCGTTGTCTGCATATTTTTTGCAGAACGCAGACATTCTAGAACGCTTTTCAGCCCTCTGTATTAAACTACTTTCTCTGTGTTACAATGCCGCCTGCTCCATGTTATCTGACAGAATGCACAACAAAAACTGACTTGCCCAGTACTGACTTGCATTGTTCACGAGTCTCCCATCTAGAGTCCAAGTCAAGTCTCAAGTCAATTAATCACGAGTCTAAGTCAAGTCGCAAGTCATTTTCTTTGCGACTTAAGTGTCGACTCGAGTCCGACTCACAGACTCGAGTTTCCATCTCTGTTTTACATATTACAGCATATCAAATATATATGAATATGTTTTCTTTAAAATCACTTGCACTTCTAGAGGCCTTAACAAAGGCTTCCAAACCTGCAGTGACTACAGGGTAAAACAGACCAAGGGTTGCTGCCCCTCCAATATGTCCCCTATACACATGTCATTGTTGGGACAGTACTACCACGTCTGGCTGCACAACCGATTGGCACAACCGATTGGCACAAACGTACTGCAAATTGAGAAATCATGTGACTAACCTGAATAAACAGAAGAAGAACTACACTATGAAACAAAGATAAATGACATAAAGAATGGTAGTAAAAAGCATTGGAGCTCCATCATTCTGTCACACCCTGGTCTGTTTCACCTGTCTTTGTGCTTGTCTCCACCCCCTTCCAGGTGTCGCCAATCTTCCCCATTATCCCCAGTGTATTTATACCTGTGTTCTCTGTTTGTCTGTTGCCAGTTCGTTTTGTTTTGTTTTTCCCCTTGCGCCTGTCTGTTCTAGTTCCTGTTTTGCCTGCCCTGACCCTGAGCCTGCCTGCCGTTCTGTACCTTGCCCCACCACACTGGATTATTGACCACTGCCTGCTCTGACCCTGAGCCTGCCTGCCGTTCTGTACCTTGCCCCACCACACTGGATTATTGACCACTGCCTGCTCTGACCCTGAGACTGCCTGCCACTCTGGACCTTTTGCACCCTATCTGGATTACTGCCATCTGCCTGCCCTTGACCTGTCATTTTGCCTGCCCCTGTATTAGTAATACACTTTTGTTACTTCGACACTGTCTGCATCTGGCTCTTACCTGAAATGTGATACATTCATTGAATCAGATGGCTCATTCATCACAAAACCCACTGATATTGCCAACTACTTAATGATTTTTTCATTGGCAAGATGTGCAATCTAAGGCATGACATGCCAACAACAAACGTTGACACTACACATTGAAGTATATCTAACCAATATATGAAAGACAAGCATTATCTTGGGCTCCYGGGTGGCTCAGCGGTTTAAGGCACTGCATCTCAGTGCTAGAGGTGTCAATACAGACACTGGTTTGATTCCAGGCTGTCTCACAACTGGCCGTGATTGGGAGTCCCATAGGGTGGCGCACAATTGGCCCAGTGTCRTCCGAGTTAGATACAAGGGATGCATGGCTAGATACAATGCTATTTTACAATAAACAAATTGACAACAGACTTTTAGCACACATAGGGAAGGACATTCAACAAGCACAGCACTTACACAAATGACTGATGATTGGTTGAGAGAAATTGATGATAAAAAATATTGTGGGGGCTGTTTTGTTCGACTTCAGTGCGGCTTTTGACATTATCGATCAAAGTCTGCTGCTGGAAAAAACAGATGTGTTATAGCTTTACACCCCCTGCTATATTGTGGATAACGAGTTACCTGTCTAACAGAACACAGAGGGTGTTCTTTAATGGAAGCCTATCCAACATAATCCAGGTAGTATCTAGGCCCCTTACTTTTTTCAATCTTTACCAGCGACATGCCACTGGCTTTGAGTAAAGTGTCTATGTATGCGGATGACTCGACACTATACACATCAGCTACTACAGCAACTGAAATAACTGCAAAACTCAACAAAGAGCTGCAGTTAGTTTCAGAATGGGTGGCAAGGAATAAGTCAGTCCTAAATATTTCTAAAACTAAAAGCATTGTATTTGGGACAAATCATTCACTAAACCCTAAACCTCAACTACTGCTTGGAGTAACCCTGGATTGTAAACTGTCATGGTCATAACATATTGATACAACATTAGCTAAGATGGGGAGAAGTATGTCCATAATAATGTCCTGCTCTGCCTTCTTAACAGCACTATCAACAAGGCAGGTCCTAAAGGCCCTAGTTTTGCCACACCTGGATTACTGTTCAGTCGTGTGGTCAGGTGCCATAAAAAGGGATTTAGGCAAATTGCAATTGGCACCTAACAGGGCAGCACATCTGGCGCTTAGATGTACACAGAGATCTAATATTAATAATGTCAATCGTTCCTGGCTCAAAGTGTAGGAGAGATTGACTTCATCACTACTTTTATTTCTGAGAGGTGTTGAATGTTGTCCGTCTAAACTACTGGCACACAGCTCGGACACCCATGCAACCCCACAAGACATGCCACAAGAGGTCTCTTCACAGTCCAGAACAGACTATGGGAAGCACACAGTACTACATAGAGCTATGATTACATGGAACTCTATTTGACAACAAGTAACTCAGGCAAGCAGTAAAATTTGATTTAAAAAACAGATAAAAATACACCTTATGGAATGGTGGGGACTGTGAAGCAACACAAACATAGGCACAGACACATGCATACAAACACACAATAACTATGCACACAGGTACATGTGGATTTTGTGTTGTAAATATGTGGTAGTAGTGTAGGGGGCACACACTGAGGGCACACACTTAATGTGTTGTGAATGTATTGTAATGTTTTAAAAATGTTATAACTGTTCTTCCTGGACCCCAGGAAGAGTAGCTGCTGCCTTGGCAGCAGCAAATGGGRATCCATAACAAATACAAATACAAAATACAAATACCACCTTAATGGAGAATGTTTTATGTACRAACCGGTCTATGGGGGAAACTAGTGTATAGCCAGCTGAATAGATTCCCTTTGGACAGTAAGATGACACGACTCAATATCGTCATCTGCCGGCCTTTGGGCCAAGTCAACACTGACTGCTGTTACAGTGCAACGGTATCCCAGATTTTAGGGCCAGATTCAATCAGTTCCGCCTTAACCCGCGATAACCGACAGTTGCATAGCAGTTTCATTGTTTTTATTTGGACGGCGTCAGAGGTGTAACTGTGTTGGAGCTATCAAATCGGCAAACGCTCCCGGTGTTCTACCTCTACTGGAATGTGTATGGCTTAGKGACAACCACATGAGCAGCTGCTCACCGATTTGACAGCTCTAATGCAGTTACAACCCCGACATCCGCCCAAACACCGGCTATGGAGATGCCGGCTACCGCCGGTTAACGCTTCATCTGATTGAATCTAGGCCTTAATAAGTTTGTGGTCTATGGTGAGACTAATAGACAGGGATCAATAAAAGAGATAAGCTCCATTTACACTCAGGGCAGCCGTTGATGACTATCCAGCAGTCTGGCCAAAATACATAAAAATAGCCCCAGGGATGTCCTTTACCGAAACAGGGTTGTGTCTCAAATGGCACCCTATTCCATATTAAGTGCACTACATTTGACCAGGACCGATAGGTCTCTGGTCAAAAATAGCACACTATATAGGGAATAGGGTGCCATTTGAGTCGCACACCAAAACTGATGAGCAGAGGTTTCACTGTCTGAAGGTAACTCCAATCTCCAATAAAAGTACTTTAACATTTTAAGGGGTCCATTAATTATTGTCTAGCACCAGAGAGAGAGCTGTATATAAAGATTACTCTAACTGAGGCCCAAATGGCACCCTATTCCCTATGTAGTGCACTACAGACACCAGTCATATGTAAGGCGCAATCCATTCTGCGGAACTCCCAGCATCCCTTGTTTGATGAATTTATGTTGCTTCCCCCAGAGCGCAGATACAGTACACACTCCCCAAGTTTAAAATGGCTCAAAACTGTCCTTCATGCCAGCTGCTATCAGCTTTCTCAATAAGCTGAAGGAGTACTGTTAGTTGTGTACATATTGCTGTATATTTATTTTTTTGTGTTCAATGTGTTTTTACTATGTGCTGCAAAATGAATTGCCCCATGGGTTAATAAAGACTCTACTCTACTCTACTCTACTCTACTCTACACTACACTACACTACACTACTTTACTCTGCTCTACTCTACTCTACTCTACTCTACACTACTCTGCTCTACTCTACTCTACTTTACTTTTGACCAGGGCCAATACATCCCTCGTCAGAAGTAGTGGACTATATARGGAATAGGGTACCATTTGGGATGCAGCCTCTGTCTAGCACTTGGGTATGACAGGTGAAGTGGGTCATAAAGGGAACCAACATTAATAGCAACTGGTTTGGCAAGTTACAACATGATGTGCTTAGTGGAAGCCGCTCAAATCTGTTCAGTCTGACAGGGAGAAGAGCCCACAACATATGATACCATTAGATGATGCTATTATAGGTCAAAGTCACAGCCAGAAAAACACCCTGACTGACAGAGAGGAGACCAGTAGTACCCCCAGCTCATTATAAACTGTGAGGGAGAGGAGAGCAAGTTATTCCCACATCACTGAGAGGAAGGGGATTTGTGTCACCAGGCAAAGCCATGATAAATCCTGGGATATACAGCCATTTTCAGGACAGATGAGCTGCAAGTCTCAGTGAGAGAAGAGTGGGTTTTACAACGGAACAGTAGTTCAATATTTAATGCAACCAAAACATACTTGTGTATAAAATACCATACCTGTGGGAGCATTTTACATTACAGCACAGAATAAAATGGTAATAACATGGTAATAGTATAGTAACAAGTGATAGTTACTCAAAAAGAAAGAAAGAAAGCCCATGAAGTGACAGGCACACTCACCTGCCTGCTGTCTGTGTGAATGTGAAGGCGTTCTGGCGATGCTCTGTGCTGCACGTTGCCACCAGTCTAAATGATCTCCATGACTCACACAAGAGCAGAACATTAAGCTCTCAAAAAAGTTCCCGTAAACACTAATTATAATGGCAGTCRTCTGGTGAGGCTATTCGCCCCTCTCTCCGTCAGTCTCCATCTCTCTCTCGCTCTCTCTCTGATCTCAGTCTCTCTTTCCCAGCCCTCTTACTCTCTTTCCCTCTGCCTGCCTCACTCCCCCGCTCTGACTCTCCTCACCAAAGGTGTCACTGTGTCTGCACATACACTGCTCCTCATTTGTTGCCAGTTTTTCCCTCTGCTGACTCCCCTCCCCTTTCCAGACGTTTGGTCTTAAAGTGACAGCACATTGAAATGCATCCCTCAGCCTCAACCCGGTGGCTCGAGATACCCATCTGTCAGTTAGACTGAGAGATTTAAACCAATCCAAAACAGTACAGCCTAAGAGCATACTAAGGTCATTAGAGGCAATCAGCAGTTGTTACATCCATTTTTGGACTTAATGATGAATTCAATGAATGATATGTACCCATTTATTCTTGAAGAATATAACCTATAAATGCCTCATGAGCTCAGTTGAACTGTCGTATCCCATCGGAACCCAAAATATAAGCTTGTTTTACTCCAATGTTTGGAAACAAAGTGAATGTATAGCCTCAAAACATGGTTAAAACTATCATTTTGATATCGTGGATGGTCAGTCCTTGCATCCATAGCTCTGTCTATGAATTTGAGAGTATTTACATTTCTCCAGCCCCATTCCTCAGCTTTATACCGAAACAGTGGCGGGGAAGATGCTGTGTTATTGTGTCAACTGCTGATTGGCCCTTTAATGGACAGATTTCAGTAAGTGTTAATCCTCTCTCAACGAGAGCGGGTACAAAGTGTACTGGCCCATTAGTGTTCCCTTTTAAAAATGTGTTACCCCCCCGTATTTATTTGCAATTAAACGAGACTTGCTGCACCTTAAAATGTAGATACATACAGTACATAGTATACTGTGCCAACCACGGTGCTCTCTCTCATGCAATATTTCTAATGCCTAGACATGAATCATAGATTAATAAGTGAATAATAACATTGCCAGTGGTGGAGCTTTGTGGTGTGAAGCGCTTGGTGCCCTGCATAATCATGGTGTTAATAAGGCATTTCAAGGGTGGCTGCTGCAGTTTAAATGGAACACTCTAAATCATCTACACCAACACATCACCTCGTCTTGGTGTGTTGGGGTTCACTGTTCACTGTTGTAAGCATGAACTCAATTCAACTGTGCTCCATTTGATCTGCACAAGAGACCAATGTGATAACCATTCGTACAGCTAGGAACATGCCTTTCCCATCGTTCTGTAAAGAATACTCACTGATCAAATCCAACCCAGAGATGACCGACACAAGTTTGAAAACATCCTGGGTTAAAACACCAGGTTGAGCTCAGGGGCAACTCACCCTGGGGTGAAATTGCCAGCAGAGTCAAAAAAGTATACTTTGTCTGCGCTCTGCAGCAATGTCACCCTCCTCTACAGTAGCAAACAAGCTCCAAACAATTCCCATCTCTGATTTTTACAGACAGTCTGCTCTGTAGTTAATMTGAAGTTAAGTTGTAGTTAAATTGGTTAAACTGGGGGTCTATGTGTGCTTTAGATATTCACATGTACTCTACTTTGGAAGTGAGCTTGGCTAAATGAATGAATATTAATACAAATGTATGTTGTGCTATCAAGTGCTCTTCCATGGATAGCTTCTCCCTTATCTTTCACCAGCAACATCATATGGTAGAGGATGGAGGAGGAGAGGAACACTGACAAGAAAGGATGGCTTGGCCAAACACGACTATTAAAAAATCTGTACTTCACTGGCCTGTGAAGTGCCTTATTATGAGGGTCATATATGATTTTGACAATTCTTACAATGCATTTATAACAGCATCATAATGCATTACACATGCAGCCTAAGCAAAGCCTTACCAAACACATTGCATTGATTGCTTTACAACACTGAGTGAACCTTAGCCTTCTTGGCAAACAGGTGGTCGAATAGAGGGTCAGACATGAAAAAGCTATTGGAGAGATTACAAATGCCACAACTTCTCCACGACACCTGCCTCTGTTGTTCCTGGAATATATTATTAATTCCTGGAATGTATGAATCATTCTCATAGTGTGGAGGGATGTAAACTAATCTAACTCTCTGCCTGAAAGTCTTGCATATCAGCGGGTACAGCAATGTGATAACCATGGCCACTATCAAATGACGGGTAAGAGTCACTCCTAGAAGAAAATTGCCACGTAGAGAATCAGAGAACAGCTTCAGAGGGCACCCAGGTTGATAGAATAGATTGACAGGTCCTTAAATCTTACCGGCAGAATCATGTAGCATTGTAGGGCCATTCAACTTTTCAGAAAGAGACAAGTTTGTCAAATGAAATGTTTTTAAAAATCGTCCTGCTTCATCCATGTTTCATGAACTGAAATGAAAGATTCCCGAAATGTTCCATATGCACAACAAGCTTATTTCTCTCAAATGTTGTGCACAAATTTGTTTACATCCCTGTTAGTGAGCATTTTATCCTTTGTCAAGATAATCCATCCACCTGACAGGTGTAAACAAATTTGAAGCTGATTAAACAGCATTATCTTTACACAGGTGCACCTTGTGCTGGGGACAATGAAAGGCCACTCTAAAATGTGCAGTTTTGTCACACAACATAATGCCACCGATGTCTCAAGTTCTCAGGGAGCTAGCAATTGCCATGCTGACTGCAGGAATATCCACCAGAGCTGTTGCTAGGGAATTTAATGTTCATATTCTCTACCATAAGCCACCAATTGTATTTATRTCTGTAATAATGCCCTTTTGTGGGTAAAAACTCATTCTGATTAGCTGGGACTGGCTCCCCAGTGGCTCACCGTTACTCCCAAGTGTGTGGTTGATGGCTGGACTCCTGCCCATTCATGTGAAATCCATAGATTAGGGCCTAATTTATTTATTTAAATTGACTGATTTCCTTATATGCACTGTAATGTACACAAAGTCAAGGTTATGCTTCCCTGATGCTAATTACTGTCTATTTGCATGCTCTGTGATTACATGCTTGGCTTGACAGGCATCAATGTCATCATTTAATGAGGTTAGTTAAAGGTGAATGTGCGCGTGTGTGTGTGTGTGTGCGCAATGCATTGAGAGCACAGGACTTCTTCTTTCATAGGTCGTCACTCAAATCAGCCTGCCAACCTGCCATGTAGGCTCAGGCTGGCTCTCCCTGTGGAGTTGGAAGAGTCTGAATTTTTCATATCCTCTAATTTGAGGTGTTGTGGATAAATCCCAGTTTCACAGAAAATTCAATGAAGCAGAGCGGCACCCAGATTCAGATTTCACCCAAGTGGAACAAGAAGGGCAGACAAGGGAGAGCAGATGCGAGGAGAAGGAGAAGGCATGAGCTGCATGGTCCTCTCAACTGTCATCGCACAGATCAGATGCCCTCAGTGTGGGGGGTCTGATTCACAGAAATATGGTGGAATATACAACACATAGCACTGATGAGCTAAAACAGTGAGAGTGAATGGGACACCATCCCAAATCACCGCAAAGGAACTGGCAGCAAACCAAGTCGTTAAGCAACACAAGCCCCTTGGGACTTGATTGTGTGTGTGTAATAGGAAAGCTTTTCTTGAATCTCATTTTGAAGACAATATCAACAATACTGCCAAAACTGAATTACTTGGCTTGACGTTARGTTATTTAGCAGGAATGTGTACATTCAATTCAGAGCATGGCTGAACCATCTAGTTGCAGATGTTTGAGCTTTATCTCAAAAAGGTTACTTGAGGCACTATTCAATCAGAACCCCTTACCCAGTTTCAGCAGGTTTTATTTCAATTATGCAATATCTGTCTGTTGCATAATTCCATTCATTATTTCTTCCATTCAAATGCAGATTATTACTCAGTTGTATTATTTCTATGAGTGTATTACTTAGTTTTAGGAGCAGCATTTCCCTCTTAAACAGCCACTCGTGGTCGATGCAAGTTCACATCGTGTTGGTTTGAACACAAATAATACAACTGTGTAATAATCTGCATTTGAAATAATGAAGGAATAATTCATTTTCCAAATCAGGCTTTGTTCAACAGAGCACGCTCCAACTGCAAGTGCTTCAACGTCATTATGGTCGCATTACATTAAGTTGTTCCTCCTACCCGTGTTTTGGGTGTTGTTCTCACTGATGTATTCAAGTCCATCTAAATCCAATTGCTGTGTTAATCATGAATAATAAGGGCAGAGCCCAGTGACAGTTTAATTCTGAAGTGGGGTCAGTAAACGCTCACGACTTCAACTTATGTGTAATGTCGTGTGTCTAGGTGGCAGGGAAGTCAGGCGCAGGAGAATCGAACTTGGTATAAATGGAGTCGTTTAATAGACTTGACAAAACTCCGTAATCAAAATACAAGATAAAATAAAAGTGGGTGCAAGAACCCGTCGCGCACCAATACATAATACACGAATATACAGACAAACAATCTCTGACAAGGACATGAGGGGAAACAGAGGGTTAAATACACAACATGTAATGAATGGGATTGGAACCAGGTGTGTAGGAAGACAAGACAAAACCAATGGAAAATGGATCAATGATGGCTAGAAGACCGGTGACGTCGACCGCCGAGCACCTCCCGAACAAGGAGAGGCATCGACTTCGGCAGAAGTCGTGACATTATGTTATTACAGGGTCAGAACAACCTATATATCAAGACAACCATGACAATCACGTCTGACAGGATGGGCTGCTATTGGCAACACAAAACATATTTTTGTTGTAACACATTGCCTTTTTCATGTATTACTATGGCATATAAAAAAAGTAGAGCTTGGCCTACCATGTG
This sequence comes from Salvelinus sp. IW2-2015, assembly GCF_002910315.2. Lineage (NCBI taxonomy): Eukaryota > Metazoa > Chordata > Actinopteri > Salmoniformes > Salmonidae > Salvelinus > Salvelinus sp. IW2-2015. The sequence goes on from NC_036866.1 coordinate 44,616,166, forward strand.
CATGGTTTCGGGAAAATGTTATACTAAAGTAGGCTTACATACCTATTGTATATGTTCTGGTCTTAATAAAACTGACTCAACATTGTCCTGCATTATGTTCAAAATCAAGTAAAAAAAAGTAGACTTTGATTCATCAGAGCTATTCCGTATCACAAGAAGACTTCAGGGGCACTACAGTATTTTGTCAAGTGTCAGTGTGCAGCAGTTAGGACGGAGTCAGGCGCAGGAYACAGAACTGAGTAAAAGACGTACTTTACTCGAAAAGAAACAACACTAATTTCCACGCAGGGAAAAACACACCAGCTCACAGAAGTCTTGAACACTAAACAAAGAACAAACACGCACAAAACCATGTGGGAACCAGAGGGTTAAATAGGGAATAAATTATAGCGTAATGGGAACCAGGTGTGTACAATCAAGACAAAACAAATGGAAAAAGAAACGTAGATCGGTGGCAGCTAGAAAACCGGTGACGTCGACCGCCGAACGCCACCCGAACAAGGAAAAGTCGGAAGTCGTGACATATTTAAACATCAGAGACCACTCACCTCCAATAGAAAAACTCCTTGGGGCTTGAATGACTCCGTTGTCTTGGTGAATAACACAAAGAGACTCTGCCAGACATGAGTCCTGTCATGTGGAGCTTATTCCATTCTCCTCCTACAGTAAAGTGATAGTTCATGCACTGAATTCAGCCTAACATGGCCTTCACAGAAAAGAGCAGTGGCATAGTGGAGACTATGCACAGTATATGCAGTGGGCATTGCGTAGCCTACACTCACTTTCTTAAATGCGCTGCATGGTCAATCCGTCCACTGCATTGGCAGTGCAGAATTTACGATCATACGACCTCTGCAGAAGTGAGGGCATTAGTGAGCTGTTGTGAAGGAAGTTGTTAAGGAAGTGAGTTTGTGTTTATACAGCACATCCCGCCCTCACCTACCATCAACCAAATGTCAAAGCAGAGCTATACAAAGCCCTCCACATTGTTACAAAATTCAAGAGGTGCACAGCGATGCGGTACGTTGTTTGATTTGGCCTCTGCATGCCTCCAGAGGCTCCTCAATTAAGTCACACCCTCCATAGGAAACCTCCAACCCCATTTTCGGATCAAGTATAAATTGGCTTTTGATCCCCACTGATGCATTTCAAAGTAGTGTAGTGGAGGTATACGCCATATCAATTATGTAGTATGATAGAGAAATCGTGCACAAATTAGACTACCCAAACGCAAAGCAAATATTCAGCGGAATTTCATCTGCCAGGCGTCAAGAGCATGCAGCTCTCAATGTTGTCATACGGAGCAGCTCACAGAAGAACGACATCGGTAGCATAGGAAAGACGTTTCTTATGTCTACCAGTAAATAATAACTTAGGTAACAACGGGTAGGCATACCTAGCAGGTATTGAAAAAGTATGGTCCGAATTCTTGCTTGAATCTTTGCGATGTGCAATTCAGTCATCATGTGCAGTTTGAATGAACACTTCTGAAGGCTTTCCCCAAAAAACCTTCCCAAATAAATGTTGACGGCAAAGTAGGCCTACCTGGCAGAAGGATATACACTATATATACACAAGTATGTGGACACCCTTACAAATTAGTGTATTTGGCTCTTTCAGCCACACCGGTTGCTGACAGGTGTATAAAATTGAACAGCCTTGCAATCTCCATAGACAAACATTGGCAGTAGAATGGCCTTACTGAAGAACTCAGTGACTTTCAACGTAGCACCGTCATAGTATGCCACCTATCCGACAAGTCAGTTCAAGTCACTTCAAATTTCTGCCCTCCTAGAGCTGCCCCGGTCAACTGTAAGTGCTGTTATTGTGAAATGGAAACGTCAAGGAGCAACAACAGCTCAGCCAGGAAGTGGTAGGCCACACAAGCTCACAGAACGCTGAAGTGTGTAACTTGTAAAAATTGTCTGCCCTTGGTTGCAACACTCACTACCGAGTTCCAAACTGCCTCCGGAAGCAACATCAACACAAGAACTGTTAGTCGGGATCTTCGTGAAATGGGTTTCCATGGCAGAGCAGCCGCACACAAGCCTAAGATCACCATGCACAATGCCAAGCGTCGGCTGGAGTGGTGTAAAGCTCGCCGCCATTGGACTCCGGAGCAGTGGAAACGCGTTCTCTGGAGTGATGAATCATGCTTCACCATCTGGCAGTCCAATGGACAAATCTGGGCTACCTGCCGCCTCAGTTTGGGGAACGCCATTTCCACTTTCAGCATGACAATGCCCCTGTACACAAAGCGAGGTCCATACAGAAATGGTTTGTCGAGATCGATGTGGAAGAACTTGACTGGCCTGCACAGAGCCCTGACCTCAACTCCATCAAACAACTTTGGGATAAATTGTAACCCGGACCGCGAGCCAGGCCTAATCGCCCAACATCAGTGCCCGACCTCACAAATGCTCTTGTGGCTGAATTGAAGTAAGTCTCCGCAGCAATGTTCCAACATCTAGTGGAAAGCCTTCCCAGAAGAGTGGAGGATGTTATAGCAGCAAAGGGGGATGAACTCCATATTAGTGCACATGATTTTGGAATGAGATGTTTGACGAGCAGGTGTCCACATACTTTTGGTCATGTCGTGTACATCATGATGATTTGTATCAATCGGAAGTGCATATGTTTTGCAAACTCTGCCATCACATGTAGAACATTGCACAGTACAGAAACACCGGTAGCCAAATGGTCTCTTGCTAGGTGTACAATTGGATTAAAATGTAACTACACCTTCCCAAAAGTTTCTTTAAAAAAAATTTTAAAACATGGTCCTGGTGTGTTTTAAGCATTGATGTGGACTTTAAAACATCAACTATTGAGAGTGAAAACCTGAAAATTCTATAGGAAAACCTATAAAAAATACTTGTCCAGCTATATTTGAAGTGCATCTTATAAAGACTTCATAAAGCATTCATATACAGTTGAAGTCTGAAGTTTACATACACCTTAGCCAAATACATTTAAACTCAGTTTTTCACAATTCCTGACATTTAATCCTAGTAAACAATCCCTGTCTTAGGTCAGTTAGGATCACCACTTTATTTTAAGAATGTGAAATAATAATAATAGTAGAGAGAATTATTTATTTCAGCTTTTATTTCTTTCATCACATTCCCAGTGGGTCAGAAGTTTACATACACTCAATTAGTATTTGGTAGCATTGCCTTTAAATTGTTTAACTTGGGTCAAATGTTTCGGGCAGCCTTCCACAAGCTTCCCACAATAAGTTGGGTGAATTTTGGCCCATTCCTCCTGACAGAGCTGGTGTAACTGAGTCAGGATGGTAGGCCTCCTTGCTCGCACACGCTTTTTCAGTTCTGCCCATACATTTTCTATAGGATTGAGGTCAGGGCTTTGTTATGGCCACTCCAATACCTTGACTCTGTTGTCCTTAAGCCATTTTGCCACAACTTTGGAAGTATGCTTGGGGTCATTGTCCATTTGGAAGACCCATTTGCGACCAAGCTTTAACTTCCTGACTGATGTCTTCAGATGTTGCTGCAATATATCCACATAATTTTCCCTTCCTCATGATGCCATCTATTTTGTGACTGTCTCTTATACACATCTAGATGTGTATAAGAGACAGGTATCAGTCCCTCCTGCAGCAAAGCACCCCCACAACATGATGCTGCCACCCCCGTGCTTCACTATTGGGATGGTGTTCTTCGGCTTGCAAGCCTCCCCTTTTTTCCCATCCGGGGGTGACCCCTCCTGTCTCAGCCTCCAGTATTTATGCTGCAGTAGTTTATGTGTCGGGGGGCTAGGGTCAGTCTGTTATATCTGGAGTATTTCTCCTGTCTTATCCGGTGTCCTGTGTAAATGTAAGTAATTCTCTCTTTCTTTCTTTCTTTCTCTCTCTCGGAGGACCTGAGCCCTAGGACCATGCCTCAGGACTACCTTGCATGATGACTCCTTGTTGTCCTAAGTCCACCTGGCCGTTTTGCTGCTCCAGTTTCAACTGTTCTGCCTGCGGCTATGGAACCCTGGCCTGTTCACTGTGATTACTATTATTTGACCATGCTGGTCATTTATGAACATTTGAACATCTTGGCCATGTTCTGTTATAATCTCCACCCGGCACAGCCAGAAGAGGGCTGGCCACCCCTCATAGCCTGGTTCCTCTCTAGGTTTCTTCCTAGGTTTTGGCCTATCTAGGTAGTTTTCCTAGCCACCGTGCTTCTACACCTGCATTGCTTGCTGTTTGGGGTTTAAGGCTGGGTTTCTGTACCGCACTTTGATATATCAGCTGATGTAAGAAGGGCTATATAAATACATTTGATTTGATTCTTCCTCCAAACATAACGATGGTCATTATGGCCAAACAGTTCTATTTTTGTTTCATCAGATAAGAGGAGATTTCTCCAGAAAGTATGATCTTTGTCCCCATGTGCAGTTGCAAACCACAGTCTGGCTTTTTTATGGCGGTTTTGGAGCAGTGGCTTCTTCCTTGCTGAGCGGCCTTTCAGGTTATGTCGATATAGGACTCGTTTTACTGTGGATATAGATACTTTTGTACCTGTTTCCTGCAGCATCTTCACAAGATCCTTTGCTGTTGTTCTGGGATTGATTTGCACTTTTCGCACCAAAGTATGTTCATCTCTAGGAGACAGAACGCGTCTCCTTCCTGAGCGGTATGACGGCAGTGTGGTCCCATGGTGTTTAGACTTGCCTACTATTGTTTGTACAGATGAACGTGGTACCTTCAGACATTTGGAAATTGCTCCCAAGGATGAACCAGACTTGTGGAGGTCTACAATAGTTTTTCTGGGGTCTTGGCTGATATCTTTTGATTTTCCCATGATGTCAAGCAAAGAGGCACTGAGTTTGAAGGTAGGCCTTGAAATACATCCACAGGTACACCTCCAATTGACTCAAATGATGTCAATTAGCCTAACAGAAGCTTCTAAAGCCATGACATCATTTTCTGGAATTTTCCAAGCTGTTTAAAGGCACAGTCAACTTAGTGCATGTAAACTTCTGACCCACTGGAATTGTGCTACAGTGAATTATAAGTGAAATAATCTGCCTGTAAACAATTGTTGGAAAAATGACTTGTGTCATGCACAAAGTAGTTGTCCTAACCGACTTGCCAAAACTATAGTTTGTAAACAAGAAATATCTGGAGTGGTTGAAAAACTAGTTTTAATGACTCCAACCTAAGTGTATGTAAACTTCCAACTTCAACTGTAGGCTTTATAAGCACAAAAGAAATTGGTCACAAATCATCTATAACTGTATTTTATTGCTCTATAAAGGATTAACAAATGTGAACAAATAAATTGATGGTTATGTCACACAGTTATACCACATTCTGTATAGGAAATAGGAAAACATGATTTTTCACACAGGGCGCCTTTCTTTTGCCTGGCAGGCCATTTGGATAGTTTTTGGGCAAAATTAGAGTATACCCACTTTTCCAGGCACGACTACACCACTGAAAAAAATAAGAAAAAAAKAACATTACAAAATAAGACTCCCGAGCAGTAATTAATAAATAGTTTGTGACTAAAAATAATCATTGAAGATTGGCCTACGTGGATGGTTATTGTGACCTGGTATCACGACGATCCCACTTCAAATGTAAGAATTCTAGGAATTGTAACTGAATTTTAGTGAACATTAATAAATTAACTGCAAGATGGAAATTAGATTAATTTCTATTCTGGCCCATAATGTCACCTTGCTCTCCAACGGAATAAACACACAAAGCCGAGCAGAGCCCTAATGAGGTGCTGTTTGGGCCACATGCTTTTAGATGAGCAATGATGTTGTCACTCTGCCGTCATGACAACTGCCCTGTGGCACTGAGTCACTGAGTTGCCCTCAACATCCTGTACATTATTTAGGGCAAGGAGGAACTGCAGTGAGCTCAAAGTATTGGGACAGTGACAATTTTGTTGTTGTTTTGGCTCTGTACTCTAGCACTTTGGATTTGAAATGATACAGTAACTATGAGGTTAAAGAAGTGCAGACTGTACGCTTTAATTTGAGGGTATTTACATCCATATAAGATGAACAGTTTAGAAATTGCAGCACTTTTTGTACATAGACCTCCTATTTTAGGGGACCAAGAGTATTGGGACAAAACAATTCACTTATATATGTAGTAAAACGTTAKGTATTTGGTCCCATATTCATTGCACTCAATGGTTACATCAAACGTGTGGCTCTACAAATTGTTTTTGGATGCATTTGCTGTTTGTTTTGGTTGTGTTTCAGATTATTTTGCGCCCAATAGAAATTCAGGGTAAATAATTTTGGAGTCACATTTTAAATAGGAATATAATATGTTTATAAACACTTCTACATTAATGTGGATACTACCATGATAACGCATAATCCTGAATGTATTGTGTATGATGAGTGAGAAAGTTACAGAGGCATAAATATCATACCCCCCCCCCAAAAAAAAATCATACCTCCCGTTATTGTAATAGTGAAAGGTTAGCATGTTGTTGTGACTTGACTTTAACATTCATATGAAGACTGTTATTTATCTCATTAACTAACTATGTTTAATTGTTACCCGATTAAATGAATCATGTAACAATTAACTCATTAAGATCTGGGGCACCACTAGAGCTGTTCTTTAAAGACTTACCATTTCCCGAATTAAACTCTGAAAGGTCTTTACCTATCACATCTATAAACAATCAACGTATTACTCATAACCACATATCATATCATCATTCTGAACAGTCGTAAACTCCTTGCATCTGCAAAAGCTTGAGTCTTACTTATGATTCAGTACTACACAAATTGGTTTAAATATTTATTTACTAGCTAATTAAATGGGAAAAACAGGATAAACATACACACTGCACCGGTTATTGACTGAAGACGTAATACGCTGAAAACAGGTCCCTAGCGGAATGACAACAACATTTATGCTTGTTAAAGAAGAGATAGAGAGGGAGAGAGAGGAACAGAGACACTTAACATTGGTACATTCAGAAACTACTCTCACCTTCAGTAACCATATACTTTGCACATGAACCGTCGCCCACCTTGAATAAGAAATTATGAATGTATTTACGTGAAATGCCTGGGTTTGCCGGGGATCTCTCAGTGAACAGGGCAGCTTTGGAAAGGGGGGTGGGCCTTTTCGTGGCACGCTTGGAAGGCTCTGATTGTCCGAAATGGTTCCAACAAGTATTCTACTGTTGTTCTTTGTAGTTGTCCGGTATCCGGTGACTTGTCGTGTAGTCCTGAACAGAACTACAGAGTTGATTTTCCTTCCATTCGCTCTTGAAGATGCTTCTTTGAATATAGGCTAGCCAGCCGTATCGATGGTTTCCCAGTGGGGTGATGAGAGTAGAGTAATACGATGGTTTGAGCAGAGTAGTAGGATGGTCCTACTTAAATTAGCTTTCGAAGATACTTTACTTAGGACAGCTAAACAGCTATACAAGTGACTGTCCGGAAGGTGAGTTTATCGTCTCCACCTCATGTTGAGATTCAAAGTTCAGACCACTTTAAACGTGCAGCTGCAGCTTCACACTTTTCTAGTCCAATGTGTTTTTTTTCTTAACCCATCATTTATACAATTTGTTCGAAAGGGGCGGTTCCGGCAGGCTGGCACACTCCCTGACCTCACTCCGGGGGAGGGGCGGCAGGTAGCCTAGTGGTTAGAGCGTTGGGCCAGTAACCGGAAGGTTGTTGGATCGAATCCCCGAACTGACAAGGTAAAAATCTGTCATTCTGCCTCTGAGCAAGGCACTGAAGACATGGATGTCGATTATGGCAGCCCCCTGGACCTCTCCGATTCAGAGGGGTTGGGTTAAATGCGGAAAGACACATTTCAGTTGAATACATTCAGTTAAACAACTGACTAGGTATCCCCCTTTCCCTAACTACTCACTGTGCAAAGTTAGGTAAAACAATTATCTCTTATAGCTTCTCAAATCACATCCCTCTCAACAAAAACATGGAAACGTCATATATACAGTGGGTATAATTTCCAAGTTACAGTATTTCCTTTATAAAATGTTTAATGACATCACAAATTAACAAACAAAATGACATTAGTGTTCTATAGATCGCCTCTGACCATTCCCCACGTTCTATGTTAGAAATATTGAACGTGTTAGTTTCAGCGGGAAAAGGTCATTTGAAACAAAGCACATTCCTTTGGTGAATCTTGAGAGCGCATGCCTGAATCTCTCCCTTGAGAGAGGGCATGAGTTGCTAACCCCCACTAGTTATTTCCTTCCCCTTCTAGGGTGAGAAGGGGGTCTGATTGAAGTTATTCATTGCAAACCTGATCTGACCTATTTGGATTCTCGTGGACAGTCATGACAATGTCTTGGGGGTATGATATTTGTGACATGGTGACATGCTAGTAGAAATGAGGTAAAAGGGATTTCAGTTTCCCTGCATTAAAATCACCAGCCACTAGGAGCGTCGCCTCTGGRTGAGCATTTTCTTGTTTGCTTATGGCCCTATACAGCTGGTTGAGAGCGGTCTTAGCGCCAGCACCATTTTATGGTGGTAAATTGACAGCTACGAAAAATATATATGAAAACTCTCTTGGTAAATAGTATGATCTATAGTTTATCATGAGGTATTCTAACTCTGGCGAGCAGAACCATGAGACTTCCTTGATATTAGAGATTGTGCACAATCTGTTGATAACAAAGAGGCACACCCCTCCTCCCTAACCTTACCCAATGCTGCCGCACGGTCTTGACGATGCATAGAAAAACCAGCTAGATGTATATTTTCAATGTTCTTGTTCAGCCACGACTCTGAGAAACATAGGATATTACAGTTCTTCAGGTCCCGTTGATAGGATAATCTCAATCAGACCTCGTTCAGTTTCCTCTCCAGTGATTTACGTTCACCAGTACAACGGAGGGTAGAGACTGATTATTTATTTGCCAACGTAGTTTTGTCGGGGTCAGGGTCAAGATATACAGTGGGGAGAACAAGTATTTGATACACTGCCGATTTTGCAGGTTTTCCTACTTACAAAGCATGTAGAGGTCTGTCATTTTTATCATAGGTACACTTCAACTGTGAGAGACGGAATCTAAAACAAAAATCCAGAAAATCACATTGTATGATTTTTAAGTAATTACTTTGCATTTTATTGCATGACATAAGTATTTRATCACCTACCAACCAGTAAGAATTCCGGCTCTCACAGACCTGTTATTTTTTCTGTAGGCCCTAATAGTGTGTGGGCACCATTTGTCACTGTTATAGTGCAATTACATTACTATTACCTACATTACTCATCTCATATGTATATACTGTACTCGATACCATCTACTGAATCTTGCCTATGCCGTTCTGTACCATCACTTATTCATATATCTTTATGTACATATTCTTTATCCCTTTACACTTGTGTGTATAAGGTAGTAGTTGTGGAATTGTTAGGTTAGATTACTCGTTGGTTATTACTGCATTGTCAGAACTAGAAGCACAAGCATTTCGCTACACTCGCATTAACATCTGCTAACCATGTGTATGTGACAAATAACATTTGATTTTACTTGATTTAATGTATTGTTTAGTGTTGTGTTTTATTTTTTTCCCCACCAAGATTTACATGCTAATATTGCCACTGGTCAGGGCGCCCGCACGTCGGCCTCTCTTACACCGTCTTTTCCTTTTCCTAACAACTTAGACAAAAAGTTATACGGTATGACATCTTGGTCTACTTCTCTGCTATTTAAATCTGAAATAATAACAGAAATATCCATTACGGATCTAACAACATGGCTGTTTCAGTTACCGCAAACAGCCCCCGTTTTGACCACTACCCCAACAAGTTAGACAAAAAAAAGTTAGAGGGTATGAAATCTTCCTCTACTTCTCTGCTATTCATATGTTTGTGGAACCAACATTTTCACTTCAGATCTTACATTACAGCTGTTTCAGTAACTGCATTCCCACATTTTCCACAAACTTTTTACAAACAACTGCCATTTGTACCACTAACCCAACAAGTCAGACAAAGACATAGAGGTTATGAAATCTTCCCCTACTTTTCTGCTTGTCAAATTAGGAATAGGGTTTACCAATCTGTAGATGGAGCCGTTTTAGTAACCCATCAACTGCTCTCTTTCTTGATGCAGTAAATCATGTCAGAARCTAGCAGATTAATTATTTACCAACAGYTGTAGATTCCAATAAAACTACATCACGTTTTGAAGTTCACTTTCCGTGCTTTGTCTAACACTATCATGCATCTAGCAAAGACATTGTGTTAGTCAGAGTGCAGTATTTAGTTCATATTAAAAGCACAAACTTACTGTACGTTACCATGCTTCTCACACTTGCTTTAGCCAAAAACGGAGCAGTGTTGCCAAGGCTACTGTTACCTAGCAACGCTTGACTCACAGGTATGAATGTCTTCATAGCTCTTCAAATTCCCATGATTTGTCAGTCTTTTTCAGACCGAACAGCTCGTGCTAAGATTTAGACTACCTTCCCGGTCTGGACGACCTGGAATGAGAAAGATAAGATTTCTAATGCTTACTAGCTTCGTTCTCCTTTTCCAGGATCATGCTCCGTGCTCTAAATAATTTAACTGGCTAGGTTGCCTGTCTCTAAAGAKAAAGGTGGGCTGTACCCCACTGATTGGATAGAGCGGATTAGGAATAACTTCTACCAATAAAACGTTTTGGCTGTTTGTTGAAGTTTAGAGTGACATAACGTGGCTAGCTAACATCTAGTAACAGCTCTCTAACAGCTCTCTGCATCATCATTGAGCAGCCCAAACAAAGCAATTCTCAGGTCTAACCATGCCATCTGTATCAAGCCGTTGTTGTGACTGTGTGTCAAATAAGAGGAAGCACTGTCTTATTCTCCAACTGAAACCCAAACAGTCGATAGGCCTACTACAGTTGTCTAATGTTTCATTGCTCTTCTAGAAATGAATTACAACCCAAGAAATAATACAGAACATGAAGGTACAGCCTGTTCAGAGAAACATTGAATACTTATCCAGTGTGAAATTATAATCATATAACCACAAGGACTTAGAACGGTTCTCTACAACAGCGGAGAGTTTTCAGGCAGCTAATAGCTCTGCTCATTAGTATGCACCTAGTCCAGCCTCAGAGAAAGAGAGAATCAGGGTTCTGTACTTTACAGCAGGACATTTCAACAGATGAGAATCTTCTCACACTCATAATCCTAGCTATGGATCGATTCGGAATACAGAAACAAAAAAGAAGAAAAGTATAAAAACTGTCCATTTGATTTATATTCAAATGAGCAGTAGGCCTATGTGTGGAAATTGGATTTCTCAGAAATGAATTTCCTGATGGCAAATTATATTGGATCATCTTGCTATATTAATATCCAGGCTATGAGGATCATCAGGCTAGGCCTATTCTTCATTTCACAGCACAAAGGTAGGTTGAATAGAACCCTCCAACCACAAAGGAGTTCTGCACAAGAATGAACATTAGCTCTCTGTCTGTGTGCAGACTGACTCACATTTCCATTCCAGTTTCCATGTTCAAACAATTCCCCCTAAGCAATTTTGGGGATTTCGTCCTTGTTCATTTACATGTGAAAGGCGATCATATTTCAAAAGAGTCCCAACATTAGAATTCAAAGGCGCATACATTGAAAGTTACAGAGGCGAGGGAGAGAACTTTTCTCCACAATGCTAATGAAGTATTTACGCTAAGATTGAAATTCAACGGCCACATCCTCACTGAATAAGTGAAAACTAAAATGATTGGCACCCTTGATAAAGATGAGCTAAAAAAAGAGTTTAAAAAAGTTTAAAATAAATCATACAAATTCTGCACTATATTGTATGAAAATATACACAGTACCAGTCAATAGTTTGGACACACCTACTCATTCCAAGGTTTTTCTTTATTTTTAAAAAACAATTTTCTACATTGTAGAATAATAGTGAAGACATCAAAACTATGAAATAACTAGTGGTGCAAAGTACTTAACAAAAAATACTTTAAAGTACTACTAGAGTAGTTTTTGGGGGGTATCTGTACTTTACTTAACTTTTACTTCACTACATTCCTAATGAAAATAATGTACTTTTTACTCCATATATTTCCCATGACACCCAAAAGTACTTACATTTTGACAGGAAAATGATCCAATTCACACAATTATCAAGAAAACATCCCTGGTCATCCCTACTGCCTCTGATCTGGTGGACTCACTAAACACATGCTTTGTTTGGAAATGAATGTCAGTGTTGTAGTGTACCCCTGGTTATCCGTAAATAAATTWWAAAAAACAAGATAATTGTGATGTCTGGTATGACTTTTGAGTACATTTTCCACCATTGGAAATAGCACATATGGAATAATGTATTAAACAACAAAGTATTAAACAAACAAAGAAAAACATTTGTATATTTTTTGTGAGACGCAAAGTAGGAAAACGGAGGATCTCCGCATGTGTGGTTCCCACCATGAAGCATGGAGGAGGAGATGTGACGTTGTGGGGGTGCTTTACTGGTGACACTGTCTGTGATTTATTTAGAATTCAAGGCACACTTAACCAGCATGGCTTCCAGAGCATTCTACAACGATACACCATCCCATCTGGTTTGCACTTAGTGGGACTATCATTTGTTTTTCAACAGGACAATGACCCAACACACCACCTCTTTTGACCAGGAAGGAGAGTGATGGAGTGCTGCATCAGATGACCTGGCCTCCACAATCACCCGACCTCAACCCAATTGAGATGGTWTGGGATGAGTTGGACCACGGAGTGAAGGAAAAGCAGCCAACAAGTTCTCAGCATATGTGGGAACTCCTTCAAGACTGTTGGAAAAGCATTCCAGGTGAAGCTGAGAGAATGCCAAGAGTGTGCAAAGCTGTCACCAAGTCAAAGGGTGGCTACTTTGAAGAATTTAAATATATTTGATTTGTTTAACACTTTTTTGGTAACTACGTGATTCCATATGTGTTATTTCATAGTTTGGATRTCTTCACTATTATTCCACAATGTAGAAAATAGTAAAAAGAAAAGAAAAACCCTGGAATGAGTAGGTGTGTCCAAACTTTTGACTGGTACTGTATATATTATTTTATACAATGGCTCAGAGAAAGAGATATTGTTTAAAGCGGCACTCAGCACTTGAAACAATAGCAAAGCGTTCTCCCCACCACTGTTTATTMTTCAAGAATCAATGGGTACATATTWWTAGTTTATAAGTCCAAASATGGATTTAGCAACTACTGATTGCCCCTTTAACAAGTAATAATAGTACAAATTATTGGCACCCCTGTTTTCAATACTCCTGCAGCCTCCCCTTGCGAGGATAACGACACAGACTTTTTCTAAAATGTTTTATGAGATTGGAAAACACATTGTGAGGGATTTTAGCCCATTCCTTCAAACAAAATCTTTCCAGATCCTTGATATCCTTCGTCTTCTCTTATGGACTGCCCTCTTTATTTCAAACCACAGTCCGGTGACTGAGATGGCCATTGCAGTTTTTTTACTTTGTGGTCAATTAAACATCTCTTTGTGGATTTTCATGTGTGCTTGGGGTTATTGTCTTGCTGGAAGATCCATTTGCAGCCAAGTTTCAGCCTCCTGGCAGAGGCAACCACGTTTTTGGCAAAAATGTCCAGGTACTTGGTAAGGTTCATGATGCAGTTGACCTTAAAGGTCCAATATATMTGTTTTTATTTCCATATCAAATCATTTCTGAGTAACAATTCAAGTATCTTACTGTGAATTGTTTAATTAAAATTGTCAAAAAGAAACAAAAATAACTTCTTAGCAAAGAGCGATTTCTCAAGCAAAGATATTTGCTAGGACCGTCTGGGAATGGCCTGAGTGGGGAGCAGAACAATTAAAACTAGCTGTTATTGGCAGAGAACTTTGGAACTCACTTTCTTATTGGTTTACTATATAAGTTACTGCCTGGTGATAWCACCAGGCAAGCCAAAACTCCTTCCTTCTAAAAGAGGCTGACATTTCAGGCAGTTTGTTCACACAGCTCTTACACTAAAATCACATTCTTGACTGCACTGAGCCTTAAACAAGAACAGTGGAAGCAAAATAGCCTCATGACATCAAAGATCCACCACCATATTTTGCAGTCAGTATAAGGTACTTTCCTGCTGATGCCTCCATTTTATTTACTCCAAAATAAAAATAAACCTCTTTGGCCATGCAGGTCCGGTTCCACAAGGGGGCAAAGGGGGGCTTAGTCCCATCAGTTGAACTTGTACCCCTTCAGKTTTAATTTTATGTCCCTATATAAAAATTTTGATTGATTGATTTAGAAGGGCGGGATCAAGTTTACTGTTGAAGTTGCTTCACTCAACTCTGCCTCACACCCCACCACTGAGCTAGCTGTAAAACTCGTTAGTGTTATTAGCCTTAGCCTACTTAGCTAGCTCGAACCAGCTAATCTGCCATGATGGTTATCAGAAATTGGCTTCGCCAAAGTACCAAAACAAAGCCAAAAGGAGGAAAGCAATGAGCAGCAGCAGCATCAAACCATGAGGCCGACGTCAAGCCCAGCAGCGATGATGCTGACGGGCTCCAGCTAGCTCCGAGTGCAGAGCCTACCCACCCTTCCACAAGCTCCGCCAGGATAATGGCTCTACAGCCCCCTCCACCTCCGACTGTTCCTGACGAGGAGCCAGCCCAGGTTATCCTAGAATCCTACCCTAGCTGCAGGTTCTGTCCAAAAACATTCATTTAATAGCAACTGGTTCATAGGAAGAGTGGGTGGAATATTTGGTTACTGCAGAATTCAATATAATTCCAATGCGGGAATCCAAATKACGCCCCTGGGTATAGCTACATATCGGTATGTTTCATCATAGAAATATAATGAACAAAAATATAAATGCCACATTTTCAAMGATTTTTTATTAGTTAATTGAAGGAAACAAATAAATTAGGCTCTAATCTATGGATTTCACATGACTGGGCAGGAGTGCAKCCATGGTTGGGCCTGTTACGTACTGTTAAATTATCTAAAACAATGTTGGAGGCGGCTTATGGTAGAGAAATTAACATTCAATTATCTGGCAACAGCTCTGCTGGAAATTCCTGCAGTCAGCATGCCAATTGCACGGTCCCTCAAAACGTGGGACATCTGTGGCATTGCGTTGTGTGACAAAACGAAGGTTACGTATGTAACCACGGTTATGTGAGCTATATGGATCACTCCAATATATTGGTATTACTCCGCGGTGGAGGAATACATCCGAGGTGTGGATTTACAGATTTACTCCCTTGTACACCCGTGTCACGGCTGGGGTCCGCCCCTATATATAGACCCCATGGCCGCGACACACGTTCTCTACATCATTTCTGAGGCGCCTCTAGCACCGCAGAGGATTGGAGTGATCCATACAGCTCACATAACCGTGGTTACATACGTAACCTTCTTTATGTTTCACTCCAATATATTGGTATACCCATACCAGATTTAGTTGGTGCTAGAGGGACCTGGCCAGCCAGCAGTGAAGTCCYAGCGCAGGACCGAGACGTGGGGGCTGTCAATGTGGAAGGGGGGTCCCGGCACATTCCCAGGAAGGGGAGGCGACGCCCAGGACCATCAAATCAACAGCAGAGGGAGGGAGGTGCCACATTTACCCAATAGTACGTAGCAAAGGTGCAAGAGGAAGCCCAGCTGGCCGCAGCACAGATATCAGCGAGGGGCACTCCACTCAGTAGAGCCCAGGACGCAGCCACACCTCGTGTTGAATGTGCCACCACAGATCCCAGCACTGGCCTGCCAGCCAAGCGGTATGCTGTTGTAATCGTGTACACGATCCAGTGAGAGAGCCTCTGCTTTGATAACCCAGCCCCCAGGACTCTTTCTCACTGACTGTGTACACTCCACATAGGCAGCCAGTGCCCGAACCGGGCTCAGCATGCCGGAGGGAGACATGACATAAGCAGACATGCCTGTCAGACAGAACCTTTGGGAGGAATGAAAGGTTGGGGCTGAGAGATATACTACTCCCACCGGGGTTCATCCGGTAACACTCAGAACTTTCCCGAAAGAGCATGGAGCTCACCCACCCTCTTCATGGAAGTAATCGCTACCTAGAAAGCCACCTGTATATAGAGGAGTTTCAGGGAGACAGACTCCAATGGTTCGAAAGGTGGCTTGCCAAAGCTGCTAAGACCGCATCCAGATCCCAGCTCGCCATTGAGCGGGTCCTAGCTAGACGGAAGCGACCAAGGGATGGTGCTCCTCTGGCCTGTCCATCCACCCCACACGGCAGGCAGATATAGCGGCCAAATACCCTCTCAGTGTACAGGCTGCCAAGCCTTCATYCAAGCGAGACTGCAGGTATTGGAGGACATACTGCACCCCGCTTGACTCGGGCACAACCTCAATACCAGTGCACCAAGAGCAGAACAACCGCCAGCGCAACTGGTATGCTGCGGTTGTAGCCGGTGCCCTTGCACTCTGTATGGTGTTCATTACGCTCTCCTGTAGTCCTAACATGGACCATTGGTGCCTTTCAGCGGCCAAGCCCACAGACTGAGGCTGTGCGGTCTCGGATGCCATAGAGTTCCCCCAGCCTGAGACTGCAGGTCAGATCTCAGTGGCAGTTGCCAAGGTTTCTCAGACAACAGGAACAGGAGAAGGCTGAACCCGGGTCGTCTGGGCCAGTATGGCCACCAGCAGCAGACGATGCTCCGCAATTCTGGTCATGTACAGCAAAGCTTGGATCAGGTGAAAAGGTGTGAATGCGTAAAGCTCCAGGCCTGGCCAATAGTGAGCCAGAGCATCCAAGTCCAGAGGCCCTGGTTCTCCGACATGGAGTACCACAGGGGGCAGTGTGCATTGTCCAGGGAGGCAAACAGTCCACTTGCGCCCTCCCGAACTTGTCCCACAGGTGCTGCACCACCTGGGGATGTAGGCTCCAGTTCTAGTGTATTGATGTGCCTGCCGTTCCAAGGGGGTAGCCAACAGGGCTGACCAACCTGCCCTTGGTCTCACACCCTCCCCCCCAGCCGATCTTGGAGGTGTCTGTGCTGACCAGCTCCCGGCAGCACATCCTCAGCATCTCCACCCCACCTGAGAGAAAGGAGTGACAGCACCACCTCAACAATGCCCTGAGGCACCTGCAGTCACCCGCAGGTGGTGGTGAGACTTTGGGTGGAGCTGGTGAGAGTTGAACCACCATTGAAGAGGCCAGAGATGGAGCAGGCCCAGGTGAATCAGCAGCGAGGCCACCGTCAGCAAGCCCAACGGGCATTGGCAGATCAGGGTGGATACCACCTGCCCCTGCCGAAAGTGGTCGAGGCAAGATAAGATCATCTGAACCCTTCTGGTGGACAGGCATGCTCTCATGAGGACTGAGTCCAGTTCCATGCCAATGAAGGCCACCCTCTGGGCATCAGGCGACTCTTCTTGTTGTTTACAGTAATTCCCAGCCCACCGATGTGGGTCAGGTGCATATCTCTGTCTGACAGGACTTGGGTCCTGGTCGTGGCACAAATCAGCCAATTTGTCAAGGTAATTGAGGATTAACAATCCTCGGGGTGTGAGAGGTGCCAAGACAGCGTCCATGCTATTTGTTAAAGTGTGGGGTGCCAAGGAGAGGCCGAAGGGAAGAACCATGAATTCGTAAGCCGTTACTTYGAAAGCGAATCAGAGGTACTGCCAATGAGCTGGGTGAACAGGAACATGGAAGTACGCATCCCTCAGGTCCAGCGTCACAAACCACTGGTGCCTGGACACGGCCTGCAACACGCAGGTTGGGGGCAGCATGTGGAACATCAGTACCTTCAAGTACCCGTTGAGGTTGCGGAGGTCCAGAACCGGTCGAAACCCACCGTCTCTTTTTGGAACCACAAAATAAGTGGAGTAGAACCCACCTAGCCATTCTGATGTCTCGATCCTGCGGATGGCACCCTTGTCCAGGAGTGAGGCGATCTCCAGCCGCAGGGTTTTCTTCAGGGGGTCYGCCACTGTRGTGGCACCATGGCTTCTGTAGGACGGGGGCCGGCACCAGAATTGGAGTCGATACCCCTCGAGCATTGCGGACAACACCCAGGGGGACTCCACCTGGGAAGGGAGTGTCAGGGGTCCTGCCGGGGCCCGCCTCCCCTATGGCGCCCCGAGTGCCTGGGTCCCCCAGGCATGTCCCTATGGCAGTGAAGGTTGACAGGTTGTTGCTCCACTGCACACTGTGCCCCTCCCCKCTGTCGTCCCTCAGCATGAGGTGATGGGGCAGGCGGAAGCACCCCCTGGCAGACGCCCAGCTCTCCTGGAAGAACTTGCGGAACTCAGCAGAGATGGGGACAGATGGAGAGTCATCACTGTCCACCAGTTTCATGTCCAATGCAGTGGCTATCCGAGTGAGTAGGCTCCTCATAGCCTCTCGAGCCGCTGGGGGCGATGAAGCCCAGCTGCCGGCTTCTGATGGCCTGTCAGCCTGGTAGCCCCGCTCACGGTGGTGAACAGTGCCAGCATCGTCCCCCAGGAACAGCCTATCACTGGCCAAAAGGGAACAGCTATCGTCGCCATCGAAGCTATCAACCTCCTGATGCAGTGCATACGCCCTCCGTTCAAGGTGGTCCCAGCGGTCCGACTCCTGCCCTTGTCCAGGACTGGCAGCAGATGGTCTCTGCCTGGGGTGGCTCCAGCCATGCTGCCTGGGAGGGGTACTGGGCCCAGTAGAAGGACTAACAGCTTGCTGGCGCACCACTGCTGAGGGCGGGAGCTCATCCCCAGCCTGAGCCCGACTGACCCACTCGCGCATGGCCTCCAATCGCGCCAGGCGTGTTGAGTGCACCACACAAAGTAGGCATCCAGTAGGGCGCTCCACTGCCCTCTCCGTGTGGCTCAAACCCAGACAGTGCGTACACGAGGTATGCGGATCCCCAAGGGGGATGCCACCATCACACGTCACAAAGGGAAGCCATAAATTCAGCCAAGCCAACAAGGCCACGGAGCAGGGGTCCGACACCCAGGGAGAGCTTATATCGTGACCCGTTTCGAGGAATAGGAACCCGGTGAGGGATAAATTACCCAGTACCTCTGCAAAAAAACAGGGAAGACCCGTGTTGGAAACGCAGGCAGACAAAAAAACAGCAACCAGGTAATGGATTCGATTTTTTTGTTTTACGCCAACTGCAATATTACCTAGCCGGTTTAATATCCAAGCAGTAAAAACAGCACCATATAATAGAGTAATTCCGTTAAGGATCTCCAAAGTTAATGTCTCAATGTAGTGGAAAGCCCACCACATACTCTTACACTCAGCAGGGGGAAAGAACAAGAAAAAAACCCTGCAGGGTAATTAGCAGAGAAGCAGCATGTTAAAGCAATTCACAACACACACACATAGAACAAGCCAGTGGGTAAGTTGTGTAAGGTAAATTACAGTTTGTGGCAGCAAGATCCAMCATACTAATGGATGCACACGGAGTCGTAATGTATCTCTAACGAAACACAAGTACGACAAACCACGGGCGACAGATTCAGAACCGCGCGCAGCGAGTGGAGCACTCAAGACAAGCGGCTGGCCCAGCCAGTGAGGATACTTCCACGCAAGATATACACTTGCCAGTGACTTATCAAGCGAACTTCAGAAAGTTTGTACCTCAAACCATAATGAAAGAGAACGTGTGTCGCAGCCATGGGGTCTATATATAGGGGCGGACCCCAGCCGTGACAGAGGTGTACACGAAAGTAAATCTGTAAATCCTCACCTCGGATGTATCCCTCCGCAGATAGCCTAGTGATTTCGAGTGATACCAATATATTGGAGTGATGCAATATAGTGAAACATAACTGCACATTTTAGAGTGGCCTTTTATTGTCCCCAGCACATCGTGCACCTGTGTAATGATCATGCTGTTTAATAAGCCTATTGATATGCCACATGTCAGGTGGATGGATTATCTTGGCAAAGGAGACATGTTCACCAACAGGGATGTGACCAAAGTTGTGCAAAAAATTGAGAGAAATAAGGTTTTTGTGCATTTGGAAAAATTCTGGGATCTTTTATTTCAACTCATGAAACATGGGACGAACACTTTACATTTTGCGTTTATATTTTTGTTCAGTATAGATACGTTCTATTGTTGTTTTCGTGGTTGTAAATGAAACTGTACTTATTGGAAACATGTTTATGGTAGGCTGGCATTGCTTAATTGATTACGTGGGTCCGAATTTGATCCGTGTTGCTGTACTCATGGTACGCATGGTTTTTCATGTTTGAAGCAGGCCTATAGGCCTATTTGTKTGACAAGACAGCTGTGCACTATAGAAGCCTGTTTTGGTTATTTTGTAACGGGCTTAAATACAGATTGTATCATGCCGCTGGCTGCTTTGTTCACATTCATTCGTTTCTTATTCACAGTTGTGTCAGTATTCTAAACCAAACTGCTATTCAGTATTTTTGTTTGCATGCATTAATTACTAGGCTACTACTTTCAGCATTTAGTTTGCATTATTTTGGTAAGACAGCTGTATTCACATAGGTTGTTTGTAATAGTGTTATTCACCTATCTTGTGGCCTATATTCATTACCAACACAGCCTTGCTTTAATGTGTAGGGCGCTGTTCATTGTGCTGATACAGCAGAGCGCAGATAGCCTAGTGATTTCGCACCAACCTGTCACTTCAAAAGCACTTATGGTATAGCGTGAAATAAGCAGAATTCAATATAACTCCAATGCGAGAACCCACCAAAAAATGTGCCTGCTCACCGATTTCAACCTCCCCCTTAGTCACTTTATCCTGGTGCCGGGTCTGCAACCGTTTGGCGTTGGAAAGTATCCCATACCTACTGTAGAATATGGTGGGGGATCTTTGATGTTATGGGGCTATTTTGCTTCCACTRGTCCTATGGCCTTTGTTAAGGTCAACAGCATCATGAACTTTACCAAGTACCAGGACGTTTTTGTCAAAAACCTAGATGCCTCTGCCAGGAGGCTGAAACTTGACCGCAAATGGATCGTCCAGCAAGACAATCACCCCAAGCACACAAGAAAATCCACACCAAAAAAAAAGAAGAGTTAATTGGAAACAAAACTCTCAGTCTCCGGACTTTAACCCTATTGAAAATCTGTCGTTGAATTGAAGAGAGCAGTCCATTAGCGCAGATGTAGCATATCAAGGATCTGGAACGATTCTTTATGGAGGAAAGGTTTAAGATCCCTCCCAATGTGTTCTCCAATCTCATAAAACATTTGAGGAAAAGGCTCAATGCCGTTATCCTCGCAAGGTGAGTACTGACAAAATCTCTTTCTCTGAGCAATTGTAAAGTATAAAATGATTCCCCCCCCCCCCCCTTTTTTTTGCATACAATATAGCACAGTATTTGTATTATATATTTTAGTCTTTTTTGCTCATCTTTATCAAGGGTGCCAATAAATTTGGACCTGACTATGTGATAACACCAAATGTCAATATCCTATAACCAAACATCACATCCAATTGAGAGGRTAAGTATCTGATTCTTTAGTAAACAGAACAGTATAAGCACCTTTATACATTTGGAAATGTATAAAGGTCCCGTGTGGCCCGTGGTCCCGTGTGGCTCAGTTGGTAGAGCATGGCGCTTGCAACGCCAGGGTTGTGGGTTCATTCCCCACGGGGGGACCAGGATGAATATGTATGAACTTTCCAATTTGTAAGTCGCTCTGGATAAGAGCGTCAGCTAAATGACTTAAAATGTAAATGTAAAATGAAAGAAATTCAAATGATTCAAATTCCTAATTTGTTTATTTCTTTCCCAAATAAAACGCCTTTGTTAGGTAAATCATTTGAAACTCACAGAGAAACCAAAATATTCAAGCACCCAACACACATAACTTTCACAAAATTCACGCAGATTACTATCGATGSTTTGAAGTGATATCCATAAATGATCTTCCACAAAGCTGTAGCTATGTGTAGGCCTAATTTGCACAATATGCCACATTTGAGACTACTAGGTTTCTCACATGCTGCACAGTGCAACACAGAATCTATAGGTCAGTTGCCAGAGCTGAATAATAAGCTAAAGCTTATTGGCTAATAAGCTAATAAGTTAGCTTCTTTTATGGGAGTCTTCTGAGCTCATCTTTGACCAATATTACTTCTAGAGATGAAGTCATTTTTGGAAGTCATTTTGTCGCCACACTTCGTGTGGTGTCCTCAAAGTACCAGTAATCCAAGAAGTTTCCCTTCAGTGCATCATCAAGTCAACTTCTGTTTTGCAGTCTTCCAGATCCTTGACTGAAGATGGTTAACACTCACTGACATGTAAACCCCAGTGTGGGGTGCAGCTGTCCCTGTACCCCACTGCTTCTGCTGGATTTGGTGGGACGTGTGTATGGCTTATGGTGAGGGGCTGAGCTAAATGTCCAGGCCTGGTGGGATGGTGAATTGTGGACGTGAAGAGTTCAGGATGGCTTGGGGAGCTGGTGGGGCAGCGTTCTCTTTCTTTTKCTCGCTCCCTCCCTCCCTCTTTCTCTAAATGATTCAATAAAGAGCTTTCAGAAGTCTCTCTGGAGTGGTGGTTGGCAGGGGCATGGGAGGTAAGACTAGAGGTCCATGACAGTGTGTATCAGCGTACCCAGGCAATGCTGCTGCTGCTACTACTACTTGGCTGCAGCGTCCCCCTCCGGCCTCATGCCGAAGGGCTCCAGGCGTTCGCTCTCCGGCAGCAGGTTGTTGAGCCTCTCCATCAGAGGGATGGTCTGGTCGATGCCCATCTGGATACGCCGCAAGATCATGGACATCTCGTTCACCTTCTGGATCTGCTCAGCGTACTTGGCGTAGCGCTTCTGGCGGTCCTGCATGATGCTGAACAAAGTCTCCACCGATAGGTCCATCTGGGAGGAAGAGTGAGGAAGAATATGCCTTTCTGGCTGTGGCACACAAGTGACAGACGTTCTTGGTGATATGGCATGTATTTCAATAGCCTAAAAGTGCCTTCCTCTCCTCCTTTCCTACATCTGTGAGTTCAGTGCAGATGAAGGAAAAGAGACAAGGAGAGGAGGCCACCTTCGTCTATCTATAGGGATGCAGACAGTTAATTACGGCATTAGTTACCTCTTTGATCCTCTTGACCAGGGCGTTCTGGTCGAAGGCCACGGCCTCAGAACACTGGCGTAGGTGGTCCTGRTAGCGGATGCAGAGCTGCAGCACCTGGGCATAGTCCAGCCGCTCCAGACACACAYTGCTGGGGGATGTCTGGCCACTCAGCACACCTAGAGACATGGACAGACTGACCCTCAAAACACTGGACATTAGCAGTSTTTCTGTAGACTTCATGGTCATAAAGGAATGTCTAGACCTATTCATACTTTTGCACATTCTCACAATGTGATTTTYCTGGACTATTATGTAGCGTATTCAAACTTGTGTCTGCTTTCTCCTCCGAATCTCTGCAATACTGTAGAGGCAGAGAAGAAGTCTAGATCCCGGTTAGAGGCCGTTGAGCTTACCTTTCAACAATGGCTGAAAAGTTGGGATTTCCTGAAGCTTGATGACATCAGGGTCATTGTGGATGTTGCGCAATGACTGTGTCCCCTGGGCCACCACCACAATGTCATCCATTTTAGCCTTCTGCTTTGCTGGTGAGGGCACCACTGCAACAACAAAGCAATAAATTAAAAAATGCCCAACTATAAGTAATACAAATCAAATAAAAAAGTATTTGTCACATGCTCCGAATACAACAAGTACCGTGAAATGCTTACTTACGAGCCCTTTCCCAACAATGCAGAGTTAAAAAGTAAGAATACTTTGCAAATAAAAAAACGGAAATAGTAACACAATAAAATAACAATRACGGAGTTAGAAAGTTGGCTGTCAGAAGTTTTACAATGTAACTTAACTTTTAATCTACATACTGTATTTCAAAACACGGCATATCAGGGYGCGGTGAGATACACAATGGGTTGGACCATACTTATCTCAGTCATAAAAAWAWAWATATATATATACTTAAAAAATKKAATCAAATGATCCTCCATCATTAAGACAGTGGATGAATSAAATACATTATTATTTAAACATTGAAAAAATGTTGGCTACAGAGAGAAACAACATAGTGCAATTTGTGTTACAAGCACTGGAGATATCCAAAAAATGAGAAAAGGAAATGGATGTTATTGTGAGACGGACGCGATGGGTATGAATACGGTGTGAGCATGTGGGTCTAAGCAAGTGTGATGTCATTAATGATTGTTGAAATTTMTGTACGTCTGAGTTGGTGTTTTTTGTATTTTTTCTTTATGTTAAAGGTTGCGCATTAAGTCCCAGTCGACGTCATGTCTATTTAGTGGATCTGTTTGTGGAATGTTAAATTGTCTATGTACACTGAGTGTACAAAACATTAGGAGCCCTTGCTCTTTCCTTGACAGACTGACCAGKTGAAAGCTACGATTCCTTATTGATTTCACCTGTTAAATCCACTTCAAATCAGTGTAGAYGAAGGGGAGGAGACAGGTTAAAGAATCATTTTTAAGCCATGAGACAATTGAGACATGGATTGCGTGTGCCATTCAGAGGGTGAACGGGCAAGACAAAATATTTATGTGCCTTTGAATGGGGTATGGTAGCAGGTGCTAGTTTCACGCTCAATAGTTTCCCGTGTGTATCAAGAATGGTCCACCACCCAAAGGACATCCAGCCAACTTGACACAACCGTAGGAAGCATTGGAGTCAACATGTGCCAGCATCCCTGTGGAACGCTTTCGACACCTTGTAGAGTCCATGSCCAGATGAATTGAGGCTGTTCTGGGGGCAAAAGGTGGTGCAACTCAATATTAGGAAGGTGTTCCTAATGTTTTATACACAGTGTATATTTGTGTATCTGAGGTGACATGCCAAATCTTTTCAGCCTCCTGAAGGGGAAGAGGCATTGTCGTGCCCTCTTCATGACTGTGTTGGTGTGTTTGGACCATGATAGGCCCTTAATGATGTGGACACAAAGAAACTTAAACTTGAAGCTCTCGACCCTCTCCACTACTGCCCCGTCGATGTGAATTAAGGTGTGCTCGGTCCTTCGTTTCCTGTAGTCCATGATCAGCTCCCTTGTCTCCTTTGTAATTGTTTTATGTTGAAAGATTGCTAACTAGAGCTYCTAAACAATGACCTATCACTATGGGCCCTGGTCAAACGTAATGGTCTATATAGCAAAATAGGGTCATTTGGGACACATCATAGGTCACCCTGCTAATATGAAACACTGTCGTTTTGTCGTTTACATCCTGCAACCACCATTTTTTTCAGTATCCTGTAAAAGAGGGCAAGGAATAATGTAGGGTAGGCACTTTGCGCGTCACCTACTAGCCTGACGATGCGTGTTCTMCCTTACCCGAGGTGCTGTAGTCAGAGTGCTTGTGCTCAGAATCACCACTTTGCTCGSCCCCCATCGTGTCGGTTATCCTATGGCTTCAATTCACCACCTCAGGAGACCTAAATCCAAACAGTTCGTTATCAAGCTAACGTTAGCTGTACCACGCAAACAGACGGTTGAATGATAAACAAGCTCCGCTAGCTAACTTAGCTAGCACATCTCTTAGCTTAGTTTGTTTTTTCTTGCTCTAATAGACCGCGTCTGATTTCTATGAAATCTTTACCATCATGATGCTATCATGGTTTAGCAAAACGATATTTAATTTAAGTAAATTATGCTAACAAACTTAAAGACAGCTAGCATTTCCGAGCTAGCTACTTCTGTAAACAAACGTTCTCTTCTTCACTAGTAGTCTGCAAGGAGCACAAACGATGTTTCTTCTGTGGGTTTTATGGCGGACTACAACCCAAAAAGGTGTATTTCCGCCACCATCTGGACGGGTTGAAACCAAAACAAGGTAAAAAGAAAATCCATAGGTGAYAGGAAAACTAAAATAATCCGACAAAATAAAACTCCCACTTTTTCCAAGTGTCCATATCTCCCTTCTCAAGAGGGTGATAAGGCTTGTGACAATATTCCATGTAACTCCGTCGCGAAAAATCTTTCAGCCCCAGGAACCGCTTCCACAATGATTTCTATCTTCCTGGACCTTCTCTCCACCTTGGCAGTGCCCTTTAATCACCATAGCTATAAAGGCCACCAAGTCCACCTTCCTAACCTTTAAAATGTCACGATCCTGCTGGTGAAAGGCAACCCCTGCAGCCTGCAGTGAAGGCCTATCCACCACCATGGACTAGTCAAGTGCACCATTCAAACCMCCAACCCTTTAACAGCTGCTGCATATGATATGCTCTGGATAGCCCTGACTTTGGCCACCTCATTCTTTTTCACCCATGTTGGGGAATCAAAACACGTAGCTTCATGGTTCCCACCACAATTGCAAAATGTCACATTTTCCTCACTTTTAAAACACATTACATGATATTTTCCACAACTTGGACATCTCCTTTCTACAAACACTTGAAACATGACCAACAACTTTACAATGATCACACTGCATTGGTCTTGGGATAAATKAACAGATAACGTTACTCTTCACTTTTTCACCATTCACCACACGATTCATCCGACGTGCATCAATCGCTCCAGAAATATTTTTAATCTCTTCAAAATAGACTTCCCACGAGACACCAGATATAACCCCTTGAGGGGTGCCCTGTTCCAAGGAGACACACACGACTCATCAAATCGGGGGAGACGCAACGCACGATCCTTCTGGTCCAAAACAATCTAAACATGCCCGCCTGTCGTGATCCTCACAGTCTTCACTTTACCCAGCACGCTCTCCTTCTTCTTTGGTGGGATTTATCGGCGGTTGGCATCCAACGTTTTGGTGCATTACCGCCACCTACTGTACTGGCGTGCGGGCCAGAGACAGGGAGAAACGAAATCCTACCTGCTCTTTAAAAATATAAAATATTTGAGACTATATCTAATGTTCTACTCAGCAAAATAGCAAAATAGGGTCATTTGGGACACATCATAGGTCACCCTGCTAATATGGTTTCATTTAAAACCAATGTCCTGTGTCCCCTTCTCCCTCATACTATATCTCAGCCTCTCTCTTTCCCTCTGATACTGCTTACACTGTAGCAATACAGTACATGCTCCATGGTCTGTTTCCTGGCAATAATCGCACTTTCCTGTTGGATGCTTTCCTATCACATTTAAGGTCTTATTCAACTGGCCGTGTCCCACCCTTAATCTTGTAAAAATACACCTCCTCTCTTCTGTCCCTTCCTACCGTCCTCCCCTCCCCGACTTTCCTCTGGATTTTAAATAAATGCCTGCCCTTAAGATCTCTATTCCACTGCCATCTCTGTCCATATCAGGCTTTTTGCCTCTGCCTTGCTCATTGAAACTACAACGTCGCCACTACTAAGTGCTTGTTTAGCCAGTACATCAACTGCCTCGTTCCCCTCCACCAGCACTCTCTCCACCAGTTTGGATATCTCAAATGGKTTCTTCAAGATTGGTAATCTGCTCAACTGCTCCTCATTAACAAGCCGTACTCCTTTTAGATACGGAGGGACATTCTCTTCACTGTACACTACTTTGCTCCATGTTCCATTATTTTGGACAATACTCAAATTCTCCTTGATTCTACCGCCATTAGATTCAGAATCCACTTCCTCGTCCGCTTCCGCCATCTTTTTCCTTTCACCGGTAAACACAACTCAGTTTCCCACAAATGAAAGAATACCATGTTAAGACTGGTATGTTGAGAATATTGGGCTGTAGAGAGAACTTTTCTACCTGTCTAAACAAAACTGGGGTTGAAAATACTCAGTAGGTTCTCTGCTAACCAAATATGTGTATTTTTGGAGGGGGAGTGTGTCGTACATACCCAGCAACGCTTTGTTCTCCACCATCTCCATAGTCCCCAATGCAATACACTGTAATAGACTGTACMWAGGACACATATTGGCTTGTAGACAGAAAACGTTACCACCTTTCTCAGCTAAAGTAGGATGGGAAATACTCAGGATGGTCTCTCGAGTGGCGCAGCGGTCTAAGGCACTGCATCTCAGTGCTAGAGGCATCACTACACACCCCGGTTTGATTCCAGGCTGTATCACAACCGGCCGTGATTGGGAGTCCCATAGGGCGGTGGACAATTGGCCCAGCGTCGTCCGGGTTAGGGTTTGGCCAGGGTAGGCCGTCATTGTAAATAAGAATTTGTTCTTAACTTCCTTGCCTAGTTAACAAAGGTGAAATTCTTAAAACAAATATATGTGTAGTTTTGGAGGGGGACTGTGGCGCACATATCCAGCCACAAAGCTTTAAACGACTGGGTACTATGCATGGTCCTGAAATAAATACACAGTCATAAAAAAAAGAAACACAAAAGCTAACCTTTTTTTATCAAAACAAAATCAAATTTGAAATGTCATGAAAATTCACCAGGCTATTTGGACACGGTATAATCACACTTTCTGAACAGCAACAGAGAAAATTATTCACAAGTTGTAGGCCGATATATGCTTCTTATCTATCAAGGTTTGCAGTACACAGTAAAGGCATAGGCCTTGTAACCTAGTTTGAAAGAATAATAACAGAGACGAGATTATTTACAAGCTATATTGTCATGATTTATCCAATCAAGGTCAGCAAAACACTTTTGTAGAGTTAGAAATGGCTTACAATAGGCAACAAAGCTACAAGGCTAACAGTACACAGCGTAATCAAGCTTTCAGAACAATAATGGAGAACATTATTTACAAGTTATAGGCCTCTGTGTGTTGCTTTTCTAACAAGGTTAGCAGTATACTGTGAAGTCATACTAACCAAGTTTTCAAAACCAATAACAGAGACGAGATTGAAAGATAATAAACACGTCTCTGTGTTATGTATTATCTATCAAGGTCAGCAAAGGCATTTTCTGTAGCGTTTCAAATGTATTACATAGTATTTTTCTCTCTGATCACTCATATAAAACCTACTCTCGCATGCCATTGTGACAAAGCGTATTCACATTGCCCTCTAATAAGATTGCTTTAGAGAATAAGCACACACACACACCTCAACTACTACCATCTGACTGTTTTCTAAAAATGAGGGCACCAATGAGAAAATTCATAGTTTAGTGTCACATCCACCACAAATCCATGAATTGCCCGATTCTGTCATGCCGRGTATTTCTTAAGTGGAAGTAGTGTATCCTTTAATTCTCTTTCATACTGACTTAAGGAATCCATAATTGTTAGATTTCATCTATAACTGTCCAATGTGACTTTAAGTTCACAGGAACTTTCACACGCTCAAAACCCCATCAATTGTGCACCGTTCCAGGCACATCTGGCATAACCTCTTTGTTTTGTCACAGCAGACTCTGTAATTCCTGACTCGCAAAAGACGCAGGAGACATTAACACAAATTGTTCATTAAGATGCGACTTCAAAAGTGCATTATACCCGTCAATTATTCGGTCATTGAACCACTTGTTGCCATTGCTTAATATGTTATCATCTTAAGTAAGTGAAGATGCAAGAGTTTTGGTTGTCTTTAGAATTTGAAGTTTTGACCCAGATGAGTGCATTTGTGCATTTGTCAGAGCACAGATGGCTTTTGTCTTTCTGAAGAAAATGTAGTACCTTTTCACAGTATTTAWTTTCGTATGATACCATATAGAACACAGCTTGATTCAATAATTACTGGAACTTCTCTAAGGTAAAGCCCACACTTGATTTTSATACTTGAGTGCAGTCGATAGAACAGAGCTCGCTATGTAGTGTGTACAATTTCACAAATACAGTGGGGAGAACAAGTATTTGATACACTGCCGATTTTGCAGGTTTTCCTACTTACAAAGCATGTAGAGGTCTGTAATTTTGTATCATAGGTACACTTCAACTGTGAGAGACGGAATCTAAAACAAAAATCCAGAAAATCACATTGTATGATTTTGAAGTAATTCATTTGCATTTTATTGCACGACATAAGTATTTGATCACCTACCAACCAGTAAGAATTCCGGCTCTCACAGACCTGTTAGTTTTTCTTTAAGAAGCCCTCCTGTTCTCCACTCATTACCTGTATTAACTGCACCTGTTTGAACTCGTTACCTGTATAAAAGACACCTGTCCACACACTCAATCAAACAGACTAAAATCTCTCCACAATGGCCAAGACCAGAGAGCTGTGTAAGGACATCAGGGTTAAAATTGTAGACCTGCACAAGGCTGGGATGGGCTACAGGACAATAGGCAAGCAGCTTGGTGAGAAGGCAACAACTGTTGGCGCAATTATTAGAAAATGGAAGAAGTTCAAGATGACGGTCAATTACCCTCGGTCTGGGGCTCCATGCAAGATCTCACCTCGTGGGGCATTAATGATCATGAGGAAGGTGAGACGTCAGCAGCTTCGAGGTGTGGTCTGCGGGATCCACCTCCTGGTTGCATCACTGATCATCGAGAAGGTGAGACGATCACCGCTCCAGAACTACAACGCAGGACCTGGTCAATGACCTGAAGAGAGCGTGGGACCCAAGTCTCAAAGAAAACCATTAGTAACACACTACGCTGTCATGGATTAAAATCCTGCAGCACACGCAAGGTCCCCCTGCTCAAGCCAGCGCATGTCCAGGCCCGTCTGAAGTTTGCCAATGACCATCTGGATGATCCAGAGGAGGAATGGGAGAAGGTCATGTGGTCTGATGAGACAAAAATAGAGCTTTTTGGTCTAAACTCCACTCGCCGTGTTTGGAGGAAGAAGAAGGATGAGTACAACCTCAAGAACACCATCCCAACCGTGAAGCATGGAGGTGGAAACATCATTCTTTGGGGATGTTTTTCTGCAAAGGGGACAGGACGACTGCACCGTATTGAGGGGAGGATGGATGGGGCCATGTATCGCGAGATCTTAGCCAACAACCTCCTTCCAACAGTAAGAGCATTGAATGATGGGTCGTGGCTGGGTCTTCCAGCATGACAACGACCCGAAATACACAGCCAGGGCAACTAAGGAGTGGCTCCGTAAGAAGCATCTCAAGGTCCTAGAGTGGCCTAGCCAGTCTCCAGACCTGAACCCAATAGAAAATCTTTGGAGGCAGCTGAAAGTCCGTATTGCCCAGCGACAGCCCCGGAACCTGAAGGATCTGGAGAAGGTCTGTATGGAGGAGTGGGGCCAAAATCCCTGCTGCAGTGTGTGCAAACCTTGTCAAGAACTACAGGAAACGTATGATCTCTATAATTGCAAACAAAGGTTTTTGTACCAAATATTAGGTTCTGCTTTTCTGATGTATCAAATACTTATGTCATGCAATAAAATGCAAATTAATTACTTAAAAATCATACAATGTGATTTTCTGGATTTTTGTTTTAGATTCCGTCTCTCACAGTTGAAGTGTACCTATGATAAAAAATTACAGACCTCTACATGCTTTGTAAGTAGGAAACACTGCCGATTTTGCAGGTTATCAAATACTTCTTCTCCCCACTGTATATATACATGCATTATAAGGTTTAATATTGTTCCACAGTTCTTTTCTATTCTCTGCTTCTTTATAAGAAATGGTCTGAGAGATGTGTGAGTTATTGCAGTCAAAACAGATTGTCTGTGAGAAAGCGCCTCAAGGCTGAAATAGATTCATAGACTCTAGAAGTCGACCGATCAATCGGAATGGCCGATTTAATTAGGGCCGATTTCAAGTGTTCATAACAATCGGTTATCGGCATTTTTGGACACCAATCATGGCCGATTGCATTGCACTCCACGAGGAGACTGCGTGGCAGGCTGACTACCTGTTATGCGCGTGCAGCAAGGAGCCAAGGTAAGGTGCTAGCAAGCATTAAACGTATCTTATAAAAAACAATCAATCTTAACATAATCATTAGTTAACTACACATGGTTGATGATATTACTAGTTTATCTAGCTTGTCCTGCGTTGCATATAATCGATGCGGTGCCTGTTCATTTATCATTGAATCACAGCCTACTTCGCCAAATGGGTGATTTAACAAGCGCATTCGCGAAAAAAGCACTGACGTTGCACCAAGGTGTAGCTAACCATAAACATCAACGCCTTTCTTAAAATCAATACACAAAAGTATATATTTTTTAACCTGCATATTTAGTTAATATTGCCTGCTAACCTGAGTTTCTTTTAACTAGGGAAATTGTGTCACTTCTCTTGCGTTCTGTGCAACAGAGTCAGGGTATATGCAGCAGTTTGGGCCGCTTGGCTCGTTGCAAACTGTGTGAAGACTATTTCCTCCTAACAAAGACAGSCAAMTTCGCCAAACGGGGGATGATTTAACAAAAGTGCATTTGCGAAAAAAGCACAATCGTTGCACAAATGTACCTAACCATAAACATCAATGCCTTTCTTAAAATCAATACACAGAAGTATATTTTTTATCCTGCATATTTAGTTAAAATAAATTAATGTTAGCAGGCAATATTAAACTAGGAAAATTAAGTCACTTCTCTTGCGTTCATTGCACGCAGAGTCAGGGTATATTCAACAGTTTGGGCCGCCTGGCTCGTTGCGAACTAATTTGCCAGAATTTTACATAATTATGACATAACATTGAAGGTTGTGTAATGTAACAGCAATATTTAGAATTATGGACGCCACCCGTTAGATAAAATACGGAACGGTTCCGTATTTCAATGAAAGAATAAACGTTTTGTTTTCGAAATGATAGTTTCCAGATTTGACCGTATTAATGACCAAAGGCTCGTATTTCTGTGTGTTATTATATTATAATTAAGTCTATGATTTGATAGAGCAGTCTGACTGAGCGGTGGTAGGCAGCAGCAGGCTCGTAAGCATTCATTCAAACAGCACTTTTCTGCGTTTGCCAGCAGCTCTTCGCAATGCTTCAGGCATTGCGCTGTTTATGACTTCAAGCCTATCAACTCCCGAGATTAGGCTGGCAATACTAAAGTACCTATTAGAACTTCCAATAGTCAAAGGTATATGAAGTACAAATGGTATAGAGAAAAATAGTCCTATAAACTACAACCTAAAACTTCTTACCTGGGAATATTGAAGACTCATGTTAAAAGGAACCACCAGCTTTCATATGTTCTCATGTTCTGAGCAAGGAACTTAAACGTTAGCTTTTTTACATGGCACATATTGCACTTTTACTTTCTTCTCCAACACTCTGATTTTGCATTATTTAAAACAAATTGAACATGTTTCATTATTTATTTGAGACTAAATTGATTTTATTGATGTACATTTACATTTACATTTAAGTCATTTAGCAGACGCTCTTATCCAGAGCGACTTACAAATTGGTGCATTCACCTTATGTATTATATTAAGTTAAAATAGAAGTGTTCATTGTTCATTCAATATTGTTGTAATTGTCATTTTAACAAATATATATAAAAATCGGCTGATTAATTGGTATCGGCTTTTTTTGGTCCTCCAATAATCGGTATCGGCGTTGAAAAATCATAATCGGTCGACTTCTAATAGACACAGAACCCTGCAGGGGAGTGAAAGAGATACGAGACTAGTCAGGCATACAACTATAAAGCAACTTGGGGAGTGGAAAATTACTGCTGAGCCCTTAGAAAACACTGGAACCATTGTCTCTCCTGCAAGTTTGTATAACTGTATATGCATGGGATTGGTCTCATGAGTAGAAGGTGTTGACATAGGCAGTTACATCACTAGGGGTTGACTGCAAGCATATTAAAGCAACTTGAACCCTTTCCTATTTTGCAGAACTTACTCGGAAACATGCATGCTATGTTCTCGTTGTCAACTTCTGTCTGCAATTGCATTAATAAAAGGTTTTTGATTGATTTACTTAAAGATATTGTCTGATAAGCAAATGATTGACAAGGAACAAGGAACCTACCCCAACATTTGCATGTTGGCTAATAGGATTGATGGTAGAGGGGGATTACTCACTCGCCGTCGGATCCTTACAAGGCACCCGAACTACATCCCCAATATCTCCATCTCTTCTTCATGTGAATGACGGGGATTTGGGCCTTGTCGGGTGTCTGAAGTAAATCCTTTGCGTCCGACTCGTTAAATAAAAAATCTTCGTCCAGTACGAGGTGAGTAATCACTGTGCTGATATCCAGAAGCTCTTTTCGGTCATAAGAGACTGTGGCAGAAACATTTCATACAAAGTAAGTTACAAATAACGTGAAAAAACCCACACAATGGCACAATTGGTTAGGAGCCCGTAAAACGGCACCCATCTCTTCCGGCGCCATCATCAGGACTCATCATGGATATAACCCATTTTAGCATGTACATTGCCATTGAGGGCTTCCACCATTTTAAAGTCGTCAACTGGGTGGGGATTCCTATAAGTTGGGAGCAATCAGCCAATGAAGAAGAAGAAAATAGCTGGAGAGGAATTTGTGGAATGGTATCAAATAATGGCTGGAACGGAGCTAATGGAATGGAACGCATGTGTTCAATGCCATTCCATTCAATCCGTTCCAGCCATTATAATGAGCCATCCTCCCCTCAGCGCCTCCACTGATCTCTATGCCCGTTGTGCACATGCATATCTGCCCTTTTATTGTCTAGAATGGTCCCACCTGATCTTGTTTCCTCCCGCTGCCTTCTATTGTGAAGAACATGTATTTCCATTGTTAGAGCCGTCACTCGAACTTCTTGTCAATATAGTCTTTGAGAAAACACAGGCCGATAGAATAAAACGGAAGCGCGTCACTGCTGAGCTTCTTCTTCTTCGGTGGGGTTCAACGACGGTTGGCATCCAATGTTAATGGTGCATTACTGCCACCAATTGGACGGGTTACTGCTGATCTGACCAATCGACAAGGAGTTATACATTTGGTAGCCAATCACACACGACAACACAGTGTCTTTAAAACATTGGCGGTCGAAGCAAACGACAGTGTAACGTTTGCTTTCAGAATTATCGTTATAACGTTTTGTTTTATGTCACATACATCAGTATGATGCAGGTAAGAGTTTAATTGTTAATTTATCAAGGTTCTTCCCACATTGTTTTTGTCTCTAGCTAATCGCTAGCTAAAGCGTTACTAGCTATCCAGCGTTGTTTGAAAATGGTTTTGGCTAGTTAAAATTAGCTCAATGGTGGAGCTAACTTGAAGTACTTGATAAACTATTCCATCTCTTTGCAGAATAAGGAGAATTGTGATCCTAAAGGGCTACATAGACCGGTAGGTTTTGCCACAAATATATTTTCTCTATTTTTGCTTCCATCATTTYCATCTGAAATTTGAGCGCGTTGTGTCTAACGTTAACGTAACTAGCACATAACGTTGGCTAGTTAACGCTAGATGTCCGTTTTAGCTCTCTAGCTAGTTAGCTACCATTTGAATGAATTTATTACATTCAAATGACAATTCAGAACGTTGTACCAGTACTGGGGAGCTGGAGGCAATTGGGTTTAATCCAGGATATTGTTTTCTACACGATAGATGGCAACTCCAATGGATTCTTTGGGTCCTCAGCGAGTTCAGATGCCCTCTGCACCAGACGCTACAGACAAAAAGGCAATTACAGGTAACGTTACATTTCTGTAGGTACTATTTTTGCCTGCGGTGTTAATATAACTTTTCAGATGCCACATCACACTACCTCAATATAATACACTACCACTTCTGTTGCAAAATTCTGTATCCCTATCTCCTTAAGGTCCTGGGAGAGAGCTTGCCACATCTTCATCCAGTGCAGCTCTAGCAAAGTAAATATTCTATCACATAATACATCACCTGACACTAAATATGTTTAATCAAAAATACCAATTTTTAGATGTACAATATTTGTACATTCAAGTTGTGGCTTAGCAGCATCTGTGTCTTTTAAGCAGGAAATTCACCATCAATGACTTTGACATTGGGCGGCCACTCGGAAAAGGCAAGTTTGGGAACGTTTACCTGGCCCGGGATAAGAAGCTGGACTTCATCGTGGCGCTGAAGGTGCTCTTCAAGTCTCAGATGGAGAAAGAGGGTGTGGAGCACCAGCTCAGGAGGGAGATCGAGATTCAGTCCCACCTTAGGTCAATAGTTTTGATTTAGACTTTTTTTTCCATTTTTAAAGGGGTGGTTTCTCAGACACAGATTGAAACATAATACTGGAATGAAATGTATTTTCAATGGATATTTTGTGTCTGGGAAACCAGCCCTTTTGAATGTAGTAGTATGGGTTGATGTTGCCTTACTATTGTGTTTCTGCAGGCAATGTTGTGGCATGTTGATTAACACCAATATTATGTCTGGAACAATACCAGTATTGTGATACTCGTTAGTATTGTGGCAAGGAAATAAAACAAGGGGATTTAACTTCTTTAGGAAAACAGCCCTGATGTTGGAAACTAACATCATTGTGTTAATTTATCAGATTATGGAAAACTCTGAGATTAAATCCTTGCTCTCTCCTCTCTCCTTTAGACACCCCAACATCCTGCACTTCTACAACTACTTTCATGACCGCACCAGGGTCTTCCTAATCCTGGAGTACGCACCGCGGGGGGAGATGTACAAAGAGCTGCAGAAATGTGGTCGCTTTGATGACCAGCGCACTGCTACGGTAAGACAGGAATCAGTGTTGCAGGCTATTTATTTATAATGGTCGACAAGATAATTAATCTATTCTTACTATTCCTTTGTTTTATTTCACTCTATTTGCCCAAGAACACCTCCAATCATAACATTTTGTGACTGAAATGTGTTTTTGGCTTATAGATGCTAAAATAATTAACTTGATATGAATATTCACACTATGGACTAGTTTTGGCAGGTAGATTCATGAGGCTGACATGACTTTCATAGCATTTTAAATGCATCACATTGTCGTAATTATCAAATATTTGTAAAATGTTCTTTGTCAGTACATGGAGGAGTTGTCTGATGCGCTGCTGTACTGCCATGAGAGAAAGGTGATCCATCGGGACATCAAGCCTGAGAACCTGCTGCTGGGATTCCGAGGGGAGCTGAAGATAGCAGACTTTGGCTGGTCTGTCCACGCACCATCCCTAAGGTGAGGGAACCCTGAACAGAACCCTCTCCAGCCTAATATGTTTGCCTTCACAGTATTTACTTTTGGTACAATGTGTGTTTATATTGCGCAGAATTGCTAATCTACAAATCACCTTGCGTTCCAAATACCAACTCATTATGTGCTCAAGCGATTAGTGATGTGATTCTTAGCCTCGTCTTGCTCAAACGGATCCCAGCAAAACAAACTGAATGTGACCGTACTCAATATGGCTGTCCCCGACAAATCTTGGTCGACTGATAGTCGTCAGTTCTTCCGACCAATTGATTTGTCAATTTTAAAATGTGTATTTTTCCATAGAGAAACTGTTTTTAATAAAAATCAACAACTCAGCAACAAACAAAAAAAGTCCTCATCTTGACGGTCTATTTTGTACATATGGGTCAGTCTAAAAACCCTATCACATGTATTTTTTGACTTGCCCCTCTAGGCGCCATACGATGTGTGGAACACTGGACTACCTGCCCCCAGAGATGATTGAGGGAAAGGCCCACGATGAGAATGTGGACCTGTGGTGCATCGGGGTGCTCTGCTATGAGTGCTTAGTTGGAAAACCCCCGTTTGAAACCGCCAGCAACTCTGAAACGTACAAGCGCATCACAAAGGTTTGCATTTTTAGATGGTCATTAACTTGTTGGCAGAGGCCGCGAATCTGCATTTTCTGGACCCCTCTTCCTAACAGCTAAAGATCCCGAAGCTTCTGTGCATGTGCGCGATTCTCTACTTTACACACAAACTCTGCTCTACCCTGTCAAGAACCTGCCTTCACATTTCTCACTGTCAATCGTGAATGCTAATTTAAGTTTTACCGGTGAATCGTCCATGCAGCATCTGCATACCCAACCATTTGATCTTAATCAATTTCGTGGGGATATGCATTTAGATCTTGAGTTATAGTGTTTTTGAAGTAGCCTACAGTGTTTTGAATGATGTACAGCGAGCAACCATAGAGTAGCCTGTTCTCTACAAGTAGAGCAGAGACTGTGCATAAAGAATCGTGCACAGAACTTCAGGGCCCYTAGCTGTCTAAATTGCTGTGACCATATATTTTTCATTAACAAAAAATATAGTTTTTACTACTGTTTTTGAAGCTGGTGGACCAAAACCGAAAGTATCTTTTGGTTTGGTCCACCAGCTTCAAACAGCTGTAAAAATGATACTTCACAAAAGTTGTGGGTCGAGTTAAAAAGTATTACAATATAAATGTACTTTTAATCTGTGCATGTTTCAAGAATTGGCATATACATTGAGATACTTGTCTTGTATATCATCTTGCAAAAACGTATACTTAACTGGAAATCAACCAATCCTCCACCGTTAACATGATGGAAAGGTAAAATCTCCAAATGCAGGTGTGCCAAGAAGACTCAATGCTCTAATCGCTGCCAAAGGTGCTTCAACAAAGTACTGAGTAAAGGGTCAGAATTTTTTTACATTATTTAAAAAAAACATTTTACTACAATTTATAAACCTAGTTTTGCTTTGTCATTATGGGGTATTGTGTGTAGATTAATGAAGGGAAATKATTTAATCACGTTTAGAATAAGGCTGTAATGTAACAAGGTGTAAAAAGTCAAGGGTTCTGAATAATATACAGTACTGTGCAAAAGTTTTAGGCAGGTATGAAAAAATGCTGTAAAGTAAGAATGCTTTCAAAAATAGACATGGATGATATTAATCAATTAACTAAATGCAGTGAGTGAACAAATCTAAATCAAATCCATATTTGGTGTGACCACCCTTTGCCTTAAACAGCATAAATTCTTCTAGGTACACTTGCACAAAGTCAGGGATTTTCTAGGCATATAGTCAGGTGTATGATTTAAACAATTATGCCAAACCGGTGCTAATGATCATGAATTCAATATGTAGGTTGAAACACAATCATTAACTGAAACAAACAGCTGTGTAGGAGGAATAAAACTGGTTGAGGAACAGCCAAACAAGGTGAGGTTGCTGTAGACAGTTTACTGTCAAAAGTCATACACCACGGCAAGACATGGTAGTTATACTGCATCAGCAAGGTCTCTCCCAGGCAGAAATTTCAAGGCAGACAAGGATTTCCAGATGTGCTGTCCAAGCTCTTTTGAAGAAGCACAAAGAAACGGGCAACGTTTAGGGCCGTCGACACAGTGGTCAGCCAAGGAAACTTACTGCAGCCGATGAGAGCCCATGCTTACTTCCCTTCGCAATCGGAAGATGTCCAGCAGTGCCATTAGCTCAGAATTGACAGAAAACAGTGGGACCCTGGTACACCATCTACTGTCCAGAGAAGTCTGGTCAGAAGTGGCCTTCATGGAAGACATGCGGCCAAAAAGCCATACCTCCAATGTGGAAATGAGGCCAAGTGACTCAACTATGCACGAAAACACAGGAACTGGGATACAGAAAAATGGCAACAGGTGCTCTGGCCTGATGAGTCAATTTGAAACCGTTCAGTAAACAAACTGCCTTCTGCTACAGCCAAAGGGCTGGACAGCGGTACACAAATGAATGTCTGCAGGCAATAGTGAAGCATGGTGGAGGTTCCTTGCAAGTTTGGGGCTGCGTTTCTGTTTACATACACCTTAGCAAAATACATTTAAACTCAGTTTTTCACAATTCCTGACATTTAATCGAAGTAAAAAATCCCCTGTCTTAGGTCAGTTAGGATCACCACTTTATTTTAAGAATGTGAAATGTCAGAATAGGTGATTTATTTCAGCTTTTCTTTCTTTATCACATGCACTCGATTAGTATTTGGTAGCATTGCCTTTAAATTGTTTAACTTGGGTCAAATGTTTCGAGTAGCCTTCCACAAGCTTCCCACAATAAGTTGGGTGAATTTTGGCCCATTCCTCTTGACAGAGCTGGTGTAACTGAGTCAGGTTTGTAGGCCTCCTTGCTCGCACATGCTTTTTCAGTTCTGCCCACAAATGTTCTATGGATTGAGGTCAGGGCTTTGTGGTGGCCACTCCAATACCTTGACTTTGTTGTCCTTAAGCCATTTTGCACAACTTTGGAAGTATGCTTGGGGTCATTGTCCATTTGGAAGACCCATTTGCGACCAAGCTTTAACTTCCTGACTTGATGGCTTGAGATGTTGCTAAAATATATCCACATAATTTTCCTGCATCATGATGTCATCTATTTTGTGAAGTGCACCAGTCCCTCCTGCAGCAAAGCACACCCACAACATGATGCTGCCACCCCCGTGCTTCACGGTTGGGATGGTGTTCGTCAGCTTGCAAGCCTCCCCCTTTTTCCTCCAAACATAATGGTCATTATGGCCAAACAGTTCTATTTTTGTTTCATCAGACCAGAGGACATTTCTGCAGAAAGTATGATCTTTGTCCCCATGTGCAGTTGCAAACCGTAGTCTTGCTTTTTTATGGTGTTTTTGAAGCATTGGCTTCTTCCTTGCTGAGCGTCCTTTCAGATTATGTCGATATAGGACTTGTTTTACTGTGGATCTAGATACTTTTGTACCCGTTTCCTCCAGCATCTTCACAAGGTCCTTTGCTGTTGTTCTGGGATTGATTTGCACCTTTCACACCAAAGTACGTTCATCTCTAGGAGACAGAACGCGTCTCCTTCCTGAGCGGTATGACGGCTATGTGGTCCCATGGTGTTTATACTTGCGTACTATTGTTTGTACAGATGAGTGTGGTACCTTCAGTCGTTTGGAAATTGCTCCCAAGGATGAACCAGACTTTTGGAGGTCTACAATTGTTTTTCTGATGTCTTGGCTGATTTCTTTTGGTTTTCCCATAATGTCAAGCAAAGATGCACAGAGTTTAAAGGTAGGCCTTGTAATACATCCACAGGTACACCTCCAATTGACTGAAATTATGTAAATTAGTCTAACAGAAGCTTCTAAAGCCATGACATTTTTKGGGAATTTTMCAAGCTGTTTAAAGGCACAATCAATTTAAGAGTATGTAAACTTTTGACCCACTGGAATTGTGATACAGTGAAATAATCTGTCTGTAAACAATTGTTGGAAAAATTACTTGTCATGCACAAAGTAGATGTCCTAACCGACTTGCTTTGTTAACTATGGTTTGTTAACAAGAAATGTGTGGAGTGGTTGAAGAACGAGGATTAATGACTCCAACCTATGTAAACTTCCGACTTCAACTGTATGTATGAAAGATATTTAATGGTACAATGATTCATACACTAGCAATTTAGCAACCAGGAAATGACAGAGCAATTTCCACTAGGGGAAACAGCCACAGTCAGAACAGCTTTCCCAGTTTGACAACCGATACCTTGAGAGAAATCAATAGGCAAATATCACCACCAGTCACAACACTGGAGGATAAGTTATACTAGGAAACACCATCATTCCACTATTAGTGCCAGAGATATTGACATTTTCTGAAATTACAACACAAAAAATGTGTAGCACCTTTTTGTTTTTTTTACTATCTGCTATATAGAAAATGCTTTTATGCAACCTAGTTGTAATTTATTCAGAGAATGATTGATYAATTCATCCAGTAACCAATGCATAGGTATGAACAGTGATTTAAGGACATCTCCTCCCTCCATGTGTCAGGTGGACCTGCAGTTCCCCAAAGTGGTGTCTGACGGGGCTCGGGACCTGATCTCTAAGCTGCTCCGCCACAGCCCCTCCAAGCGGCTGCCGCTGCGGAATGTAATTGACCACCCATGGGTGAAAAACAACTCACGGCGGGTCCTACCTCCTGCCTTTCCCCTCAAGAAACTCTAACGTCAGTTGTTCCAGCCTGTTACAAACTGCCAAGAAACCCTAAAAGCACCATAGAGACAAATATATGTACTGCTGATTGGGAGAGACTATGGTGATGGATATATATATATTTTTTTTTTGGTTGTCTTTTTTCCTTCACTTTCAAGGGTTTCACTTTTTGTTACCTGGACAATCTTCATCCACAAGGTTTAAAGGGGTCTTAACTTCTAATTTCTCTGATTTTATAAGATCTGAGAGGTTCGGGGGGAGAGTTTAGGAAAACCTGAACTAGATTACTGTCATTTATATTTCAATTTACTCCAAGAACAGGTTAAGGCTGCCCTCTACTGGTAGAAATGAGGAAGGCCATAGA
Organism: Salvelinus sp. IW2-2015; assembly: GCF_002910315.2. Taxonomy (NCBI): domain Eukaryota; kingdom Metazoa; phylum Chordata; class Actinopteri; order Salmoniformes; family Salmonidae; genus Salvelinus; species Salvelinus sp. IW2-2015. The sequence continues at coordinate 44,658,081 of NC_036866.1, forward strand.
GATTAAGGATGATTCCTTTATAAATCTTAAATGGCTTTCAAGAAGAGTATGTCTGTTTACTAACTAAAGTCTTTTCAGTTTTTGTACATCATGTATATAACGTCCTCTACAAGCAAAGTTTATGTATCTGTGAAATTTCCTTKTGCAACTGTTTTGAAATAAATCATACCAAATGTGAGGGAACCTTGGAACTCTCCTGCCGAATGTTTGCGCCACAAATAAATGCTGTGAAGTCAATGTGTGTTTGAGATGGTGCAAAAGTGTGGCAAGGATTAATTGAAGTTRTGAATTTTAGCAGGTAAAATTGCATATCTTACCACCTTGGAAAGGCTGGTCATGGATCACATCAACAGCATCCTCCCGGATACACTAGACCCACTCCAATTTGCATACCGCCCCAACAAATCCAAAGATGACGCAATCTCAATCGCACTCCACACTACCCTTTCCCACCTGGACAAAAGGAACACCTATGTGAGAACCTCCCTCTGCAACTGGGTCCTGGACTTCCTGACGGGACTGCCCCGAGGTGGTAAGGGTAGGCTTCAACACGTCTGCCACGCTTTAGTCCCTGTTCACCCACGACTGTGTGGCTAAACACATTTTTTAAATTTAACAAATATCAACAAACGAGGGATAGTCAAATGCATACAAACTATTTACATTGCCAGGAATCCTAAACAAACAAATCATATTCATTAATAAGTTTTAATTGCCTTTTTGTTTTTCATTTTAGTTAGTGGTGCCATATTGTTTAAACTAATTTATAAAGTGAAAAAGGCTAAACATGACTCAACACCATCATTACGTTTGCTGACGACACAATTATTTGCATTGCCCCCACGCTGCCGCTGCTCTTATCTATACATAGTCACTTTAATAACTACCTACATGKACATATGTCAATTACCTCGACACCGGTGCCCCCTGTAATATAGCCTCGTTATTGTTATTTTACTGCTGCTCTTCAATCATTTATCTTTAAAAAAAAATATATATAGGTATATTCTTAACTGCATAGTTGGATAAGGGCTTGTAAGTAAGCATTTCACTGTAAGGTCTGCACCTGTTTTTTATAGTGAAAGGGAGCATTACATTGCAGTTTTTCAAAGCACCCATACGTATTGCGGACAAGTTTGATACTGGTGTGCAGATCAGTAGATTGACTGCAGTTTGTAGGAGGGTCAAGGAACCCCAGGATTTTGTGGGTCATGTTAGCAATAAACCTGAAGAGCAGCTCTGTCACTGCTTTCAATAATCCTGTGGCCTCAAATCTCACATCTGTGCCATATGCACGAGAAGACTCGATTTCCCCGAGCATCTGTGATGTGACTTGATTTCATGACTGACAGTGGCGAGGTGGCCAGTCCATCAATAAGTATTTTCAGTTTTTCCACCGTGTACTGTGCAGCCACCATAGKCTTCCTAAAGAAATTATACAGGGAGCTACACGCACTGAAAAAGTCCTCTATCGCCTTCTCAGTTCCTCAGACATAGCGTGCACCACAACCAAATGCAGACCTTCAACCAGGCGCTACAAAAGGCCTGCTTTCTCCCACTTAAAATGAGGCTCGGGTAAATGTCAAGACAAGCCTGCGCTGGCTCCTTCCTCCAACACCAACGTCGTCAGGTAACGGAGTTGCAGGTGCTTGTTGTGATGTTACCCTCATGGTTAGCCAACTATAATTATTCAGGGCTCCAGTACCAAAACTTAAAGAAGCTAGCTGTCTGCAAAAGTGAACAACCTTTTCTCCCCTCGGTGTGGGAAAAAAACAGTTTGACCCCGTCCTGGGATCCAATGAGCTTCCTAAATAAGGTAATGAGGACAGTACCTAATGAAATTGCATGGCTAGGTGCCCAATCAGAATGCCGTTTGGGATTTGAACCACTACATTTTACATTATTACATCACCCTTTCTCCCCACTCTTCAGATCATGAGCACACACCGGCATATAGCCTCTGTCCCGGTCTGCGCTACTGGCAAACCCATTAGCCACCGGGCATGGTAATTAATATACCAATTGTTATGTTTATGGGAAAGAAAACTGAGGGTGGGCACAAATTCTAGCTGGTGATCCATACCCGGCTTTGCCACCCCGTAGAGCCGGTGTTGTGCCGAAAAGCTCCCCCATGCCAGAATCCCCCCCTTCGCGTGAACGCGCACGCACTCAATTCTTCATCGCTGCGACTTTGCTAGTTGAACATTTAGTCCACTTTTTATGGAAAGTTTTCCAGGTGATACCGTTGCGTGGAACTCAAGCCTAACCTAGTCCTGACAGGCAGCGCAGACATAATCCTCCAATGGTGGGATGGTTTTCATACAGGACTGGTAGGAACCATCGTGGGCAGCGGTCACAACCGATCTGAAATTTATGATGAAAAATGTTAAGATATTTAAAACATTAAATACATKTTCTTGAATTACAATTATTTCATTATCAGACAAAGCAGATGATACTACCTCTAGAAATATTACTGCTTATACAAATTCATACTCCTAAAAATGTGCTTTTAGTAGTGAACAAGCAATTACCCAGTTAGTGTCTTCCTCATTATTGTCCACCTCCCCACAGAAGTGGCACAGTTGGCTCAGGTCATCTAGCAAAACATAATGTCAAGTAGTCTATACATCTTTACATGTATTTTTCAGAGCGAACAGGGAACAGTATAGGTTTATTGTAACACAATTATTTAAATACATGTGTTTTAGTGGCCATCTAGTCAGAAGTTGGATCAAAGATAACCTTGAAAGATCCATAACATTTTTTTTTTTATCTACAATTATATTAAATTAGAAATTGAACATACCAGTGTTTTGAAGGAGAGTGACTGCTATTTATTTTCTTATGATGTTAACATCTTTGTCTGTATTTGAAAAGACAATCGACTCCTCCTTCAGAACACATTCAGCAAACTGGGAAAAAATGTTGATGGGCATTTCAGTCTTCCCCAACAAAATTATGTTACACTTAAGATTCTAATTCGCAAGTATACAACGACACAGCTATAATATAATTTGACAGTTCTGTTTTGCCATTTAGTCAGTATACTTTCAGTAGGTTAATTGTGCATTACTTCTACTCTTCTACTCTACTCTACTGTTGGAATGGGTGAGGAAGGTACCACACGCCCATCTGAAGATATTACACCCCTTCTCTCTCAGGAATGATCTGAACATATATGTTAATAAAAGTACAGCATTTTGAAACACTTTATTGATTACAATATCGAGATTAATAACAGTATAGCGTTTCAAAGACTTTATTGATTCCATTGTAAAAAAAATAATATTAAAAGCAGTTTTTACCTTGTCACCCCCTGGCATCCTTTTATCTTTCTGGCACTTTTCTCCGTTCGGTCCAGGAATAGAGCCCTCTTTTGGGATGGCAGCATAACCTTAGACAGATACACACATTACACATTACACACACATACACATATTACATTCACACATAAATATACACATATGGCACACACACATTTTACACACGTGTATGTGTTCACATGTATATTCCGTATTATGTATGTATTTCTTAGTTCTTAGTATTGCCTTAGCGGCTCGTACCGTCACAGTCCAGTGGTTGTGTTCATTGATGATGCCAATCATTGGATCAATCTGAATTTTAAAAGAGCAGTTGCTTGAGTTCAAAATCTGTCAAATATAACATATAATATACACTGCTCAAAAAAATAAAGGGAACACTAAAATAACACATCCTAGATCTGAATGAATGAACTATTCTTATTAAATACTTTTTTCTTTACATAGTTGAATGTGCTGACAACAAAATCACACAAAAATTATCAATGGAAATCAAATTTATCAACCCATTGAGGTCTGGATTTGGAGTCACACTCAAAATTAAAGTGGAAAACCACACTACAGGCTGATCCAACTTTGATGTAATGTCCTTAAAACAAGTCAAAATGAGGCTCAGTAGTGTGTGTGGCCTCCACGTGCCTGTATGATCTCCCTACAACGCCTGGGCATGCTCCTGATGAGGTGGCGGATGGTCTCCTGAGGGATCTCCTCCCAAGACTGAACTAAAGCATCCACCAACTCCTGGACAGTCTGTGGTGCAACGTGGCGTTGGTGGATGGAGGCGAGACCATGATGTCCCAGATGTGCTCAATTGGATTCAGGTCTGGGGAACGGCGGGCCAGTCCATAGCATAATGCCTTTCCTCTTGCAGGAATTGCTGACACACTCCAGCCACATGAGGTCTAGGATTGTCTTGCATTAGGAGGAACCCAGGGCCAACCGCACCAGCATATGGTCTCACAAGGGTTCTGAGGATCTCATCTCGGTAACTAATGGCAGTAGGCTACCTCTGGCGAGCACATGGAGGGCTATGCGGCCCCCAAAGAAATGCCACCCCACACACATGACTGACCCACCGCCAATCCGGTCATGCTGGAGGATGTTGCAGGCAGCAGAACGTTCTCCACGGCATCTCCAGACTGTCACATGTGCTCAGTGTGAACCTGCTTTATCTGTGAAGAGCACAGGGCGCCAGTGGCGAATTTGCCAATCTTGGTGTTCTCTGGCAAATGCCAAACGTCCTGCCACGGTGTTGGGCTGTAAGCACAACCCCCACCTGTGGATGTCGGGCCCTCATACCACCCCTCATGGAGTCTGTTTTCTGACCGTTTGAGCAGACACATGCACATTTGTGGCCTGCTGGAGGTCATTTTGCAGGGCTCTGGCAGTGCTCCTTCTGCTCCTTCTTGCACAAAGGCGGAGGTAGTGGTCCTGCTGCTGGGTTGTTGCCCTCCTACAGCCTCCTCCACGTCTCCTGATGTACTGGCCTGTCTCCTGGTAGCGCCTCCATGCTCTGGACACTACGCTGACAGACACAGTAAACCTTCTTGCCAACAGCTCGCATTGATGTGCCATCCTGGATGAGCTGCACTACCTGAGCCACTGTGTGGGTTGTAGACTCCGTCTCATGCTACCACTAGAGTGAAAGCACCGCCAGCATTAAAAAATGACCAAAAACATCAGCCAGGAAGTATAGGAACTGAGAAGTGGTCTGTGGTCACCACCTGCAGAACCACTCCTTTATTGGGGGTGTCTTGCTCATTGCCTATAATTTCCACCTGTTGTCTATTCCATTTACACAACAGCATGTGAAATTTATTGTCAATCAGTGTTGCGTCCTAAGTGGACAGTTTGATTTCACAGAAGTGTGATTGACTTGGAGTTACATGTGTTTGTTTAAGTGTTCCCTTTATTTTTTTGAGCAGTGTATAATATTATGAGAATAATCCAACCAACCTTAAATTTTGATTTTTTGCTCCGCCAAATGCCAGTCATTTCAAAGGTGTCAATGTAGAAAGCTTGCTCGGTTGACTGCCTGTTAAAATTCCGCACCAGATGGAACATGTAGGCATTGATGGTCTGACAGAAAAAAAGAAAGGCAATGAAGGTAAATCTGTTACATAGAAAAACAACAATTTAGGTTTTCCTTATAAATAAACAGATTAATCACACACATACAGTGTTTACATATACTGTATGTGCAACACAGTCTTACCTCACTTTCCGCTCATTTTTGGACCAGTTCTTGTGAGATCTGATAAAAGATTTCATATGGGCGATTCTAGACAACAGCACATATACATATTTTCCCCCCAAGCCTCTGCAACACCTGGAAAAATGTACCTGTACTGAGATATATAAATGGAACCTGACAAGATTACATTCATACATTTGTTTATATCAGTAGCTGCTGCTGCTGCTGGTGTGGTGGCTGAGGAGGTGGAGGGCCGTGGTGTGGTGGTTGTGGAGGCTGCACCTGCTGGTGTGGAGGCCGCTGGTGTGGTTGTGGAGGCTGCACCTGCTGGTGTGCTGGCTGTGGAGGCAGCACCTGCTGGTGTGGTGGCTGTGGAGGCTGCACCTGCTGGTGTGATGGCTGTTGAGGTGGAGGCTGTTGGTGTTGTGGTGTGGAGGCCGTTGGTGTGGTGGCTGTGGGCTGCACCTGCTGGTGTGGTGGCTGAGGAGGTGGAGGCCGCTGGTGTGGTGGTTGTGGAGGCTGCACCTGCTGGTGTGGTGGCTGAGGAGGTGGAGGCCACTGGTGTGGTGGTTGTGAGGCTGCACCTGCTGGTATGGTGGTTGTGGAGGCTGCACCTTGCTGGTGTGGTGGCTGTGGAGGCAGCATCTGCTGGTGTGGTGATTGTGGAGCTGCACCTGCTGGTGTGGTGGCTGTGGAGGTTGTTGGTGTGGTGGTTGTGGAGGCCGTTGGTGTGGTGGCTGTGGAGGCTGCACCTGCTGGTGTGGTGGCTGTGGAGGCAGCACCTGCTGATGTGGTGGTTGTGGAGGCTGCACCTGCTGGTGTGTGGCTGTGGAGGTTGTTGGTGTGGTGGTTGTGGAGGCCGTTGGTGTGGTGGCTGTGGAGGCTGCACCTGCTGGTGTGGTGGCTGAGGAGGTGGAGGCCGCTGGTGTGGTGGTTGTGGGGCTGCACCTGCTGGTTGTGGTGGTTGTGGAGGCTGCACCTGCTGGTGGTGGTGGTGTGGAGGCAGCACTGCTGGTGTGGTGGTTGTGGAGGCTGCACCTGCTGTTGTGGTGGCTGTGGAGGTGGAGGCTGTTGGTGTGGTGGCTGTGGAGGCTGCACCTGCTGGTGTGGTGGTTGTGGAGGCTGCTGATTTTATTTTATGAGGGATCCGAGGAGTCTCCTCTACATGAGGTCTCAGGTGATCCACGCTTGTTTTAGGGAAGATAACCCCCTTGTCATCTTCCAAGTCCATACTTTTCCCTTCGAGACCTCGAATCATAAATGGGCCAAGATAGTTGGGATCTAGTTTAACCCCTTTCCTCTGCTGGCTTCAGATATTTACCCTCCACACTCTGTCACCCACATTAAGTTTTGGCACTGTGCCTTTAGTTCTTTTGGAGGATTTACTCTGGACCTCAGCAGTCCATGTCCATGGCAGTCTGGAGAACCTCACTGAGCTTCAGCATATCTTCTGTTAAGTCTTCCACTGCTAAGACCTTCTCGACACTGCTGTCAATCTATAACATACATTTCTGATATTAATTTAAACTTACAAGGACAGTCTGCACTTCTCAAATCAACTAGAATGTAAAATGATGTACACCAACCCTGTAATGTTCTGGAACCCTCTGACGGGTAGCGAGCCTCTCTACCGAACATCAGGTAGAAGGGGGAGTATTTAGTTGTCATTTGATTCTTGGTTCTTAAACCATACATTACGGCACCAAGGTGCTTGTGGGGTTTTGGCCCACTAATTTAGAGATGGATCTGAAAATATGATTGAATAGAAAATTATATGGCACAAGATATTATGAGAATAATCCAACCAACCTTAAGTTTTGATTTCTTGCTCCCCCAAATGCCAGTCATTTCAAAGGTGTCAATGTAGAAAGCTTGCTCGGTTGACTGCCTGTTAAAATTCCGCACCAGATGGAACATGTAGGCATTGATGGTCTGACAGAAAAGAAGAAAGACAATGAAGGTAAATCTGGCACAAGTTATTCTCAGAATGTGATTTTTTTTTATAACATTGCAATTGATGAACTCAAAACCACTACTGCCTGTTAAATATGTTATAACATCAGTCTACAGATGTTGCTTATACCTCTGTATTGTCCCGTTCATCCTTTCTACCAATCCATTCGTCTGAGGATGGTACGGTGAGCARAGACTTCTTCGGATCGCCAGAGTCTTGCAGACATTTTTGTTGAGTTTTTATTATAAAAGGGGAAAAAACTTTTAGAAAGCTGAAGACATTTAAAACCTCTCTGGGTCAGGTGGGACGCAATCGTCCCACCTAGCCAATAGCCAGGGAAAATACAGCGCTCCATATTCAAATAAAATGATATAAAAATCAAACTTTCATTAAATCACACATGTAAGATACCAAATTAAAGCTACACTCGTTGTGAATCCAGCCAACATGTCCGATTTCAAAAAGGCTTTTCGGCGAAAGCATAAGATGCTATTATCTGATGATAGCACAACAGTAAACAAAGAGAGTAGCATATTTCAACACTGCAGACACGAATTTGTGTAGCAAGAGATAGAAATCAATCCTAATTCAGGCAACTGACTGTATGCAATGTTCAATCAGTGAGCAGAACATTTTACATGGCTCTTCATAGCTTTCTGTTTGGAAATCAGACCCAGGTGTCATGTCAACACAGTTGTAAGTACTGCTGCAAACCACAACAAAAAAGACATGCCGAGGGCCAGGCTTCCAGTCTGGAAACACGGTTTTCTACGCTCGTTGCCTTAAAGATTTGATGACAGAAATCTGTGGAAAGCTTGATATCCTGCCATTAAATGTCCAATGTTTTCCTGCATGTGTATGACACATCTTCCATTATCCATTGGCCTTTTCAGAATATTGTATGGAATAGAAAAATAGCTTGTCAGATGTCTAAAATGTTGTGTCCTTTCGGCACTTTGTCTTGAGACATTACCGCAGATTGTATATTTATGTACACAAATGCAATTTATGTATATTTGCCTTTATTGTAACTTATGAGCTGAAGTTCTGAAATGCCTTAATATAAATGTATATCACTCAACATGTGGTGCAGTGATGTGTTCAATCGAGGAAGAATAAAATGCAAAACGTATCCACATTAGGTAGTTTGTTAAAAAAACAACTTTATTGCCATTTCACTATCGATTATACACTTAAAACCCATAAGAGCAACAATTTAAGACTACTTCCATTTGAATTAAATACAAAAACAATGCATCAGAATTAGTGACATTCTGCTACAGTATGCAAGATGGGAGTATTATTAAACCAATGACTTAAGCATATTTTAGTAATGCAAACTTTATTACAAAAACAATTACTTCATGCCATGCTCCTTGCTTTACTTCGAGAACAGAATCAATCCTTCAAGTTYTACAAGTCTTAACTTCATAGATGGAAAAGCAAAATAGCAAGTTTAGCAAACAGTGGTATGAACTGACAGAGCATAGAAACAGGGATGGGGTCAATTCCAGAAGTAAACTGACATTCCAATTCCTACTCAGATTTTCCTAAATGCTTCTCTGAGGAAACATTAGTTTTTTTGTTTACTTCCAGAAATAACTGAATTAAAATGGAATTGACCCCAACTCTGCTTGGAGGCCCAGAGAAGAGACATGTTATGGTTTGACTATGAAATTCAAAACCTTTAAAAAAAAAAAATTAAAAAAAAAAGAGGGAAAAAAAGGCTAGATTAAGTTACACATATTACAGCATTCTGCACATGGAAACTGTACACTATAACCCTAACTTGACACTTAAAAGCGTTGAGTGGTTAGCATCCATGAGTATATACACACAAAATTGTGCCACGATACTCAACAAAAAAATTGTCCACTTACAGAATATTATACAATGAGACAGGTGCTTTTTGAATTTACACAGAAGAGGGGGTTACCCAGAAAAAGAAAGCCAGGATAAGAGCAGGGTTTTGGGGTGGGTAAAGCCAAGGCTTGGTGTGTATCTGGTCGAGGGTGGGGGCTGGCTAACACATTAGATAGACTGGGTATAGAGATGAGCTTGGGGGTCAGGGGTCGTTTACTGGCGGTTGCTCTTTATCCGTTCCAGCCTCTTCTTGAGGTCGTCGAGGTTGGCGGAGGGGGACGAGCAACGAGTGGGGCTGTGGGAGTGGGACTGCTCCTGCTGGAAGTGGGACTCGCGGGACTCTTTGAGCTGAGACAGTTTGCTTTGGAGCATGTCTGTGGAGGAGGCCACCGAGGGCTTGGACAGCAGGGAGGTGATGGGACGCATCAGTCCACTGTCCCCCTCCTCCTGCTGCAACAGCTGAGCCTGCTATTAGGATGGAGATGAGAGAGGGAGAGAGAGAGAGATGGGAAAGAGAAGGGAGGGGAAAGCGGGAAGGGAGGGGAAAGCGGGAAGGGAGTGGAAAGAGAACAGGTGATCAGCTTTCAAATTTAAAGTAAGCAAGCCAAGAAACAATGCTACATCACTGGATATGACAAGCTATAATATAAATGGGTACAGTCATTAATACAGCCAGTATTCAAATTCTACATCAACATCATAATATGAATGTGAAATTGTAAGCCAAGTGGCACCAATGTGATCGACATCAAACTAACCCTGGAGTTGTTCTCCAGTCCCTGTCTCTGTCTCAGAATCTTCAGTCTCTCGTAGTACACTGCGGGTTTCATCTCCTCTCCGTTCAGAGGCACTGAGCCAGAGTCTAGGCCATGTTGGGGAATCACTGGAACAGAGAAACATTTCACTTCAACAGAACTCGTCACAGCAACTGAAGCGCTTTTCAAGCAGTCCAGCACATGCATATACAGTAATATCAATGAATGCATTCGTCCAGTATTCAAACCTCTTGACTTTTTCCACTTCGATCAAATAACATTTTATTGGTCACATACACATGGTTAGCAGATGTTAATGCGAGGGTAGTGAAATGCTTGTGCTTCTAGTTCCGAACAGTGCAGTAACATTAACAAGTAATCTAACAATTTCCCAACAACTTCCTAATACACACAAATCTAAAATGGGGTGAATGAGAATATGGACATATAAGTATTTGGATGAGCGATGGCCGAGTGGCATAGGCAAGGTGCAATAGATGGTATAAAATACAGTATATACGTAAGATGTAAACATTATTAGTGGCATTATTTAATGTGGCATTGCTTAAAACTTCTTATGGCTGGATGCTTGGATGAATAAGGTGCCCAGAGTAAACTGCCTGCTACTCAGGCCCAGAAGCTAATATATGCATATTATTATGGATAGAAAACACTCTGAAGTTTCTAAAACTGTTTGAATGATGTCTGTGAGTATAACAGAACTCATATGGCAGGCAAAAACCTGAGAAAAAAATCGAACCAGGAAGTGGGAAATCTGAAGTTTGTAGGTTTTCAAGTCTTTGCCTATCCAATATACAGTGTCATATTGCACTTCCTAAGGCTTCCACTAGATGTCAACAGTCTTTAGAACCTTGTTTCAGGCTTCTACTGTGAAGGGGGAGAGAATAAGAGCTGTTTGACTAAGGGGTCTGGCAGAAGGCCATGAGCTCAGTCAGGCGTGCGCCCGTGAGAGTTAGCTGCGTTCCTTTTCATTTCTAAAGACAATGGGATTGTCCGGATGGAATATTTTTGAAGATTTATTATAAAAACATCCTAAAGATTGATTCTATACATCATTTGACATGTTTCTACGAACTGTAATGGAACCTTTTGACTTTGTCTGGCCTGCGCCTCGTGAATTTGGATTTGTGAACTAAACGCGCAAACAAAAAGGAGGTATTTGGACATAAATGGACTTTATCGAACAAAACAAACATTTATTGTGGAACTGGGATTCCTGGGAGTGCATTCTGTTGAAGATCATCAAAGTGAATATTTATAACGCTATTTCTGACTGACTGACTCCACAACATGGTGGGTATCTGTATGGCTTGTTTTTGTGTCTGAGCGCTGTACTCAGATTATTGCATGGTGTGCTTTTTCCGTAAAGCTTTTTTGAAATCTGACACAGCGGTTGCATTAAGGAGAAGTATATCTTTAAAGTGACTAGTGATCCATATTTGTAATTTTTTTGTACCTTTTATTTAACGAGGCAAGTCAGTTAAGAACAAATTCTTATTTACAATGACGGCCTACTGGGGAACAGTGGGTTAACTGCCTTGTTCAGGGGCAGAACGACAGATTTGCTCTTTCCTGAAGTCCACGGTCATCTCCTTTGTTTTGTTGACGTTTTGTGAGTTTCTTTTCCTGACACCACACTCCGAGTGCCCTCACCACCTCCCTGTAGGCTGTCTCGTAGTCGTTGGTGATCAAGCCAACTACTGTTGTGTCGTCTGCAAACTTGATGATTGAGTTGCATGCCCATGCAGTTGTGGGTGAACAGGGAGTACAGGAGAGGGCTAAGCACACAGACTTGTGGTGCCCCAGTGTTGAGGATCAGCGAAGTAGAGATGTTGTTTCCTAACTTCACCACCTGAGGTGAAGGTTGATGATGAGCTTGATGATGAGCTTGGAGGGTACTATGGTGTTGAATGCTGAGCTGTAGTCAATGAACAGCATTCTTACATAGGTATTATTTTTGTCCAGATGGGATAAGACAGTATGCAGTGTGATGGCGATTATGTCGTCTGTGGACCTGTTGGGGCGGTGGGAATAAATATGCAATGTAAGGATTATTTTGCTCTTCACTCGCAGTCAGTAGCCTAGGCCTCCTCCTGACCGGTCAGGTTGTACATTGCCATATTTTCCTAACAGAAACCCTTAATTAAAATTGCTTTAGCCGTAATTAAAAAATTAATCAATGCTCCCTTTGTCATTTAGTTTTATAACTAAAATGCTTGACTGCATTTAAAGACTTGTATGCTGTGATGACGTGCACAAATTAGTTTATTGATGTACTGTATATTTAAGTAGGCCTTTATGCCAATAAGTAAGTTACACTAAAGCAGCTACAGTAACAAATGCATTTGAGTTTTCTTGGAATAGAAACACGCTGTACAGTGCCATATCTTCCTAACGGAAACCCTTAGGCCTACAGTTTTTTTGGAAATAGAAAAACCACAATATTCATAAAACTAATTAAGCTACATTTTAATTGTCTAAAAGTCCCTTAGATATTCATTTAGAATCCTTGTAGGTCTAATCCTAGAATTAGACCTACAAGGACATTTTATTGATCTGCCAGTATTTTCATTTAGAGATTCTGGTAAACTCTTTGATGTTTCCTTTTATGTGTCCTAACAATTATTGGATTATTCACCATGGCAACCAACAAAATGTATTTCTTAGTTAGGCTGGCTTTTGTAGAGATCAGACCGTTTTCATTTGCAGGGATATTTGTGCTTTTTTTTAACCAAATGTAAGTCAGGACAAATACTTATTTCACTTTTATAATATTCCTGTTGCTATTGTTATATGTAAGTACAAGAAATGTGCATGTAGTGGGTTAAATTTCTTCACCAGTTCTCTTACCATTTTGTACAATTGTGTGATTAGCCTACCAGTTGGTCAAACTAATGTTAATTCCCTTGAGGAATTATGGTGTGTTATTTTTCTCTTATTGTCAATTGTGTATAGGGATGGTTGACATTAGTGTTTATTTGATTTACATTGTAGTAACGTTCTATTTTTTTATTCCGTTTCTCTCTGTACACAGACCACATGTATACTCTGCTTCATCATTAAACACCTAGACTGGGCTTCTGTGTCTGTCATCACTCTTTGACCAGAGTGCAGTCTGGTATCTGTCTACTCCCAGTGGCCTATCCACACAGAGAGCACCAGACTCCGTTTTAATAATATACAGTGGCAAGAAAAGTATCTCAATCGGGTTGAGGTCAGGACTCTGACTGGGCCACTCCAGAAGGCGTCATTTCTTCTGTTCAAGCCATTCCGTTGTTGATTTACTTCTGTATTTTGGGTTGTTGTCCTATTGCGTCACCAAACTTCGGTTGAGCTTCAATTGGCGGACAGATAGCCTAACATTCTCCTGCAAAATGTCTTGATAAACTCCGTAGATGATAGCAAGCTGTCCAGGCCTTGAGGAAGCAAAGCAGCCCCAAACCATGACGCTCCCTCCACTATACTTTACAGTTGGGATGAGGTTTTGATGTTGGTGTGCTATGCCTTTTTTTCTCCACACACAGTGTTGTGTGTTCCTTCCAAACAACTCTGTAGTTGTAGTTTCATCTCTCTACAGAATATTTTGCCAGTAGCGCTGTGGAACATCCAGGTGCACTTTTTGCAAACTTCAGACATGTAGCAATGTTTTTTTTGGACAGCAGTGGCTTCTACCGTGGTGCCCTCCCATGAATACCATTCTTGTTTAGTGTTTTACGTATCGTAGACTCGTCAACAGAGACGCTAGCATGTTCCAGAGATTTCTGTAAAGCTTTAGCTGACATTCTAGGATTCTTCTTAACCTCATTGAGCATTCTGCGCTCTTGCAGTCATCTTTGCAAGACAGCCACTCCTAGGGAGGGTAGCAACAGTGCTGAACTTTCTCCATTTATAGACAATTTGTCTGACTGTGGACTATTGAACATCAAGGCTTTTAGAGATACTTTTGTAACCCTTCCCAGCTTTATGCAAGTGAACAATTATTAATCTTAGGTCTTCTGAGATCTCTTTTGTTTGAGGCATGGTTCACATCAGGCAATGCTTCTTGTGAATAGCAAACTCAAATTTTGTACTAACCACTGTACATAATGGTTAGCTACTAGTAATCCTCAATAGTAATTCAAACAATACTAACACTGCTTATACCAAAGCACTAGAGCTGATGTCAGGATTGCATTTCCTATTACACTGCTACAGATTTGTACAATCTCTGGGTTAAGACGCATGGTAGACAGTCTTATCAGATAAAATATTACAAGGCAAAGAACAAAACTTCACATTTAAACTTTTGAGTGGAATTCCCCTTTAATCTTTCAGGGTTAGTACCTGTGCTAGAAGGCTGGATCCTGCCTTTGCCCTCTCTCTCAGACTCGATCATGCGGAGGCCTCTCTCCACGTAGCTCTGGAAGAACTGAGACGTGTTCCTCAGGAAGGGCTCCAGGTCAGCGTCTGAGTAATTCTGTTTATACTCATACAGCTCCGTCAGGCCCTGGGGAAACAACAAACAGTTAACTGACTCACAATTCTGGATTGGTACTGTAAATTMATTTAGCCAGTCACTGAGAACACCATCTTTTACAATTACGACCTTAACAAGAGGGTGCAAACCGTAAAATCAAGGTATGAATACATGAACGACCAAGGAAATWAAGAAAAATAATCACCTCCTTTGTGTTTTCCTTGGAGCCAATTTTCTTGAATATCTCAGAGAGGATGTCGCTCACTTTAGCTTTCGACATCCTGTCATCCTGGAAGCAGCAAGAAYACATTAGGCTATTATGGAAGTGAACTCAAGTTGCACTACAGAGATGTTGGTAAAAAACTTTGTGTTATCCACAACTATTTTAAAAGCAGTGTATTCACTTGAATGACGTTAAATAAATCCAGTAATTAGAGGTTGGGTTAACTCAACGCACCTGGCCTTTCTCGGTGCCCCGGTCAGACTTCATGCCAGAGAAGTTTCCAGAGTGTTTGACCACTCGTCTCAGGTGGGCCTCCAGCTCAGAATCATTCTTGTTCTCTATCATGGACATGTGGTCCAGGATCTAGACACAGCAAAGCAACACGGTCAAAACAACAACAGCCTACACTATGGTCTACTTAATCAAAACCACAGACAACAATCACTCAACTATTGGATGTGAATGAGCTTTGGGTATGTATAGTACGTACCTTGGCTCCAGTGAGTTTACACAGTGTGTGCAGCAGGGTCTTGAGGGTCCTGTGGGGCACGTCAGACTTCAGCTGCTTCAGTTTCTCCTTGGGGAACACCTTCATAAAGTTGTGGACATCCAACAGGATGCGGTCCAGGTTGATGCTGTTGATGGTCTCTGGCAGGAACCGGATCATACGCCACAGGCACTAGAGAGACAGCGAGTACCAGAGGGTTAAATATATTACATTTCAAATTTGTTTATTGAGCCTCAAAATAATTATTCATAATGATTTGGAAATAGGTAATAATTTGTTTTAGAGCTAAAAAGGTAAAATGTCCCAAAGAACAGGGAATASACATCTGACTAGCTCATGTGCAAACACCATACATATCATGCCCAGACAAAAGTGAACACTCCCATAACAAATGGAATAGTAATACCTTCATGACCAGTTCAGAGCACATAGGAGACCCTGATGAGGTGGTAAGGCTGTCCTGTAGCAGCACCAGAAGAGCACTGGGAGAAGAGAAAAAGACAGACAGAAAATACTAGATACAGTATTCTGGAAATGCCTTAATCTGTATCACCCTTAGCCAGGGTGCAATCTGCTGCTCAGAGGTTCTCTGAAGTACACGAGCCATCATCGCTAACATTTCTCAGGACAAGGCATTTCGAGTAATGTTACTTAATGTGCACCGTCCCCGTAAAACTAAATGCAATAAAGTCAAGGTTCTGAGTTCTGACCTGAGGATGTTGGTCTGGTCAGACTTCTCCAGTACTCTGACCACCAGCAGGTTGACGGAGCGAATGAGCTGCTGTCCGTCCTCGATGTCCTCCACCCGGGCATCCAGCATCAGGGTGATCAGACCGTGCATCAGGTCCTTTAGAACCCCCATAGACGCCTCTCGCGCCAGGCTCTCCATAGAGAACAACTACAGTACACAGGTGACACACAAACACAGCAGTGGCACAGATGTCCACACCAGTCTACTAAGCCTACTCCGGTGTGGTTTTAGATGTTAAAACAAAACCTCTTTAGAGAGACTGAGCCAACTCTTTGAAACAACAGACCAGTATCACCCCTCAATGGTGTGAATGTGTAGTCACTACTCACTGAGAGCATGTTGCCGATGATGCAGCTGTAGAGCTTGAAGATGTCCTTCTTGTCGAGGCGGTCGTCGGCCATGTGTGTGTTGTAGATGAGACGCAGCTGCATGAAGGTGGCGATGAGGAACTGGTCGATATGACCTGACATGGCCTCCGCCTTGTCCTCCTGCCTCAACACCTCATCAATCTTGGGGGAAGGGGAGAGACAGAGGTTAATACACACAGAGACACTGTCCACTGCTTGCGCTCTTCTCGTTTCTAACTAGAGCAGAGTACTGCAGGTAGATAGGTCGAAGTTCAATGTTCCCTAGTCTCCCAAGTACCCTTCACTCAACTATTGGAAGACAGAAATCGAGGTTTGATGTTCCCTAACCTCTTTTTCAATAAAAAAGACTCCGTACAGGAGAGCCTGCTATTGCACCATGGTGTACCTGAGCCTATACTACAGTGATGTACCAACCTGTGCCAGAGCCTGGATGCTGGTGTTGATGTCTCCACTGGCCACCTGGGAGATGACAAAGTTGATGGTGGAAGCGGTGCTGTTGTGAAGATCATCAAAGTGGGGCGAGACAGAGCGGATCCTGGGGAAACACACACAACTAATTACATAACCCCTCACTGTCATTTGTCTTGGGATGCCACAACCGTCACAAGTCTCTTGGATCTTAGAAATTCAAAAAAACTTCTACAGTAGATCAATGCACATCCCTCCCAGCCAGTGTTGGTATAATGCTCAGACAGTTTAACCATGTATCCATACTTTAAAAGTTCATCCCTCTGCTATTTCAGAACTACTGTGAAAAAGACTGAAATGGAAGTTCAGGCCAGCGTTGGTCTAAGACTTGGGACGGGTTGGTATAAAGTTTGGGTCCGTTCAAACAGACACTCACTTGGGCTCTGGCATCGTGATGGGCTCCAGCAGTTCGTCCAGTTTGTGTTGGACCAGGTCGGGCAGCTCACTGACCCGTGTGTGGTCGTTCTCAATCATGTCCAGGTCCAGCTGAAACTCCTTGGGGATGGACGGGTGCGAGTGTTCCCGTAGAGCGTTCTGAGCCCGCGCTTGGCTRGGGGAGAACAGAAGAGGATAATTCAGAACAATGTCATCGAAACCAACACAGACAGACAGGTCGGGTCACACAACTCTGTTCCAATATACCCGCACACTATTTGGAATGGCTGTGTAATACATTGCTTCACCCTAAGTGGTTTGCTAGTATGGAAGGTTGCCATTAACACAGGACGACGAGGAAGGGGTTGGGGGGGGAGACACCAACTGAACTATTTAGTTTAGACTGGTGAGTGTTACGTTTAGATTCTCTACATTACATCCCCATTCTGAGTGCTTCTGGAGAGCAGAGTGCACACTGTCTGGGAGAGGCACGGCGGTACTCACATCCTATAAGTGCGATACATTATTCTGTCCATGGAGAGCAGAGCAGCGATAAGAAAAGAGCAATTATAAAGGAGAAGAGAGGCTGAGGATTAAGAGACCACACACACACACACACACACACACACACACACACACACCATGCAATGAAACCAAACAGAATAGGAGAAGGAAAGACCACGCAAATACTCTTTTCACACCCTCGTGCCAACCCAAACCGTGCAAAGCCAATTTCCCTCTGGCGACAAAGTACGATATTTTTTTTATCATCTCACTGTGCCGGATCAGATATTTCTTCTTTCAAATTGTTGTTCAAGCACGTATGACGGATGCGTAACCTGGCCAGCGCAGTCGAGCTCGGCACGGTTCGGCTCATCTCGTCAGTGTGAAAAGAGTAAAAGACGGACATTGAGGAGGAGCATAAAAGAGGGCTTATCCTTACGAGGGTTTGTGGGTAAGGTCTTAAGACATGGACAGAATGTTTTTTTGCCATGAATGTGAGTAAAGTACAGTGGCACTTGTAACTGCTAGATCACCAGACTAAAGTTAAAAAACCCATTGATCCGTTAGAATAGAGAGCCATGCTTTGGTAGGTAGGTGGTTGAGGAGGCACCAGGTCAGGGATTTGACCCATCCCATACTTGAGCTTGTCGGGCACATCCTCCTGAGGTTGCTGAGCAGGCTTCCTCATGAAGGTGGCGTTGGGGTTGGAGGAGTGCTCTCTCTGGGGCCTCTCTCTCTCTGCAGCCTGTCTGGCGGGTGGTGGGGCTGCTGCAGGGGTCTTCTTAGCGGAGCGCTTGACCCTCTCCTCTAACATACTCATCTCCTTCTCAGACAGCTGCAGAAGACAGACAGGATGTTTGAGCTAGACACCGGAGACGACATCTCCAGTGGCGTTATACTCCAAAGCAGGATACTAAGTTAGACAACTTGAAGAAACATTCACATTTTCTGGTTCATTAATAAAGTGAAAGTTGACTATGGGTTGTTGGTTGAAACAGTCCATGGCCATTTCAAGCATATAAAACATTTWAAAAAATATTCATTTCTGAACATTTAAGTTTGCTGGCTAACTCATTGATCCTGCTTTGTGACATAACCTCTATTGCAGTATATTGTAGTAGTAGGAGTATCTTACATTGCCAATGAGTTTGTAGACTTGGTCCCCACAGACATTGTACACAGCCAACACTGTGTTGAGGGCAGCGTTGCGTACTGAATTGTCCCTGTCTCCGATGTGAACAGCGATCTCTTTCAGGCATTTGGCCGGTGTTGGCTGACAGACGTTCATTCCATAGTTCTCTATCAGACAGCCCAGCTCCTCAAGACATTCTAGGGGAATACAGGGAGAGAATGGTTCGTTCGTGCCACAACGAGGAGATACAAACAAGGATATTGAAGGTGGCACAATAATGTCTTGTCTTCTCAACCCTCAACAGGTCTTGTCTTCTCAACCCCCCTTGTCATAAATACATAAGGCTCATACAGTGCATTCGGAAAGGATTCAGACTCCTTGAGTTTTTCCACATTTTGTTACGCAAAGGTATTAAATAATTAAACTGAAATATAGATTTACAGCCTAGGAACAGTGGGTTAACTGCCTTGTTCAGGGGCAGAACGACAGATTTGTACCTTGTCAGCTCGGGGATTCGATCTTGCAACCGTTCGGTTACTAGTCCAACGCTCTAACCACTAGGCTACGCTACCATGCCCTGTGGACGGCGCTTAATCGGAGCCAATTTCCTCCTACAACAGTACAATGACCCAAAGCAGAGCTCCAAACTATGCAATAACTTTTTAAAGTAGAAGCAGTCAGCTGGTATTCTGTCTATAATGGAATGGCCAGCAGTCACCGGATCTCAACCTTATTGAGCTGTTCTGGTAGCAGCTTGACCGTATGGTACGTAAGAAGTGCCCATCAAGCCAATCCAACTTGTTGGAAGTACTTCAGGAAGCATGGGGTGAAATCTCTTCAGATTGACAACTAGAATGCCAAAGGTCTGCAAGGTTGTAATTGCTGCAAATGGAGGATTCTTTGACAAAAGCAAAGTTTTGAAGGACAATTATCTTAATTAGAAATCATTATTTATAACCTTGTCAACATCTTGACTATATTCCTATTCATTTTGCAACTCATTTCATGTATGTCTTCATGGAAAACAAGGACATTTCTACGTGACCCCAAACTTTTGAACGGCAGTGTACATTTCAAGAGTCAAAATTCAGCCTTAGGCTTTCAATAAAAACAATGAATTTGTCACAGTTCGCAGATTTGTGAATCATGCATTCACTGACAACGGAGCAGAGTGAAGCCTGCATCCAGCAACGTCACAAGTGACATGACCCGTTTTGCAGCCTTCTCAGTTCTGCACTCCAGAGAGAAAGGGCAAACTCAACTGAACTAGTTTCAATGTATGGAATCACTTGTGAGTTTCTGGATTTWGGGTAAATTTCACTTTTAACTTCTTTGGGACTGAGGGGCACTATTGAGTAGCTTGGATGAATAAGGTGCCCAGAGTAAACTGCCTGCTACTCAGGCCCAAAAGCTAGAATATGCATATAATTAGTAGATTTGGATAGAAAACACTCTGAAGTTTCTAAAACTGTTTGAATGATGTCTGTGAGTATAACAGAACTCATATGGCAGGCAAAAACCTGAGAAAAAATCCAACCAGGAAGTGGGAAATCTGAGGTTTCTAGTTTTTAAGTCTTTGCCTATCCAATATACAGTATAAATTGGGTCATATTGCACTTCCTAAGGCTTCCACTAGATGTCAACAGTCTTTAGACTTGACTGTTTTCTTGTTTCAGGCTTCTACTGTGAAGGGGGAACGAATAAGAGCTGTTTGAACCAGGGGTCTGGCAGAATGCCATGAGCAAAATCATGCGCACGGCCGTGAGAGCGAGCTCTGTTCCTTTTCATTTCTAAAGACAAAGGAATTGTCCGGTTGAAACATTATTGAAGATTTATGATAAAAACATCCTAAAGATATACATCGTTTGACATGTTTCTACGAACTGTAATATAACTCTTTTGACTTTGTCTGGACCTAGTGCCTGCGCGTTTGGATTACTGGACTAAATGTGCGAACAAAAAGGAGGTATTTGGACATAAATATGGACTTTATCGAACAAAACTAACATTTATTGTGGAACTGGGATTCCTGGGAGTGCATTCCGATGAAGATCATCAACGGTAAGTGAATATTTATAATGCTATTTCTGACTTTTGTTGACTCCACAACATGGCGGGTATCTCAGGCTCTACTCAGATTATTCCATGGTGTGCTTTCGCTGTAAAGCTTTTTTGAAATCTGACACAGCGGTTGCATTAAGGAGGAGTATATCTTTAAGAAACTTTGGGTCCTTGAAAAACACTATATAAGTATTACTATTATTACAATTAACATAAGATTTGACAATGCAATAAATGATGTCTAGTTCTTTATTCTAGCCTTGGTCCACTTGGTCTTACCAGCTCTTTGTTTGGAGTTCTTGGACTTGGTCCCATCCATGAGGAAAGGGAAGACTTTGCTTGCAGGGTAGACCTTACACAGCATGGTGAGGATGGCACGCACGTCTTTACGCACCACATCCTTTGATTCCCCAACCTGTCAGGGGAAAAAAGGATGTAAAAAAAGAAATGGTTAGTCACACAAACCATAGCTTCTATAAACAGAGACCACACACCACATGGAGAAACTGTGTGGTGGTCCCAGACCTAGGTTGAGGTAGGGGGTGAAGGATGAGGTGAACTTGAGAATGAGGTAGGAGATGAAGAATAAGGTGACTTAGTTTGAGGATGAGGTAGGGGATGGAGGTGACTTACACTATATATACACTTTTTTGTATGTGGACACCACTTCAAATTTGTGGATTCGGCTATTTCAGCCACACCCGTTGCTGACATGCGTATAAAATCGAGCACACATCCATGCAGTCTCCATAGACAAACATTGGCAGTAGAATGTCCTTACTGAAGAGCTCAGTGACTTTCAACGTGGCACCGTCATAGGATGCCACCTTTCCAACAAGTCAGTTCGTCATATTTCTGCCATGGTCAACTGTAAGTGCTGTTATTGAAGTGTAAACGTCTAAGAGCAATAGCTCAGCCGCGAAGTGGTAGGCCACACAAGCTCACAGAACGAGACCGCCAATGGCTGAAGCGCGTGAAAACTGTCGGTCCTCGATTGCAACACTCACTACCGAGTTCCAAACTGCCTCTGGAAGCAACGTCAGCACAAGAACTGTTGGTAAGATCACCATGTGTAATGCCAAACGTCGGCTGGAGTGGTGTAAAGCTTGGAGCAGTGGAAACTCGTTCCTTGGAGTGATGTATCACGCTTCGCCATCTGGCAGTCCGACGGACGAATCTGGGTTTGGCGGATGCCAGGAGAACGCTACCTGCCCCAATGCATAGCGTCCACTGTAAAGTTTGGTGGAGGAAGAATAATGGTCTGGGGCTGTTTTTCATGGKTCGASCAATGCTCCTTAGTCCAGTGAAGGGAAATCTTAATGCTACAGCATACAATGACATTCTAGACGATTCTGTACTTCCAACTTTGTGGCAACAGTTTGGGAAAGGACCTTTCCTGTTTCAGCATGACAATTCCCCCATGCACAAAGCGAGGTCCATACAGAAATGGTTTGTCAAGATCAGTATGGAAGAACTTGACTGGCCTGCGCAGARCCATGACCTAAACCCCATCAAACACCTTTGGGATGAATTAGAACGCTGACTGCGAGCCAGGCTTAATCGCCCAACATCGGTGACCGACCTCACTAATGCGCGTGGCTGAACAGAAGCAAGTCCCCGCAGCAACATCTAGTGGAAAGCCTTCCAAGAAGACTGCAGGTTGTTATAGCAGCAAAGGGAGGACCAACTCCATATTAATGCCCATTATTTTGGAATAACATGTTCGATGAGCAGGTGTCCACATACTTTTGGTAATGTAGTGTACTTTGAGAACGAGGTAGGGGATGGAGGTGACTTACTTTGAGGATGAGGTAGGGAATGAAGGAGGAAGCCTCGTATTCGTTGAGGTGGTAGTTCTCTCTGCTCAGCGTGGGGAAGAGCAGCTTGAGGTACTCCAGAACCTTCATCAACACAGTGCTGTTGGTCTCAAAGAAACGCAGTGTGAACCACTTCAGGATCAGGTCCAAGCAGCTGAGTGTGCCCTCAAGCTCATCCTCCATTCGCTAATGAGTGGAAACATAACATTGTAGTCAGTCAAGTAAACAAACGCCCTTAGGTTTCAAAGAAACACTAATGGTTTTAGTCTAAAATAAACTTGTAGATAATAGGCAGAATCTACCACAYGGCCTTGGCTGATTTGTGAAGGTGATGGAGGCAAAAAGGCAATACTGGAGAAACAGGAGACTTTTTCCTGTAACTCCCGTCAGAAATAAACTAAAAATAAGATTAGATATTTTAATCCTTTTCACTCTTAAGAATATAGTTCTCTGTTGCAAAAAAGATAATCTCAATAACACAAACCTGTATGAATAAGAAAGAAAGACTCACCAAGGGCTCTATCTAATAAGAAAATGTGTTTTGCTGTCTCCTACGGGGTTCTTACCTCTCCCATGACCCCAATAGCCTTGACCTGGCGTTGGAAGTCAGAAGCGTGGAAGAGTTCATCCTGGAGCCATCTGGCRAAGCAGGTGGACATCTGAGTCTTCAACTGGTCCACATACTCATCTCGCGGGGTCTGGAAATTCCATTTCAACACCTGCATCACAAGTGAGATGATTATTCAGCGTTATTTACTCACATTACCGGGGGGTATAGGTTTTAAGATGGTCATGCCAAGGATCATTTAGATATTAAATGTTTTACTTTTATAACCAAAATAAATAATCGTTGCTGAAACAAAGGAGTTTAAAAAAATGTATTATGCCRATTAGATTTTCCGCAAATTGACTCAGTTTAACTGACTCGCCAGGTTAAACAAAGGATAAAATAAAACAATATTTCTTCCTCAGCAAACAGTATTATCTTGGCCATCCAAAATGCCACAAAAAAAAACTGTCAGGGAGCAGATGAAACACATTTAACATTTAAGTCATTTAGCAGACGCTCTTATCCAGAGCGACTTACAAATTGGTGCATTCACCTTATGATATCCAGTGGAACAACCACATGACATGACTCATTTCAATACTGTCCTTTTGATCAACCCCGAGTTTCCTTCAACACTGCACAACCTCCCCTGACAACAAAGAGACACCTCACCCACTCCTTTTATCAAAGTGAAAAGCTACAAGGTGACAAACTGAATAGCTAAAAAGGTGACGTGACTTCTCTGTAGCTCAGTTGGTAGAGCATGGAGCTTGCCACGCCAGGATATAGGTTTGATTCCCGGGACCACCCATAAATGAAATGCAGGCATGATTAAGTCGCTTTGGGTAAAGGCGTCTGCTAAATGGCATATATTATTATATTCTATATTACGTGCCTTCAGCCCTTTTTCCTCCTTTATCCTCTGTTCCTTGCCATTGGGTACCAGGATAAAGATAACACCAGACCTGTCCTCCTCATCCTTGGCAGTGGCCTTAGTGACCGGGGCCTTCTTCCCAAGCACACCCTGACGACGGGACAGAGAGAAATGGGGAGGTTTACAAGACAGCAGAGACATTATCAGAACAAGATAAAAAGCACAGAAACAACATCATTACAAGATACAAAGCTACAGGTACCTGCCAAAATAAAGGAAACACCAACATAAAGTGTCTCAATAGGRCATTGGGCCACCACGAGCCAGAACAGCTTTAATGCACCTTGGTACAGACTCTACAAGTGTCTGGAACTCTATTGGAGGGATGCGGCTCAATTTGTCCACAATCCATTCCATCATTTGGTGTTTTGTTGATGGTGGTTTCAGGCGCCGCTCCAGAATCTCCCATTAGTGGTCATTTGGGTTGATATCTGGTGTCTGAGACGGCCATGGCATATGGTTTATATCGTTTTCATGCTCATCAAATGATTCAGTGACAACTTGTGCCCTGTGGATGGGGGCATTGTCATCCTATGGGGGCATAGCCACGGTAACCAAAATAATGGCCTGCCCAGCATTTTTGTACATGACCTTAAGCATAATGGGATGTTAATTGCTTAATTATTATGAAAGCACTTGCTTTCATTTACTCAAGTGTTGCCATCATTATGGCAATTTCCTGTATATAAAAGCTAGAGATATATATTGTGCTCAGAATATGTGGTAGAGAAACGGGGAGGTTTAAAAGACAGTTCAGAAACATAAGATATAAAAGCTATATACAAAAGTTGTAAAACTCATTTATAGCATGGTCAGACAAAGACAAAGGTTCAAAAGACTACATTATAAACATATGTTTATAATATAGAGAACTCGGATTTCAGCCTGTAAATGAGAATAAGTCAAGGGGTATGAGAAGCTAGACAAAATATTACTACAAGATAATACTAAATATAAAAGCAAAAACATACATCGTTTAGATATTGTGTTCAGCCTCACAGAGTGTGTGTGGGTGTGCGTTAATACCCACAAAACATGCAAAAAAAATTGACCAACATAGTTTTAGAGACAGACACACGTGCAGTGTCTCAACACCCGGTACAAGGCTCAGTCCACCCAGTTAGTAATACCTGAGTCACGTATTAGTAACACAGTGGTGCTCGACTCCAACCATGTACCTGCTGGCTGCTAGGCTTCCCCTTTGTAAGTCTTTTAAGACTACTGACCCTATCTTTATCCAAGCTCACAACAGATTCCTGGGGGGTGTTCTATTAAAACGCAGAATGAAATATCCAGTTCACAGAGAGAAAAGCTGGCACATAGTAGTAGCATGGTGTGCCAAGTGCTGAATGAGATTGTCATGAAAAATCTAATTCGGTACAAACATTATCGGTCTAGCCACAGAGCCTTCAAAAAGCATTTACACCCCTTGACTTTTCCCACATCTTGTTGTGTTACAGCTTGAATTTAAAAATTGAGATTGTTTGTCACTGGCCTACACACGATACCCCATGTCAAAGGGGAATTATGTTTWTCGAAACTTCTACAAATGAAGAAGAAAAACTGAAATGTCTTGAGTTAATAAGTATTCAACCCCTTTGTTATGGCGAACCTAAATCAGTTCAGGAGTAAACATGTGCTTAACAAGTCACATAAGTTGCATGGACTCACCGTGTGCAATAAGTGTTTTTGAATGACTGCCTCATCTCTGTACCCCACTCACAATTATATGTAAGGTCCCTCAGTCGCGCAGTGAATTTCAAACACAGATTCAACCACAAAGACCTGGGAGGTTTTCCAATACCTAGCAAATAATGGCACCTATTGTTAGATGGGTAAAAAATAAAAAAGCAGACATTGAATATCCCTTTGAGCATGGTGAAGTTATTAATTACACTTTGGATGGTGTATCAATATGTCCAGTCACTACAAAGATACACTTTGGATGTGTTTGAAATTCACTGYGCGACTGAGGGACCTTACATATAATTGTGAGTGGGGTACAGAGATGAGGCAGTCATTCAAAAACACTATTATTGCACACAGTGAGTCCATGCAACTTATGTGACTTGTTAAGCACATGTTTACTCCTGAACTTATTTAGGTGTTACACCATCTATTGATACACCATTGATACACCATCCAAAGTTGCCGGAGAGGAAGGAAACCGCTCAGGGATTTCACCATGAGGCCAATGGTGACATTGAAACAGTTACAGATATTTGTAATGGCTGTGATAGGAGAAAACTGAGGATGGATCAACAGCATTCTAGTTACTCCACAATACCAAGTGCAAAGCAATTAACTTTTTGTCAWGTTTGGGGCAAATCCAATACTCTACATATTTTCAAGCAGAGTGGTGGCTGCATCATGTTATGGGTATGCTTGTAATCCTTAAGGACTGGGGAGTTTTTCAGGATAAATAAAGAAACGAAATGGAGCTAAGCACAGGAAAACTTGTTTCATTCTGCTTTCCACTAGACACTGGGAGATGAATTCACCATTYATCAGGACAATAACCAAAAACTCAAGGCCAAATCTACACTGAAGTTGCTTACCAAGATGACAGTGAATGTTCCCGAGTGGCTGAGTTACAGTTTTGACTTCAATCTATGGCAAGACCTGAAAATGGTTGTCTAGCAATGATCAACAACCAATTTGACAGAGCTTGAATAATAAWAAAAATTCACAAATRTTGTACAATCCAAGTGTGGAAAGTTCTTAAACKTAACCAGAAAGACTCACAGCTGTAATCGCTGCCAAAAGGTGCTTCTACAAAGTATTGACTCAGGCGTGTGAATACTTAAGTAAATTAGATATTTTTTATTTCACTTTCAATACATTTGCTAACATTTCTAAAAACATGGTTTCACTTTGTCATTATGGGGTATTGCATGTAGACGAGTGAGAGAAAAAATCTAATACATTTTGAATTCAGGCTGTAACAACAAAATGTGGCATAAGTCAAGGGGTATGAATACTTTCTGAAGGCGCTGTATATCTGGAACAATGCATCAAATGTATGTTTTAATTGTACACGGTGCCAGACAAATAAACACTTAATAAATGAATAAATGCATACCTTTTTAGCAGCTCCAGGCTTAACCACTTTCTTAGTCTTAGTTTCGGGCTCAGGCTCGTCGTCATCATCATCATCATCGTCGTCATCAATAACAGGTTTAGGTTTAGCTTTAGACGAAGCTGCACAACACCAACAACAGAGTGGTTAGGAAGTTCTGGGATGAACACGGCTTATATAAACAATACTCTATTATAGAAGACACTTTTATATAGATTTACAGTCAAAGTCGACATTTTACAAAACAGGCTACCTGTCCAAGGGAGCTAGAGAAATGTTTGCTTGCTCAAGATGTTGGGTTCTGAGAATATGAAATATACTTATTCATGTCACGGAGGGAGTGCTGAGGTTTAGAGGGTCTACACCAGAAGTGAATGGTTATAGGAGGAAGGTATATAGTGTGTGCAATTAAGCTTGGAATGTATTGAGTGCAGGGAAGTGATTACGTGGCAGGCATTGATAAGTGGAGAGAGCCATGGATTAGTGTTGGAGGGGGGTTGAGGTCAGGTTACCTTAAGGGAGAAATAAAAGTTGATGGCCCGTATCACTAGTGTCCTGCCTAGCAGTAAAGAACGATGTTTGAGGAGACTCAGCCTATGAGGAACCGTTAAATATCAGTGCTTGGGTGATATCAGTGCTTTTTGTCTAATGCAGCTGTATTGATCCTCTGGGCAGAATAAACTTGGTTAAGCTTTCATAGTGTCCGTAGAGTTTTTTTACTCTGAGAATTAGAACCTAACAAAGGTAAGAAAATTGGAAAAGATAGATCCCTCTCTTCAAACTCAATTGCTGATGCTACATTGCTGATATAGCCATATGAAAGATGCATACTCCCCTATTTAGGGCTTCCCTAAATAGGGGAGCCCTACTGAACCTGGTCAAAAGTAATGCATATTTAATAGGGAATAGGGTGCCATTTGGGATGCACCCTGTGTTCTGCACACTCATAGTTCTACAGCTGCACCATCGAGAGCATCCTGACCGGTTGCGTCACCACCTGTTACGGCAACTGCTCGGCATCTGACCGTAAGGCGCTACAGAGTGTAGTGCGCACGTTCCAGTACATCACTGGGGCCAAGCTTCCTGCCTTCCAGGACCTATATAACAGGCGATATCAGGCCCCCCCCAAAATTGTCAAAGACTCCAGTAACCCAAGTCATAGACTTATCTCTGCTACCGCATGGCAAGCGGTACCGGAGTGCCAAGTCTACGTTTCAAAAGGCTCCTTATCAGCTTCTACCGTGCTGTATGATCAAATCAAGTTGTATTTGTCACATGCGTCGAATAGAACAGGTGTAGGTAGACCTTACCGTGAAATGCTTACTTACAAGCCCTTAATAACTTCTTGTGAATAGGGGGGCGCTGTTTTCACTTTGGAAAAAATCGTGCCCAAATTAAACGGCCTCGTACTCTGTTCTAGATCATACAATATGCATATTATTATTACTATTGGATAGAAAACACTCTGAAGTTTCTAAAACTGTTTGAATTATATCTGTGAGTAAAACAGAACTMATTTGGCAGCAAACTTCCATTCAGGAAGTGAAAAATCTGAAAACGAGGCTCTGTGTCAGGRCCTGCCTATTCAACTGGCTTTTATTTATGGATCTGTATGCACTTCATACGCCTTCCACTAGATGTCAACAGGCAGTAGAAGGTTGAATGGGGTGTCTAGCTTGATGTGAGGCCGAATAAGAGCTTTTGGAGTGACAGGTCAGCTCTTTTGTCAGTTTTCGATGGCGCGCGAGGGAACTCCACATTGTCTTCTGAAAAGCCTTCGGTATACACGGCGAATTGCTCCGGCTCTGATTTTATTTGATACATATGAGAAAAACATCATAAAGTAGGATTTTTCAACCGAGTTTGACCAGTTTATTCAACGTTTATTGGGACTTTTGGAATTTTTCGTTCTTTGCGCCAAGAGATGGACACGTGCGCTCCACAATGCTAGCCAAAGTTGCTAATTCGACAGAAGAAATGGACATTCTAAAACCAAACAACGATTTATTCTGGAAATAGGACTCCTTGCACTACATTCTGATGGAAGATCAAGAAAAGTAAGAGAATATTTATGATGTTATTTCGTATTTTTGTGGTAAATGTTGGCTCCAACGAGGCGGAGAATATGTGAGCGCTGTCTCACAATACTGCATGCTGTATGTTCTACTAAAGTTATTTTTTTTTAAATCTAACACAGCGGTTGCATTAAGAACCAGTGTATCTTTCATTTGCTGTACAACATGTATTTTTTAGTAAAGTTTATGATGAGTTCTTTGATTAGATTAGGTGACTGTCCAAAATATCTCCGGAGATTTTGGTGAATTGTTGCTACGTATTCACAATGTATAACCACGATTTGCAGCTCTAAATATGCACATTTTCGAACAAAACATAAATGTATTGTATAACATGATGGTATAAGACTGTCATCTGATGAAGTAGTCCAAAGGTTAGTGATTCATTTTATCTCTATTTGTCGGTTTTGTGAAAGCTATCTTTACGGTGAATAAATGGCGTTGTGTGTTTGGCTATGGTGGTGAGCTAATATAAATTATATTGTGTTTTCGCTGTAAAACACTTAAAAAAAAATCTGAAATATTGGCTGGATTCACAAGATGTTTCTTTCATTTCATTCTTTCACCTAATAATCCCCAGTTTACCAATTGGCTCATTCATCCCCCTCCTCTCCCCTGTAACTATTCCCCAGGTCGTTGCTGGCAAATGAGAACGTGTTCTCAGTCAACTTACCTGGTAAAATAACGGTAAAATAAAAAAAATAAATAAATAAAAATTTGCTGTACATCATGTATTTTTCATAAATGTTTTATGATGAGTATTTATGTATTTCACGTTGCCTCTCGTAATTATTCTGGCTGCTTTGGTGCTATTTGTGATGGTGGCTGAGCAATGTAAAACTACGATTTATACCTCAAATATGCACATTTTCGAACAAAACATAAATGTATTGTATAACATGATGTTATAAGACTGTCATCTGATGAAGTTGTTCAAGGTTAGTGATTAATTCTATCTCTATTTCTGGGTTTTGTGAAAGCTACCTATGCGGTGGAAACATGGTGAAAACATGCCGTTGTGTGTTTGGCTATTGTGGTTAGCTAATATAAACACATATTGTGTTTTCGCTGTAAAACATTTTAAAAATCGGAAATGATGGCTGGATTTACAAGATGTTTATCTTTCATTTGCTGTATTGGACTTGTGATTTCATGAAATTATATTATATCCCTGTTCCGTTAGGCTAGGCTATGCTAGTCAGCTTTTTTGATGAGGAGGATCCCGGATCCGGGAGAGAGAAGCGGTAGAGGTTTTAAACAATGCAGAGTTAAGAAAATATTTACTAAATAAACTAAAAGTAACAAATGTAATAAAAAGTAACACAAAAAAAACAGTAACGAGGCTATATACAGAGTGTACCGGTACCAACTCAAAGTGCGGGGGTACAGATTAGTCGAGGGGGGGGCTCAATGTAAATCGCCCGGGTGACCATTTGATTAATTGTTCAGCAGTCTTATGGCTTATAAGACTGCTGAACAATTAATCAAATGGGAGCGACCATTTGTGTATTCGGCACATGTGACAAGTACAATATGATTTGATCACCTATCATTCAAACAGTAACTGAGAAGCAAGCCAACCTGACTTTGCAGCAGGGGCACCGCCGCTGATAGACTTGGCTGCGCCAGCTTTGCCAGGAGGTGGAGCAAGCTTGGCTGGCATCACTGCCCGGGCCTTCTCCAGCAGGGCAGACACAGGCTCCTTGGAGGCAGGCTACAGGGAGAGTGGGGGACAGAGTCACTACAGAACAACAATACAAGCCCATTGGCTTCCGAAAGATTGCGTCATTCTAACACGACAGCGTAGCCATGAACCGGACGTAAGACTCTAGCCTGGGAATCCAGACTGAAACCAGCTCCGTTTCACTTTCTTTCACTCCACTATCAATTAGTCATTCAGTCATCTTTTATAATCTTTAAATTTAGCCTGTCCAAGTCATCTTCTCCATGACAGGGCGTACCTTGAGTTTGCCAGTGGCCTTTAACATCTTCTCGTAGCCCAGGTGCATCATAAAGATGGGCAGGGCGTCCTGGGCCTTCTTCCTCACGTCTCCGTTGCGGTCCTCCAGACAGGAGTACAGGTAGGGCACACACAGCATCAGGTCAGAGGGCACCGTACGCATGGTGGGGAGCTTCTCTGCCAGCCAGCCCAGCACCTGGGGAGGGAAGGGGCATGCTATATGGGTCTTTCTCAATCAAATGCATTTATAAAGCCCTTTTTACATCAGCAGATGTCACAAAGTCCTTATACAGAAACCCAGCCTAAAACCCCAAACAGCAAGCAATGCAGAAGCACAGTGGCTAGGAAAAACTCCCTAGAAAGGCAGGAACCTAGGAAGAAACCTAGAGGAACCAGGCTCTGAGGGGTGGCCAGTCCTCTTCTGGCTGTGCCGGGGAGAGATTYTAAACGTACATGGCCATCCAACATGGCTGGGAGGTATTACGCTTCCCATTCCAGATGCCCCCAATGTTTCAACCTTGTGCTCAGATTCCACACAATACCCATGATACCAGCACCTAACCACATCTTTATTACATATTACTGCAAGCTACAAGAGGCAGGCTTTAAGAGATGACCTGAAGGGCTGTGTTTGTACCTCCTGCCTAAGAAAGGGGTTCTCTCTCTTGAGCTCTTCAGACATGTCCTCTCCCTCCAGCCAGTCCTTCATGCCGGTCTGTTCTACCCAGGCCTGCAGGGTTGTCATGGCAGCAGCACGCACGTTGGTCTACAGGGGAGAGGGGGATACACAGAGTCAGTCAACACCAATTATTCACTCAATACAATACTGAGAGACAACTGATACTGAGAACAACAAACAGTCACTCAGTCTATCACTTGTACTAGATCGTTATCCTCGTCATATGTGTGTACTATGCGTACAGTATAATATTCTCTATCGCACTAATCACAATAGCTACCTATGCCTTTGTACAAGCATGTCAGAGTATGACAGTCTTTACCTTGCCGTCTCCCAGTACAGTGATGATGGGCATGCCCAGGCTCTTGACATGTTGCTTCAGAGCTGGGCCCATCGCTACGGCGATCTGCTGAAGAATGGTCAGGGTTTGCTGGACCTGGGGAGAAAAGAGATACTTTGGTGTCAGAAAAAGCTATACATTCTACTATCAGACAGAATAAAATATAGCTTAGACTTAACATACTAAAGAGTGCCTGCAAAATGCTTGAAGACTTCGTCGTAAAATAACTGCCTTTAAAACAATACATATGTCTTCATCATGCTTTATATTGACAGGTAGCTCTTCAGTCAGAGCCCAGCACACTTCTTACCAGGATCTTGTTGGAGTCGTTGAGGCGTCCCTTCAGTGCCATGGGTAGCTCTCCGATGCTGGGCTGGATAAACTTGGCCTCAGAGATGACCGCTGCCACCTCGTCCAGACCCTCCTTACGAATCTTCCAATTCTTGTCACCTATCTTATCCACCATGTCTTGCGTGATCTTATCACTGCACAGGAGATGGAAGAATGGAGTGGATTAATGAGGTGGAATGGCTAAACCATTAAAAAAAACATAGAACGGAACCACCATAATCAAAATAGTCAAAGTAGTATAGGGTTCTTCCCACTGCTGAGCTGAACAGAGCCAAACCGATCTAAGCAGTAATGAGCTGGCCTGATTACGCATCCATCATAGTTGCTGAAAATATGGAGCAGCGCCGACAAGGTAGTGTGAAAAAGGGTATGAGTGGAAAGTCTAACCTGATGTCAGTTCTAGGTAGCAGATCCATGACGTCAGGTGCTCCTCCTCCATCCTCCTCCTGCTCGTCCGCCTCCTCTCCATCCTCCTCCGCTCCTCCTTTCCTGGCTCCTCTGAACGCAGTCGGAGGAGACTGGCCTTGCATCTGAAGCAAGCAGTCTCATCAGTCACATTGAAAATATATACATGTACATACAATATATACATTTCTTATATTCCTTCCTGACAATCTTATGTAGAGCGAACAGATAGCAGATGAAATCAACCTGTAGCTAGCAACTTCAAAGAGAGTCAAGAGAGGCCATTCATTAGAAAAATACAAATACACAATTGTATACATACTATACATATTAGATACTGCCATATTGTTGTGATCTTCAAAATCAACCTATTCCTCACCCATGTTTTTTCTTACCTTTTCAAACTCATCGTCTATCTGTTTCAGCAGGGCAGGTTTCTCGTCCTCGAAGAACATGCGTAGAGGAGCGCCCATGTACAGGTACATGACTCCTAGGAGGGTGATGGCTGCGGTCCTCACCGCAGGGTTGGTCGCTCCCAACGCCGTCTTGACATTGTTGATGAAACCCTTCACATTGATGCTGCAGGGGATAAACACGCACATTATCATACATATTTAGAACAAGTTACAAAGCGTTATACTTGTGTTACCACAATGATCGTGTAAATTAGAACATCTTATCATAGGACACTGAATGATTTGATATTGTTATTGGCAAATGAATACACCGACAATAACGGAAAGTAAGACACTTACCCAGCAAATCCAAATTCCTTCATGGCATTAGCCAACCAGTTGAGGGTTTCAGCTTGATTTTTAGGATTCTTCTGTGCAAAAACCATGGAAACCAACTGAGGGATGAAGCACACTAGTGAACAACTGACATTTCTTACCGGTGTTCTTTTTTTAAATTCAAAGACACGGGAGGCAAAAAATTGTAAAAGCAGAACCGCAGTGTCAATTAGAAATGGAGTCAGAAAGACAACAGACCTGTTCAGCAGTCCAGGGTAGGGAGCAGGCCTCGGCGGTAGCAGTCAGGCCCTCCTTGGCTTTGCCTCCACACTTCACATCTCCTATTTTATCCACCAGGCCATCCAACACCACGAAGGCTGACGTCTTGGAGAACGATCCCTTCTGGGCTATCAGACCCACAATGTGAAGCTTCATCTGCATCACCTGAACCATGAACAAACCCAAGAACCAAAAGTCAGTGATGACGACAGAGCAATGTGGATCCATCTAGTGAATAGAGTTTCTTATTTTACACATCCACAATAATGACAGGCGCTGGACAAATACAAGGTCCAATACATAGGTCTAAGCCGTAAAAAAWAAWAAAAWAAAAATAAACTCAGGTGATATAATCAACATTTGTATCTATGCATCCATTTTAGCTCTTGTTGTTGTGGTAAGTGTTTAAAAACTTTGGTATGCTGTACCTGGAAGTTGGTCTCTTTCCAGCCTGGTTTCTTGGCAAGCATCCTAACCAGAGCCTGGCAAGGCATCTCACTCTTGTCCATCTGCTCCACAGCCTGGTGACAATCACATGATAAGAATATAACATAAAAGTACCTAACTTCAATAATTATTTACACATTGTTGTAAAGAGCAGGTTCACAGATGTGAAGCCTGGTTCCTCTAGGTTTCTTCCTAGGTTTTGGCCTTTCTAGGGAGTTTTTCCTAGCCACCGTGCTTCTACACCTACATTGCTTGCTGTTTGGGGTTTTAGGCTGGGTTTCTGTACAGCACTTTGAGATATCAGCTGATGTACGAAGGGCTATATAAATACATTTGATTTGTTACATTTGACGAGATCTGAGTAAGACAACACTAAAGAAATCAGATTATACAGTGAAAACTAGTCACCTTCTGAAACTCCTCCATGCTGGCCAGTCTCTCCTTCCAGTTAGCAGAGTCCAGCAGCTGCATGCAGGAGGCAGGGAGCACCGCGGCGGATCTCTCCTCACACACCTCAATCTGGTGGACACAAACAGAAGGGAAATGAAAGAGTTAACTGCAGAAAAACTGGTTCTCGCTCATTCAGTCAGACCAATAAAGCACGAGTATTCCTACGGTTAAAAGGCTGACACATTGCGGTCCTCTTAAACAGTTGACTTACCGATAGCTCGGTCTCTACGAATTCCTTTGTTTCGGGACATTTCTTTCCTTTCGCACTCGGAGCGGAGGCAGGTTTCCCTTTCTTAGGAGGTCCACCCAACTGCGAAATAATGAACACAAATAATCATTTTTAGTAGTTTCTTTACATACGCCTACAATGGTTACAGTTTCACATCGGGGACAGTGCAGCGAGCCTGGTGAAGAAGACTGACAGCCTGGGCTTCACCCCGTCTCAGGTTGAAGTGGCTTTATATGCATTTTAACCGACAAATCAATTAAATCCATCAAACCT
Organism: Salvelinus sp. IW2-2015; assembly: GCF_002910315.2. Classification (NCBI taxonomy): domain Eukaryota; kingdom Metazoa; phylum Chordata; class Actinopteri; order Salmoniformes; family Salmonidae; genus Salvelinus; species Salvelinus sp. IW2-2015. The sequence goes on from NC_036866.1 coordinate 44,693,636, forward strand.
TAGCTGCTGGGGCCTTCTTGGGCGCTCCAGAGGATCTAGCTGGAGCCACAGCAGGCGGTGCTGCCTTTGCAGCAGGTGCCTTCTCCGCCCCACCACCACCACCTCCTTTCTTTCCAGGCAGTTCCACTTTATCGGCACTTTCTTTAATCTGTTCATTTAGAGATGGATGGAGGCCAGGTCATTTCATTTGTTGTCTACTCTTCAAAATGGGTCAACTTTAAGGATACAATCTCATTTACTCATAATAATACAACCCTATATCCAATAAAGAACTCATCTACATTGGCATTAGTTCACCTTCAGTTTCAAGAGGTAAACTAGTTTTACACAGGATACACAATATAACACGGCACACAAGATCGACTGATGCCAACGATAAGGACATGCTGTATATTGACGATTGACTAACACACTGATATTAATGATAAGATATACTGATAGCAATCCGCACCTTGTCAAGCTTGAGTTTGTCCAGATCAGCCAGGAATGGGTTGACAGCCTTCTCCCCCACCACCTTCATGGCTGTCCCCAATGCTTCATACGCAGCGTCTCTCACCTCTGGGGCCGAATCATTCACTTGCTGAGAGGGTTAATCAAGAGATGGGGCATAATAGGAGCATAATTCCACACACATTCACAAAATGGAGGACAAAACATTATCATTTGTGAACACAGAGGGACATTTTCCCAGGCACAGATTAAGCCTAGTCCTGGACTAAAAAGTACTTTCAATCCAGACTCTCAACTAAGCATGCTTTTTAGTCCAKAACTAGTCTTAATCTGAGTCTGGGAAACCAGCCCTGAAYTTGCCTGTTTATGAATATAAAATGTTTTCGGTACCTTGAGAAATGCAGGGCAGAAAGCTTTGAGCATGCTCTTTGGCAACGTGGCTTGGGTGCAGTGGCGGAAGCTTCTGGCCAGGAACAGAGAGGCCTGCTGTTTGATGGAAGGGTTCTTGTTGTCCATCACACCCAACACATCCTCACTGATATTCTGGAGAGATGTCTGCAAAACAATAAGACATGGAAAATATTATGTTAGGCACAGAAAATAAAATATAGGCAGTCCCTTGACCAAGTCAAACAGCAATGAATATCTCAAAACAAGAACAGTACAAACATCCCAGATCTCACAAAATCAGCTTGATATGAATCACATAGCAACAAAGCCCAAGCTATTACCAGTGAATCCACACAGTACAGTTCACTCACAGTAAGGAAGATTGCATCAATAGCCTCTTGCAAGGCCTGGACCACTTGGGGTTTCTTCTCTTTAAACTTTTCTAAAATTGTTGGCACCACCTTGAGAAACAGAGCATAATATAAGCACGGTATTTCTGGCACAGTAAATCAGGATGTACAAAGACATGTTGCCACTGCTCCCTACTGTTAACCCACTCAGCTTGTTCATGCATCAGCTCACCACATCCACTGCTCTTGGCTAGCATAACTGTTGTGAACACAATTCTATACCAATGCCTTGAAGGTAACTTACATGTCCTGCGTATGTTCCAAACTTCTTCCGAAGCCCAGCTGCTAGTCCAGCCACACATTTGGCTGCTAGGGTCACCAACATAACATTAGCATCTTTACCAATCACCTGGGAAACAAGAAATCATTATTTTCAGGACGTTGATCATTGTCCTACTTCCTGGAGACACATTCCATTACCCGGTATCCTCGTTAGTGGTTTCCCCGTGAAGCATAAATGTTACAGTACCTTTCTTAGTGCTCTGACCAAGTCACCAAAGTCCCCGTTCTCCAATTTAGGGTTTTTAGCCAAGGTCTCCACTGCTTCCAGGGCCTCTTTCCTCTCCTGCCATTTTTTGGCCTCCTAAGGACAGATATAATGAGAGATGGTTTGTGTCTAATGACATGGATTCCACACAACACAAGAAACACATAATAGCTTAACTTTTGCTTTCCAAAAATATTACTACATATGTTTAGCAATATATTAATTCAATAGATTCACTTAAGGCCTTTTTAGTTTAAGGGTCATGTCCCTTAAACAGTGGTGCCCAAACTTACAATTTTGTCATAGAAGTCTTTAGGCAGTTTTGAGAGGATCTCCACTGCTTCCAGCAGCTCGTAAGGGTCTACCCGAGGTGCAGGTTCATCATCATTATCTCCTGAGAGTTTACAGTGTTAGACCTTCAATTTGATAATGTAGGCCGGCCTACCCATCTCATCAACAACGCGATTATAGAAAAAAAACAAGACGAGACTATACAGTACCAGTCAAATGTTTGGACACACCTACTCATTCAASGGTTTTTCTTATTTTATTTTACTATTTTCTACATTGTAGAATATTAGTGAAGACATCAAAACTATGAAATAACACAACCAGCTTCATGAGGTAGTCACCTGGAACGCATTTCAAGTACCGGTAACAGGTGTGCCTTCTTAAAAGTTCATTTGTGGAATTTCTTTCCCTCCTAATGCGTTTGAGCTAATCCCTTGTGTTGCTAATCCCAAGGTAACACTAACACTTTTTTGGTTACTACATGATTCCATGTGTGTTATTTCACAGTTTTGATGTCTTCACTATTATTCTACAATGTAGAAAATAGTCCAAATAAAGAAAAATCATTGTGTCCAAACTTTTGACTGGTACTGTATAGTCTCGTCTTGGTTTTTTTCTATAATCGCGTTGTTGATGACGACGCTTCAGCAAAGGTTTTTTCACAAGACCAGTTTCCATCAACAAGATAACATGGCACATTTACATACATCTTCCACAAAGACATAAAGCGTTGCACAAATTCTCTCTCAAAAGCCATTGATGAAGATCAATTGTTTCACAAATGGAAATAAGCCGCTGGGGAGAAGCCTAGTCACAGATCTGTTTGTGCTATCTCGCCAACAACTCCATAAGGAGTTCCATAAGACAGCGCAAAGACTGCTATCCAAGGCTAGGAAAAAAGAGGAAAAGTGGCTTAAAATGTGGACTTCAAAACTATAGGCTAAATCTGATAAAGTATACCATCTGCCTCGTCTCCTCCAGCTGCCTGCTGCTGTTCAAACTTGGCCTTGAGGGCCTGCTGTGAGCGGAGGAAGCGGCTCTGTTTGGGGGCTGTAGTTGGCAGCTTCACCCACTCTTCCTCCAGTTCCTTCAACTGTGAAAGAAAGAAGAGGAAAGACCGCTGTTAGACATCCCATTCATCAGTTGTTCCAGCATTTATGGAGACCCATATTGCAGTTGAGCATAAACAAACTCTGGCTGCATCTCAATTGGTCTTTTCGAAGATTCCATGCATCAATCCTATTATTGAAGAAAGTCCCTCCCCTCAGACCTACTTCTCCAATGTGTTTTGAGAAGGAAGCGAGGATGTAAATGAACTGAGAAAGAGCCTCTGTATCAACGTTTTCAGAAGCCTTATCTCACCTGAACAGAGTTGATGCCCTGGAGAGGAGGTCGAAGAGCATCCCGGATCCATTTATAGATCTCTACTGCTAGTAGTTTGGCCTCATCTCGAACTGCCTTTTCTCTCGACTCAAACTGTTTGGGCAAAACTTTCACCACTGGCTTCAGAGTAATAATTTTGGAGCCAAACTCACTGGAAATGAAAAAAAAGTGTTACATTTCAGGATTTAGGCCTATGTAATGACATAATAGCTATGGTAATAGCTATGGCTGAATTAATTGGTTGGAGAAATCTTTAGGAAAACTATGAAGTAGAAAAACTCACCTAAGTGCTTTCCTTAAAGTTTCAATACAGGTGACAACAATCTTGGGGTTTTTGTTATCGAGGCCTTTGATGAGCTCGTCCTGAACYACCTCAGCCCTCTCAATCTCCATGTACATGAGGCAGATGTCTGAGCCCAGCTCTTTGGCCCGAGCTTTAGGCTGGTTGAACACTTTACTGACCACTCCCGACACCACCTCTCCTGATGTTCTGGAACACATGCAAAACACTTAAGCCGAAACCACACAGAGAGACACCTTTAAAATTTCCGTGCGAGAGTAAATTGTCAATTCACAGACACTGCGTAACGTATACCAGCTTAATTGTCATTAGAGTCCATAATAAACAGTCGAATGATATGTTTGCTACGTAGCCCTTGTGAATTATTGTTGTGTGCTCCTTTTGACTGACCTGATATGTCCTACGGGAGCCTCCTGTTATGTTAGCTCACAAACGTGAGGAGAGTTATAGCTAATACAACCTAGCCGTTTATTTAAAAAAATTGCTAGTCTCGTTCTTTCTACATAACAGTATTCTCTCTTGAACTGAGTTTCCCCAGACGTAGCCTGCATAGGCTATATAYGCCTGTGCTCGAAATCAACAAAGGCAGGCATAAAGTTATTGTTTTCAAATATGTATTATTGGCACTGGCAGCTACACTTAAACACTAAATAGACGCGTTTTAACTATACAYGTCACAACTACAGACATAACAATCCACAAACTGTCTATTTTCTAGCTATTTATCCGCTCACTTTACCAGCATTGCTTCGGATAGACGCGAGGAAAAAACACTTGCTTTCCAATTTGAAACGCATGACGCCGTTGATGCTCGCGGCCCGTCTTCTCTCATTCACTACCGTGCATTCTAATTCCAGCATGTTCACACACACGTAAAAAAGGCTTTTGGTTTGACTTCAAATATAGGTTAGGCTTTGATATTTTGTACAATGTGTAAATATCAACCTACACTAAACATCACAAAGTAGACATCATCCGGGTGGAATCTTGAAGTGTAAACTCTGAGATAGACTCAAAGTCCCTACTAGTCATTCCTAGAATCATTCAGTGGTGTAATCCTTGCTTGATAGGCTGCACACAATATACAGATCTGATGTCAGACTGGCTCTCTCCATAAATAAATATCAGGCAGGCTTAAAATGTATCCTGTGGAAGCTCACTGGAGCTTCCACAACTAGCCCAGTTTCACACAGAGAGCAGCACTTAAAACAGACAAAGCTTTCATTGGGAGATGCAGATATATTCATCCATCTAATTACAATGAGTCTCTTGTATTATAATTGTATGCATTCACCTAACCTGTAGACCAAGGCTATGAGTTAGGCCTTTTCACGACTTCTTTTCAACTATTCACGTAGCCTGAAGATCTAGGCAATGAGTTACTATTACCTCTTCTTGTATTTACAAAGTTCCGTTTGTGTCGTCAGATGAGATCTAGGTCTAATACTTACTTGCCAGCCACATGAGCATTCTCGACGTAGGCAAGTGCTGCCTCAAGGCCCTTAAGCTGGGCCACCGCGTTCGAGTCTGTCACAAACTTCTTAAGCAGGCCCAGGTATTTGCCCCATTCGGGGCTCTTCTCATCCTCTATCCTGTTGAAGAGCTTCAGGGCTTCTTCATAGCCATTTAGTCTGGCTTTCCATACCTTGGTTGGGATGAAGGAGAATAGTGAGCCTTGTGATGAGAGGGAGTCAAGGTACATTTTAGTTCATAACTAAGGGATTTGATGTGACCCAGATTCTAGTTGTACAGCCAGAGTAAAAAACAAATTTTAAATGGGCTTTCTTTTGATGTTACGTACAGAGRACAGTTGTTTGGCCTAGCATATCCTCCGTTGTGATTGAAGCAGTCAGTGAGTGTAAATCATTTGAGAGAGACTGAAGACAGGGATTGGAAACTTTAAATCATAAGCTTCACTGCATGTTAGGCTATCCTTTTGGAAAATCCATTTAGCAGTGTTCAGTCTAGCTCTTTGCTGCGGGAAACAGTCTAAATTAGCTGTTTTTGTGGGGGAAACGGTGTTCAAGAAAAGCTGCTCCATAAATGAGCTTACCAGTGTTTTTCACAAGTACATAGACTAGCCACCAAAGAGAAACATTTGCCAGCCAGGCACCCCCGGGCCAGTAGTGTGAAATTATTGAATTGGCTACTTTATCGAGTTTACCTCCCAGATTGGAAAAATGTATTGTGTAGAAAGACATGACAATTTAAATGACTGAAAATGTATGAATTCAGTGTATTTGGTAGTTGTTCTGGATTTTGTCTAGGTCTATATGATAAGGGCTATTTTCTAAGTATAAGAATATTAAACATTTCATATTTAACCTGTATTCTCGAGATTAAAGTCTTATTTACAGTTTTACTGCAAGATATGCATTGCCACGTTTMTTTTTCAAATGATGTATTTTATTAGAATAGAAAAATTACGTAAATAGCCCACATTATCTTGAAAAATAAATGAAAAAAGGTTCAATGGAAACCGTCAAAGGCTTACGTCAGTCTTAAGTATTATACTAAACACAAAATAAAAAAACTCAACATGTAAGGTGTTGGTCCTGTTTTATACGCACAAAAAAATATTTTGCTAAAAATGTCAATACATTCGTTACATTGTTGAATTCCGTTTTAATGCCCAGATTCCGTAAGGGCCCTAATGATAATATTTGGACCAGAATGAGGCTCTCCACAACATATTGTTCCTGCAGTGATGGTTCTTCATCGAATGTTTYCATTATTTATCTGCAGATAATCATCCAAAAAACATTGGCCTACCTGGTCCACATGCAAATTAGAGAGTCAAATGAATGGCTCTCTCACCTACGCGATAGGCTACACTGACCGATGAGACAAGAGTCACTCACTTTAGCGTCACTGTCTGGCAAGCCCCGACATCCTAGGAAAGGAAACCCTTTGGTTTACTTGTCSCGATGCGATACCATGTACATAACCACGCTGCATGATTTATGAATGGCAAAGGGATATAGGACATCGACTTTATTCAGTCGGTCCGACACCTTTTATAACAGTCAGCACTTGCTTTTCAGTTGTCAAATAAAGCACAGTAAATGGCCTATGCGTCACGACTCTGCGTCACGACGCGAAAKAAAATACATTGCCGCAGAAAATAATAGTTAGGCTAAGTGGATTTCGACTCATTGTTACAACTTACATTACATGGGATGTACAAACTCACGAGCATCATGCTCTCTCCCTCCTCCATGTAAAGAAATTCAACTGCAACCAACCACAGCGCACACAAATTATACCGGGGATGGGACAGACGGCGCTTCCCTGTCGTCGCTCGCTTTGTGTATAATAGGCACCTATCCTATCAATAGATTGCTAGAAACTGCATGTCATTCATTCTAGTGGGAGAGKGCTCGAGGGACTAGCCAATTTAAACTTTTAAATGAAAAGTAGCCTTGTTGTTAATAGGAAGTGGAAAAGGTAACCGGCTGAAAATGAGTCCGTAACCGGCTGATTAGCCAACGGCTGGCACTAATGGAAAAGACTGGCTTACAATGTGAGTTCAGGGTGTGCTATTGGATAACATTTTCTGAAACAAAACCACAGCTGCTGAAACACATCCAGCAAGAATTCAACACTGTGGAAAGTCAGGTTTGTCTTAAGTGTGTGTGTTAAGTGTGTGTGTGTGTGTGTGTGTAAGGGGTAATCACCTTGTGTTCACACTTCTGGTCGATGGGCAACTTCATCCACTCACTGTCATCACCCATGATGACCTCTGTTTTCGCCTTACAAATTCAACTGTAACGACAATATCAAAACAAAGTGGGAGTCACCAGTTTTGCTATCCATTCTCAGAACATCCAGTTGGAGTGAGTGCTGTTATGTCAATAGTAAAGTCATAACAGAAAATGACATCAGAAAGTAGCCATAACCCCTCGACTTATTCCACATTCTGTTGTTAGAAGYCTGAATTCAAATATTACGTCACACTGAGTGAGTCCGTGCAACTTATGTGATTTGTAAAGCACATTTTTACTCCTGAACTTATTTAGGCTTGCCATAACAAAGGGGTTGAATACTTAAGACCTAAGACATTCCACCTTTTCATTTAATTCATTTGTAAAAATGTCTAAAAACCATATGGGCTATTGTGTGTAGACCAGTGACAAAATCTMAATTTTAATTCAGGCTGTAACAACAAAATGCAGAAAAATTCAAGGGGTGTGAATACTTTATGAAGGCACTGTACATTTGATTAAATTAAATGTTTATTTGGCTTMATTTCATCCATGACACATAACCTACTATGTATGCATCAAAAGATTGAGAAGATCATACCAAGAGTGAATTTAGAAAACAACATGCCACTCACAAAAGCATCAGTATGAGATGCTCTGGCCTGCACCAATAACACTTGTGTGGAGAGTGCCAACATAATTCAGTTAAACAATTTGCTTGTCRAATGCACTGTGAGTGGAGATCTGAAAACAAAACTAGCCGTTACAATATAGCCAGCTAGTTAAGTAGTTTAAAAATGGCTGTAGTAGGTGCTACAACTCTATTTCAACGGACAAGCATGTCATTCTCTCCTAATGCCTGTCAGATTTCAAATTGACCAATGCACGTTGGGGTAAACAGCTTTCAGAAATTACATTTACGGGTACAACTATCATGTCGTGGGTAACGGTATTCCTCAACATGTTAGCTATCCATCTATCTAGCTAGGCAAATTAACTACTTGCAAATAGCTGAGCGATATGTAAAGATTTGCCAAAAAGCATGGCAACAGATTCTGGCAAGCTACATCAAGTACATTACTGGGGCTGTGTTCCCACCCATCCAGGACATCTACTTGAAACGGTGCCTGAGGAAGTCCTGCAGCATAATCAAGGACCCCACACCCCAGCCATGAGCTGTTTACTCCCTTACCGTCTGGCAGGCGTATCTGAGCATGAGGTGTGATACCAACAGGCTCAGAGACAGTTTATATCTACAAGCCATCAAGCTGCTGGACCCTTAAACTGGATTGACCACCTGCACTGACTCTCCACACCTTAGCACACACCCACACAATGTAAATACGTGGCCCCAATTCCCCCCATTCGCTGATACATGTCTAACGTTAGCTAAATATTGTACTACAAATTGTGCCTTCCTGTATTATACTAAAATGTTTATTCTACTTCCATTTACTTGTTCCTATTGTTATATTTTATTGTTGTTGCATTGTCGAGGAGCATGCAAGTACGAATTTCGTTGTATCCTGTACATACGACTAATACAACTTGAAACGTATGTCTGACTGGCTRGGACGAGTTCAATATTTTGGCTGGGCAGAATGAACTAGCTAGCTACATTACAAGCTAACGTTAGGTTGCTAGTTACAGTAACATGATGAACATTGCTCGCAGAGCCCCACTCGCAACTAGTTAGCGCGCTAATATTTCGGGAAAAAGCTGTTAGTTAGAAAACTAGATTTTGTTGTAATCAAATAACGGTACAAATGTGTTGCACACGTCTTAAACATCAATGCAGTTAGCTTGCTATGTTAAGCTAAAACTGATGCCGTTGCAAACGTCAGCTGACAACGTCAAGCTAACGTGGCTAGTAACAGTAACGTTAGCTAGTAACTTTGCTAGCTGGACCTGTCAGCACGACCAAAACCAAACAACCATGTTGACTATTTACAACGACGCTTTCTCACCAACCAGTGTAATGTGGAGCAAATATATAAGTTACGACATTGCATTAACCTGGCATGTGTACAAAATAAGACTCTACCGTTACCTGACATTCAAAAAAAGCTATTTCATCTGCACCACAGCCAGGCCCAGACAACGCAGCAGTGAGCGAAATGAATGAAGTCTGTCTGAGTGAACTCTCCTTTCATTAGCTAGCTAAGAAGCAGAACAATGAATACTGGCTTTTTTTAAATTACCTGTGGTCTATCTGGTAGGCAAAATTGTGTTAGCTATTTAGATGGAGCCGATATTCGATCATTTCTTTCTCCAGTCCAAGCTTTGAAAACGCCTCCAAGGGCGGGGAACCAGAGGGAGGGTCATAACTAGAGTAACGTACCACAACCACAAATGGCTAAACCCCGCCTTTTTCTACCGTTCTCTTCGTTCAAATATGATTTTAAACCTAAACCTAACCTTAACCCTAACCTTAACCACACTGCTAACATTATGCCCAAACCTTAAATTAAGCAGTCTTCCTAGGTAATTGTCAGTCAAAATATATTGACTTTTCGACCTCAACAATACATATATTCAGATGCCAAATCCTGCCAATATGGCAAACGCCATATGGCATATGGAATGAAAACATTTGTGAGCCCTGAAATGGTAAAGTTATAGTCAGCATGAGCATGGTCTCAACTCTCTTCTGTCTATTTCATCGCCAGTGTTTCCCTAACTGTCCCTACCTGCCCTGAGGTCAGCTTGGTGCTCTACTGTATCCAGTCCTCCCCTGCCCCATCCTTCCTTTTCTCTGCCTTCCACCCTTGCCCGCCTCCTGTTTCTTGCCCTGGCTTGCTCCAGCCTTGATCTTTGGCCCATGATGCCCTCTTTCTGGGGCTATACCTGACACAGGACATACTGCCTTGTCTTCACAATTTGGATTATTGTTTGACCTGGTTGGCCTACACTATTTATTATATTCATGTTAAAGGGATACTTCAGGATTTTGGAAATGCATGCTAGCAGTTACCATAGACGTCCAGACATTGCGCTAACGCTAGTTAGCAATTACGCTGACTCTAGTTAGCAACTTCTTTCAAACTGAACCTAAAATGGTACGGTWTCCGCAAATTCATCTGACTGGGGAAGTAGATAAAGGGCTTCATTACCAAAATTATGAAGTATCCCTTTAATGTATTTGACTAGGGAYAGATACAATAAAAACATTTACACATTGAATAACAGTCAGATACCTTGCACCATCACACTTTAGGTTGAACTAATTTCCAGTGCAGTGCAGGGAGTAATATTCTAGTGATTATGCTATTTCCAAGGATGATGATATTCTGAGTTCTTTTAGGAATTCTGTGACAAATTAATATAAATGTAGAAAGCATTACAGTACATAAAGTTGAGAATTCCACTGATTGACTTATACAGCATAGACTAGAATATATTCCTATGGTATACACAGTAACAATATGCTGTAAACTTGTTAAATCAAATGTCAGTTTGTGTACTTGCATATTGGCGTATGTATCAATGAAAAGATGGAGAGGACAATGATTTCCATGACAGGACAATGGCTTACCTTGCTTCCATCTTCTGATTTTGCCTCATTGTATAATTTTTAAAGACATGGAATATAATAAATGTTGCATGTTGTCAGAACAACAGGAACCAAATGAATGGATTAATTAGTGGAAACAGCATACTGTACTCATCAAGTTCAGGGTTGTCAGACACATTGGAGCCAAGGGAGATAGTTGGATGCCCTGAAGAGAGAGCTATTGCCTTTTAAAATGTAATATATGTACAGTACCAGTCAAAAGTTTGGACACACCTACTCATTCAAGGGTTTTTCTTGATTTTTGCTATTTTCTACATTTTAGAATAATAGTGAATATATCAAAACTTTGAAATAACACATATGGAAACATGTAGTAACCAAAAAAGTGTTAAACAAATCAAAATATATTTTATATTTTACATTCTTCAAAGTAGCCACCCTTTGCCTTGATGACAGCTTTGCACACTCTTGGCATTCTCTCAACCAGCTTCTTCATGAGGTAGTCACCTAGAATGCTTTTCAAACAGTCTTGAAGGAGTTCCCAGATATGCTGAGCACTTGTTTGCTGCTTTTCCTTCACTCTGCAGTCCAACTCATTCCAAACCATCTCAATTGGGTTGAGGTCGGGTGATTGTGGAGGCCAGATCATCTGATGCAGCACTCCATCACTCTCCTTCTTAGTCAAATAGCCCTTACAAGCCTGGAGGTGTGTTTTGGGTCATTGTCCTGTTGAAAAACAAATTATAGTCCCACTAAGCGCAAACCAGATGGTCGCTGCAGAATGCTGTGGTAGCCATGCTGGTTAAGTGTGCCTTGGATTCTAAATAAATCACTGACAGTGTGGGAACCAAACATACAGAGATCATCCGTTCACCTACTCTGCGTCTCACAAAGACCCAGCGGTTGGAACAAAACATCTCAAATATGTACTCATCATACCAAGGGACAGATTTCTACCAGTCTAATGTCCATTGCTCGTCTTTCTTGGGCCAAGCAAGTCTCTTCTTATTATTGGTGTCCTTCAGTAGTGATTACTTGAAATCTGTGAAGCATTTGTTTGGGCAGCAATTTCTGAGGTGCAGTTAACACTAATGAACTTATCCTCTGCAGCAGAGGTAACTCCTGTGGTGGTCCTCATGAGAGCCAGTTTCATCATAGCGCTTGAGGGTTTTTGCGACTGCACTTGAAGAAACTTTCAAAGTTTTTGAAATTTCCCGCATTGACTGACCTTCATGTCTTAGAGTAATGATGGACTGTCGTTTCTCTTTGATTATTTGAGCTGTTCTTGCCATAATATGGACTTGGTCTTTTACCAAATAGGGCTATCTTCTGTATACCACCCCTAATGTATCTTGTCACAACACAACTGATTGGCTCAAACGCATTAAGAAGGAAAGAAATTCCACAAATTAACTTTTAAGAAGGCACACCTGTTAATTGAAATGCATTCCAGGTGACTACCTCATGAAGCTGGTTGARAGAATGCCAAGAGTGTGCAAAGMTGTYATCAAGGCAAAGRGTGRCTACTTTGAAGAATCTCAAATCTAAAATWTGTTTGGATTTATTTAACACTTTTTTGGTTACTGCATGATTCCATACGTGTTATTTCATAGTTTTGATGTCTTCACTATTATTCTACAATGTAGCAAATAGTAAAAAATAAAGAAAAACCCTTGAATGAGTAAGTGTGTCCAAACCTTTGACTGGTACTGTATATATTTGTTAACTTTTTTGTATGTTATGCTTTATTTATACAGGTGAGTCACTGAGTTAAGAATCTATTTTCCATACCTGACAACTATTCACAGAACAGAGGAGTGTGTTTGTGACAGGGGGAGTGGGTTATCGATACAGTACTTGTTTCCCGTTGTTCTGACAACATGCAAAATGTATTTGTCTTTGATTTCTTTGAACTAATACAATAACCTCCATTGGTGAGGTCATCGCATTATATGTAAAGAAATCAAGACAAATACATTTTGCATGTGGTCAGAACAACGGGAATCAAATACTGTAGATGCAAAAGTGGAAACATCGTATCCATAAGGTACAACACGACAGACACATTGGGGCCAAAGAGAGAAAGAGTTGGGTGCCCTGAAGAGACAGAGAAGTAGTAGATATTCCTGATAAGTAACATCTTGATGCCACAGAATACTATTTTTATTTGATGTATTTGACATGTAAAGTTGGTTAAAGCACAACAAATAAATTCAAAATKGTGTAATTGTGTAATGTACTATAATATAATTGTGTTATTAATAACCATTAATGAACCATTCTATAATTATGCTAAAATGATCCTTAAATGTAATTGTTATTTTATTATAGGTGTCACCTTCCTTCTCCTCATTCACAGTGCCGAGACACGTAATATMATTTCTGCTTTCCTCTGTAAAACAGTTGGCCTAAAGACATAGCAATCGCTGGATTTTTTTAAATTTAGTTGATGATGAGCCAACATCATAAACACCCCCTCGGTTATGCAGGCATTCAAATAACTGAGTGCCTTACATTTTCCAAAGACCCACTCCTTTTTGGCTAATCTACCAGACATTTTGATTTRATATTTTCTAGAGAACGTGGCGTTGAGAGGAGTGGCCTCTCAGTTCTCTCTGGTATGATAGTCAGGGTGAATCTGCTCATGCCATTGACCAGGACAATAACCAAGACTATCAAGCAAGGTCCTGTAGCAGCACTTCATGGCAAACTTTCCCAGATGTGTTGTCATCTCCCAAATCCGACCAGGAAAGACYGAAAATGTCCAGTGTAATTAGATGGAGGGTCGCTACATCATTGTGGTCATTCCTGGAAAGGACAACCTGCTCATGCTATGTGAGGTRGAGGTATATGCCACTCCTGCAGGTAATAGCCTATGACTGTCTTCACTGTTCATCTTCATCAGACAGTTGAACTCTTCCTGTATTTCATATTGACCGTTTCAATCTTTTTTAGATCGGAAATTAACTTTTCGACTACATCGGGCACATTTACAGAGATATGCATTGGCCCTGTCAAATACATTTAATAAAGTAAAGGAAACATTTTTGGTATTGTGGTAACATTCCCTGCATGCTGTGTCAGTGAGTGTACCCGTGTCAAGAGTGAAATATTGGAAACTCTCTCTCTGTTTCAGACACACCCACCTCTGTGTCCTCCACTCAACCTTYCAAAATCTTTTCTCCTCTCTTCCCCAATATCCACTCCTCTTCCTTCTTCTTCAACCAGTGCTTCAACTCCCCCATCTTCTCCCACACCCGCTCTCCTGCCCACCACCCCTCCTCCACTTCCTTCCTACTACAGTGTCCTCTTGAGGGGGAGGAAGGTGACAGTGGTGAAAAAGAAGCTCTGTTTGTCCGACTCTCTGTTCTACTGTAGGGATTGCTATGGGAACCTGCTCTATGTCCGCAGCAAGGATGAACAGAGAGCGGTGGGGGATCTGCTGCGGCGCAGCGACCTGCCCTTCCTCACACCCCACTGTGGCTGGGCCTTCGCAGGTATTTACAGATGTGATGAGAACCTATTTGCCACACCCTGATGAAGGCTATTGGAAATGTTGGYAATAAATCCACAAGCAAGGAGAGATGAGTGTGCGACTTTTGTTTTTTCATTCTATGACYCTATGCAGGTACATCATGACAGACAGGTGGTGCTGGATGACCGGGGACCACATGGACTACAGACACTGGGAGGGAGTCACACCCCCTAAGAAGGACTTCTCCAACCCCTGTGGAGCGATGACCAACGGGGGAGGCTTCCTATAGGTAGAGCTGCGCTACGATGACCATCACAACTTCCTCTGCTACTCAGGTGAAGATGACAGAAATGCACTGCCTTACCGCCCCATGGTCACTCAGTGAACCTCAACAAACCTCTTTTCATCCTGTGTTTCAAATGACTTACTGTACCTCCAATACTTTAACTATGTGTTATGATGCTGTGTCTGAATGTTTAGTACCAAGATACCACGATTCCAAAACCCCTGTCTCGTCTTCCTCCTGAGTAACATCTCTCCTTTTCACTCCCTCTCTCAGATGCAGCACATAAAGATGCCTCATACAGATGCTTCAAAATGTAGATAATAGAGAGATAATAATAGAGAGAGATCAATTCCAATGTATTTATAAAGCCCYTTTTACATCAGCAGATGTCACGAAGTGCTTATACAGAAACCCAGCCTAAAACCCCAAAGATCAAGGCTTTTTGGGAATCCTTTGTCTCTCTCTCCCTCAGGTGCTGAGGAAGGGGTTTAAAGAGTGTGGTTCTACAGCACCTACAGAGACAAACGGCCAGAGACAGGGTCTGTGGAAAGATAGTCCATCCATTGATTCAACCGGTAGTGGAGATGTTTTGTGTTGTCTTTAACTAAACGTGGCCCTTAATTTAAATGTTAATATGACAACAGCAAAGGACGGTTTTGTGGTTGAAATTAGACCATTGAGGCTACTCAGGCCAACATACTTCATATCTTGATGTATTGCATATACGGACTGCTTTAATAAATGTGTAATAAGCTATTTGAATTATTGTCCATTATATTAATAGTTCATCAATCACTTATTGTCCATTACATCAATAGACCCATGATTGTTGCATTCTGTTTGGGTGTTACACTAGGAACCTTTCAGTGAATACCGATGTTCCATGGGGGTTTAGTTGATAAAACCCCAAAACATCCGGTACTGTTTCCCATGGAAACGAAATCTGTGCCGAAACCTACCACGGCTAGATCGTCACAGTAACATGAACAYGCAATGTCAGCTGTAAAATTCAAACAGTGAATACATTAAAATATCAACATATAACCTTAGAATTACGGACCCTGCAATGTGCACGAAAATGAATCCTGATCGTTTCAACCCTACCCTCTCAGTTGATGAGTACCTTGGTGAGTAGCTAACGTTAGCTAACCAGGCAGCAGAGCCGTCAGGCCTATGGGTAGAGATATGCTGCTCTGCGTTACAGTTCTTTGTTAGCTAGCAACACCTGCACATAAAAGGACACCAATATTGCTTGACCCAATGCTAAATAATAGTTTGTAGCTACTCACCCTCTCTCCTCTGGCAGCTGAGAGCAACGTGCTTTTCTACCTGAACGATGCTGTGACCCAGCTTCTGGAACACAAGGAGGAATACACCCAGTTTGGCATCGTCCGTTACTTTGCAGAATAGTACGTTTCTATTCTATTCTACCAGTCTGTTTCTTCAGAGCAGATCATGAACAGTGGGGTGGAATACGTTTCCCTGCCACATTCCTCAAATCAAGTAATCTTATATCAAAGTTTTTACATTGTAGCTACAGTGTAGGTATGTAGGTAGATATACATTCTTACGTTAAACTACTTATAGCCATCTCCTGTTTATGGATTATTATTATGTTTTTGTCAAATAACTGGACCTTATGTTGTATTTCACTTCCTTTGTGATTGGTTGACAGCTTTAGCAGTGTGAAGAACGGCAACCATGTACTGTTCAGAGAGTTCGGCTACATCAAGGCCACAGCTCATAACAGGGCCTCCTTCATCCGCGTCCTCTGGAGGTGCTTCCGACAGATCGGGAAGAATGGAGGTAGGCGTAATGAGTGTGTGTGTGTGTCTGTATGTGTGATGAGGTAACACTGTCTTTGAACATTTGGAAAATGTGAAAACAATTGAGTGAAAAAGTGACGATTAAAAACACAATGCTTATGCAATTATACTCTAGCTTCAGCTTCCTGCAAGGACCTCCTGTGTGTGTGTCAAATCAAAATCTAATTTTATTTGTCACATGCGCCGAATACAACAGGTGTAGATCTTACAGTGAAATGCTTACTTACAAGCCCTTAACCAACAATGCAGTTTTAAGAAAAATAAGTGTTAAGTAAAAAATAAAATACAAAAAAATAAAAGCAGCAGTAAAGTAACAGTAGCGAGGCTATATACAGGGTTACCGGTACAGAGTCAATGTGAGGGGGCACCGGTTAGTTGAGGTAATTGAGGTAATACGTACATGTAGGTTAGAATAAAGTGACTATGCATATAGATAATAAACAGAGAGTTGCAGCAGCGTAAAATAGTCTGGTAGCCATTTCAAATCAAATCAAATTGTATTTGTCACATACCCATGGTTAGCAGATGTTAATGCGAGTGTAGCGAAATGCTTGTGCTTCTAGACAATGCAGTAATAACCAACGAGTAATCTAACCTAACAATTCCACAACTACTACCGTATACACACAAGTGTAAAGGGTAAAGAATATGTACATAAAGATATATGAATGAGTGATGGTACAGAACGGCATAGGCAAGATGCAGTAGATGGTATAGAGTACAGTATATACATATGAGATGAGTAATGTAGGGTATATAAACATAAAGTGGCATAGTTTAAAGTGGCTAGTGATACATGTATTACATAAAGATGGCAAGATGCAGTAGATGATATGAGTACAGTATATACATATACATATGAGATGAGTAATGTAGGGTATGTAAACATTATATTAAGTGGCATTGTTTAAAGTGGCTAGTGTACATTTTTACATACATTTCCATCAATTCCCATTATTAAAGTGGCTGGAGTTGAGTCAGTATGTTGGCAGCAGCCACTAAATGTTAGGGGTGGACCTTGAGATAGAAGCTGTTTTTCAGTCTCTCGGTCCCTGCTTTGATGCACCTGTACTGACCTCGCCTTCTGGATGATAGCGGGTGAACAGGCAGTGGCTCGGGTGGTTGTTGTCCTTGATGATTTTATGGCCTTCCTGTGACATCGGGTGGTGTAGGTGTCCTGGAGGGAGGTAGTTTGCCCCCGGTGATGCGTTGTGCAGACCTCACTACCCTCTGGAGAGCCTTGTGGGCGGAGCAGTTGCCGTACCAGGCAGTGATACAGCCCGACAGGATGCTCTCGATTGTGCATCTGTAGAAGTTTGTGAGTGCTTTTGGTGACAAGCCGAATTTCTTCAGCCTCCTGAGGTTGAAGAGGCGCTGCTGCGCCTTCTTCACAACGCTGTCTGTGTGGGTGGACAAATTCAGTTTGTCCGTGATGTATACGCCGAGGAACTTAAAACTTACTACCCTCTCCACTACTGTCCCGTCGATGTGGATAGGGGGGTGCTCCTCTGCTGTTTCCTGAAGTCCACAATCATCTCCTTTGTTTTGTTGACGTTGAGTGTGAGGTTATTTTCCTGACACCACACTCCGAGGGCCCTCACCTCCTCCCTGTAGGCCGTCTGTCGTTGTTGGTAATCAAGCCTACCACTGTAGTGTCGGAAACTTGTTGATTAGCTTTTCAGGAGTCTTATAGCTTAGGGGGTAGAAGCTGTTAAGAAGTCTTTTGGACCAAGACTTGGAGCTCCGGTACCGCTTGCCGTGCGGTAGTAGAGAGAACAGTCTATGAATAGGGTGGCTGGAGTCTGACAATTTTTAGGGCCTTCCTCTGACACCACCTGGTATAGTGGTCCTGGATGGCAGGAATCTTGGCCCCAGTGATGTACAGAGCCGTACGCACTACCCTCTGTAGTGCCTTGCGGTCGTGCCTTGCCATACCAGGCAGTGATGCAACCAGTCAGGATGMTCTTGATGGTGCAGCTGTAGAACTTTGGAACTCATGGATCTGAGGACCCATGACAAATCTTTTCAGTCTCCTGAGGGGGAATAGGTTTTGTCGTGCCCTCTTCACGACTGTCTTGCTGTGTTTGGACCATGATAGTTTGTTGGTGATGTGGACACCAAGGAACTTGAAGCTYTCAACCTGCTCCACTATAGCCCCGTCGATGAGAATGGGGGCGTGCTTGGTCCTCCTTTTCCTGTAGTCCACAATCATCTCCTTTGTCTTGATCACATTGAGGGAGAGGCTGTTATCCTGGCACGACACGGCCAGGTCGCTGACCTCCTCCCTATGGTAGCCTAGTGGTTAGAGCGTTGGGCCAGTAACCAAAACGGTTGCTGGATCAAATCCCTGAGCTGWCAAGGTAAACATCAGTTGTTCTGCCMCTGAGCAAGGCAGTTAACCCACTGTTCCCCAGGCGCCAAAGACGTGGATGTCGATTAAGGCAGCCTCCCGCACTTCTCTGATTCAGAGGGGTTGGGTTAAATGCGGAAGACACATTTCAGTTGAAGGCATTCAGTTGTACAACTGACTAGGTATCCCTCTTTCCCTTTAAATCGTTGTCGGTGATCAGGCCTACCACTGTTGTGTCGTCGGCAAACTTAATGATGGTGTTGGAGTCGTGCCTGGCCATGCAGTCATGAGTGAACAGGGAGTACAGGAGGGGACTGAGCACACACCCCTGAGGGGCCCCCGTGTTGAGGATCAGCGTGGTGGATTTGTTGTTACCTCCTCTTACCACCTGGGGGCGGCCCGTCAGGAAGTCCTGGATCCAGTTGCAGAGGGAGGTGTTTAGTCCCAGGGTCCTTAGCTTAGTGATKWGCTTTGAGGGTACTATGTTGTTGAATGCTGAGCTGTAGTCAATGAATAGCATTCTCACATAGGTGTTCCATTTGTTCAGGTGGGAAAGGGCAGTGTGGAGTGCAATAGAGATTACATAATCTGTGGATCTGTTGGGGCGGTATGCAAATTGGTGTGGGTCTAGGGTTTCTGAGATAATGTTGTTGATGTGAGCCATGACCAGCCTTTCAAAACACTTCATGGCTACAGATGTGAGTTCTACGGGTCGGTAGTCATTTAGGCAGGTTACCTTAGTGTTCTTGGGCACAGGGAAGCTTGAAGCATGTTGGTATTACAGACTCAGTCAGGGACAGGTGGAAAATGTAAGTGAAGACACTTGCCACTTAGTCAGCGCATGCTCGGAGTACATGTGAATGTTGACCTGTTTAAAGGTCTTACTCATTGGCTACAGAGAGCGTAATCACACAGTCTTCCGGAACAGCTGATGCTCTCATGCATGTTTCAGTGTTGCTTGCCTCGAAGCGAGCATAGAAGTAATTTAGGTGGTCTAGTAGGCTCGTGTCACTGGGCAGCTCGCGGCTGGGCTTCCCTTTGTAGTCTGTAATAGTTTGCAAGCCCTGCCACATCCGACGAGCTTCGGAGCCGGTGTAGTACAATTTGATCTTAGTCCTGTATTGATGCTTTGCCTGTTTGAGGGTATAGCGGGATTTCTAATAAGCTTCCGGGTTAGAGTCCCGCTCCTTGAAAGCGGGAGCTCTACCCTTTAACTCAGTGTGGATGTTGCCTGTAATACATGGCTTTTGGTTGGGGTATGTACAGTCACTGTGGGGACGACGTCATCGATMCACTTATTGATGAAGCCAGTGACTGATGTGGTGTACTCCTCAATGCCATTGGTAGAATCCCGGAACATATTCCAGTCTTTGCTAGCAAAACAGTCCTGTAGTTTAGCATCTGTTTCATCTGACCACTTTTTTATTGACCAAGTCACTGGTGCTTCCTGCTTCTGCTTGTAAGCAGGAATCAGGAGGATAGAATTTTGGTCAGATTTGCGAAATGGAGTGGGCAAGGGAGAGCCTTGTACGCGTCTCTGTGTAGAGTAAAGGTGGTCTAGTGTTTTTTCCCCTCTGGTTGCAYATTTAACACGCTGGTAGAAGTTAGGTAAAACAGATTTAAGTTTCCCTGCATTAAAGTCCCCRGCCACTCTGGATGAGCTTTTTCCTATTTGCTTATGGGCGTATACAGCTCCTTGAGTGCGGTCTTAGTGCCAGCATCGGTTTGTGGTGGTAAATAGACAGCTATAAAGAATATAGATTAAAACTCTCTTGGTAAATAGTGTGGTCTACAGCTTATCATGAGATACTCTACCTCAGGTGAGCAAAACCTCATCATTGAGTTATAGAGATTAATGAATACYTCTGGTGTTGCTTGTCAGTGTTTATATATTTGATGTGCTTTTGTATGCTTGCTATAGACCTCCTGGCCATGTTGGAGTACAGCTCACTTCTGCAGCTTCTCTGTCCAGACTTCCCAGTGGAGATGGTACAGCATGCAGCAAGGTCTGATTTGGCATAATKTATTGATATTGTACAATATTATGTTAATTTAGCTACATTTAAGTTACATTACGTTCAGTGTGTTTTCATCTCTGTGAAATGGAATTCCAACACATGATTGTAAACATTTAAAGTATACACTATTTGTATTTATTATGCATCCCCATTAGCTGCTGCCAAGGCAGTTATACAATTTTAAATGCATTACAGTACATTCACAGATTTCACAACGCACTGTGTGCCCTCAGGCCACTACTCCACTCCACATATCTACAGTACAAAATCCAYGTGTACCTGTTGTGGTAAACCGTGGGGTGTTGGGTTGAGCGTGCAGMGATTGACACAGAGACAGGGAGGCTTTAGTCCGAAAAACAACTTTACTTAAGACAGAAAATAAATATGTCAAAGAAATAACTCAAGTTTGCTCGGTCTTCCGTCTCTTTCTTCTCTGGTGTCCGTCTCTCTCTCTTCTCTCACGCGGTGTGTCACCGTGCTCCTTTTATTTAGCCTCCACGGCTGGTTGGCACTTTCCTCTAATTACCTCCACTTAGCTGTCCCTGTCGGGGTGCCCAGCTCCCGTATTCCCAGCAGAGGGAGCCAACGTCGCCTCACGTACCTCCCCTTTATTACCATCCCCCGGGGTAGACCTCCTGGGATACCACAGTGTGTGTATAGTGCGTATGTTATCGTGTGTGTGTGTATGTGTGTGCATGTGTCTGTGCCTATGTTTGTGTTGCTTTACAGTCCCTGCTGTTCCATAAGGCATTTCTTTTATCTGTTTTTTAAATCTAATTTTACTGCTTGAATCAGTTACTTGATGTRTAATAGAGTTCCATGTAGTCATGGCTCTATGTGGTACTGTGCGCCTCCCATAGTCGGTTCTGGACTTGGGGACTGTGAAGAGACGTCTTGTGGCATGTGTTGTGGGGTGTGCATGGGTGTCCGAGCTGTGCGCCAGTAGTTCAAACAGACAGCTCGGGTGCTTTCAACATGTCAATACCTCTCATAAATACAAGTAGTGATGAAGCCAATCTCTCCTCCACTTTGAGCCAGGAGAGATTGACATGCATATTATTAATATTAGCTCTCTGTGTACAGTACATCCAAGGGCCAGCCGTGCTGCCCTGTTCTGAGCCAATTGCAATTTTCCTAATTCCTTTTTTGTGGCACCTGACCACACGACTGAACAGTAGTCCAGGTGCGACAAAACTAAGGCCTGTAGGAGCTTAACTCTTTGTTAAGTGTTGTAGCTGACATGTATTGTTGAGTCATCCTCATACATAGACACGCTGGCTTTACTCAAAGCCAGTGGCATGTCATTAGTAAAGATTGAAAAAAGTAATGAGCCTAGACAGTTGCCCTGGGGAATTCCTGATTCTACCTGGATTATGTTGGAGAGGCTTCCATTAAAGAACACCCTCTGTGTTCTGTTCGGCATGTAACTCTTTATCCACAATATAGCAGGGGGTGTAAAGCCCTAACATATACGTTTTTCCAGCAGCAGACTATGATCGATAATGTCAAAAGCCGCACTGAAGTCGAACRAAACAGCCCCCACAATCATCTTTTTATCATCAACACTATGACTATATCCAACTGATATCTCTTTCAACATAGGATAGTGCTAATGGATGATGCCATGGACTGCCTCATGTCCTTCTCGGATTTCCTCTTCTCTTTCCAAATCCAGTTCTACTTCGAAGGTAAGTACATCTGTATAAACCCACGACGAGAGAACTTTTGGTTCACCACTATGTACCTGACATGATGATCAAATCAAACTTTATTTGTCACATGCSCCRAAYACAACAGGTGTAGACCTTACCGTGAAATGCTTACTTACAAGTCCTTAACCAACAGTGCAGTTCATGAAAGAGTGACGAAAATATTTACCAAATAAACTAAAGTTAAAAATAATAACAAAGGGGGCCTCCCGGCCACCAGAGGCTCTGGGTTYGCGCCCAGGCTCTGTCGCAGCCGGGAGGTCCGTGGGGCGACGCACAATTGGCCTAGCGTCGTCCGGGTTAGGGAGGGTTTGGCCGGTAGGGATATCCTTGTCTCATCGCGCACCAGCGACTCCTGTGGCGGGCCGGGCGCAGTGCGTGCTAACCAAGGGAGCCAGGTGCACGGTGTTTCCTCCGACGCATTGGTATGGCTGGCTTCCGGGTTGGCTCTCCCGAGCCCGTACGGGAGTTGTAGCGATGAGACAAGATAGTAATTACTAGCAATTGGATACCACGAAAATTGGGGAGAAAAGGGGGTAAAATTAAAAAATATATATATAATAATAATAACAAGTAACGCAATGTATATAGTCCGTTGGCCATTTTATTAATTGTTCAGCAGTCTTATGGCTTGGGGGTAGAAGCTGTTAAGGAGCCTTTTGGTCCTAGACTTGGCGCTCCGGTACCGCTTGCCATGCGGTAGCAGAGAGAACAGTCTTATGACTTCGGTGACTGGAGTCTTTGACAATTTTTGGGGCTTTCCTCTGACACCGCCTAGTATATAGGTCCTGGATGGCAGGAATCTTGGCCCCAGTGATGTACTGGGCCGTACGCACTACCCTCTGCAGCACCTTATGGTCAGATGCAGAGAGCAGTTGCCATACCAGGCGGTGCTGTTACATAAACTCTAATGCTAGAGCACTAGATACTTTTCAGCCTCTGACTGGGTAGACTCTAGGTTGCACAGTGTCACCTGAAATCCTGTATTCCTTTTACTTTCCACTAACAGAGTTCCTGGAGAGTATTGCTGTGATCTACCAGGACCTGCTGTCAGGGAAAAGCCCCAACACTGTGATCGTCCCAACCTCTACCTCAGTGGAACAGCTCCCCCAGGTGGCCACAGAGGAAACTGAGGCCCAGGAAGGAGTGGACTCCTCTGTCTTTGGAGAGTGCATCGAGGTGCTTTGTGAAAGGTTCAAACACAAGTAAGAAATAGTTCCACGATTACAATACATCTAAATAAATATTGTGACTAGCCTACAATGACAATATGAACAAACATTCAATGATTCTCAGGTAACACCAGCACTCGGGAGAAGATTATACGGGGGGTCAAATTAAGTTGTATTGAACCAATAGGGTACATATCTCCTGATTAAAGATGCTCTATGTTGAAATTGCTCCACCATTTCCTGGTTGCTAAAATTCAAATAGTTTGCCTAATATCAGTTTATGTGACAAAACAAGCAAGTATAGTGTAGAGAATCATTGTACCATCTAAACAGCTTTTAAATATATTTTTCCAAACCCAAAAATGTTGTAATTTCAGCTGTTTGAAGCTGGTGTACAAAACCGAAAGTAAAGGACGCAAAAACTAAGCTTAAAAACAGGAAGTATAGAAATAGTGCCCATAGAACAGATCTACTGCATCTTAGACTTGCTTTCAATGGGAATGACAGATCTATAACACACATTTCTATGTGAATTTGGTCAGGTCACCGAAAAAGTTACATATTGCCGCTTCAAGTTAGAGTGATTTATTGATCTTGTGTGTTTCTCCATAGCCATCCTTCTACATCTGCCATTAGAGAGGTTCTGGAGCTAACACAGAGAGTGACATTCTATGGCTTTGTGATGGCTCTGGTCAGACATGAGGGCGTCAACCAGGACATTGGTGAGAACTAGCCTACTGTGTTGTTATCTATTGATAAACAAAGACTATTGTTCCAATAATGAAATAGAACTACAATGCATTACAATAAATGTTCCCTACTAGGCTTTTCATTTAATCACTGTTTATCTAGTGTTTATAATTGTGAGTTGACCTTGCTAGGTGCCCTACCAAACAAGTCAGAGCTTCTCATTGACCCTGAGATGGACCAGGAAGTGGAGAAACTGTGAGTAAACTGGAGCACATAATGTACCATAATCAAAACCTAAATTTGCCCATGTTTCTACTCCACTGTTAAAAATGGCTAATAGATCATGTTGCATGCCTTCATTGCCTTGACTATGAACCTTCAGTCACCCTCTGGTTGGAAGCTCAGTCAGTTCCGTAGTACTGTGTGTCCTCTCCTCTCAACAGGATTAAATAGTATTATATCGTAATGTGTTATTATATCTCTATGCTCTCTACAGCATTGCCCAGATCGCTATCAGTCCTACGTCCAACAGCAGCAGCAGTGTACCAGGACACAAGGAGCCCCCTAGGAAGGCCTCCCCACGCAAGTCCCTTCACCACCGCAAGAGGATCGAGATGGAGAGTGACGGATCCACCGAGGAGACAGACTCCTCAGAGAACTGAGCCTGGACTGAGGCTGACCTCCCAATGGCCCTTGGTCTCCCATTAACACACTTGTACACCCACTGACGGACTAAACTTGTCATTAACCCTGTTACAGCTATAGTGTCTGTGTTACAACTGTGTACTCTAGGCGAATTTCTGTAGAACTGTTATATATTTAGTACTATGAGAACCTGTCTGATGATTGCATTCCCTGTCTGAAAAGTGTGAAAGTTTTATTTTACAATAACGTCTCTTCAGGTTGGAGCTGTAATTCAGTGTTCCCTATCTGGTAACACGCATTCTTTCATGTAGTTATTTATGGTGTGATATATCTGTATGTAATTTATGATTACCAACCCTGTATCAACTAATATAAAGATTGTTGATGGGTGTCACAATGTCGCCCATGGCAATAATGTCTCACTGCATGGCCAGGAAGATTTTTACACCTCAGGTTACCTCTTAGAGGGTTGTTTAGAGATGGAATCATCAAGAAAAATATAAATCAGTAAGTTCAGAGAGGATGTAAACACCTTCACATTTAATGACAAGAATTGACATCCTGTGTTTTTTTTCTCTACATTGTTTTGTTTGACATTGATATCATGCAATACACACTGGGTTTGATCAAACTTACTGTAGGACATTTCATTTACAAACAGCATATTTATATTGTACAGGTATTACATCTGTCCCACAGTGCCAGGATAACCTTCTCAAATAAAAAGGAAATACATAATGTATACAGTAATCACAATAATTAGAAAATAGGCACTACTTGTGGTTTGAAAACATGATTTTAGAACACATGCCTTCTGGGTGACTTTTAAAGTGGAAAGACCACAGTGATTCCAAGATCATATTTATTAAAGTGTTTTCCTTATACAGTAATCCCACCTTACAATTTGGGCCAAAAATATTGTTTCCAAGTTACAGTAGGAGTATGGGCTCTATTAAATCATATCCGCTTTGGCCGACATCCGCATTGCAGTTGTTTTGGAGGTGTCAGAGGTGGAACTGTGCTAAGAGCTGTCAAATCTACAAGCCTAAAGCGGACATTGCCATTGGCTGTACGGAGTCACATGAATAAGAGAAAAAGAAAAGTGAATTCACCTTTTTGGTATTGGAAGATAGATGACAGGCCCTAGTCAAAGTTCATTGGTGAGAATGATGAACTGGACTTCATTTAAAACCTGTTATGATGTGATGGGGACCATTAATCCATTAATACACTTTCCCATCCAACATACATACTAACTGATTCTGAAATCAAACACAGTGTGATTTTAAAAACAGTCCAGGGACACATACAGACAGATTGAAATCACTGCCTCTCTGTCTTCCTCTGTACAAAGACAAGGTTTCCAGGTGACTTGATATAGTGATCTCATATCATTTGGAATTGCTCGTAAAGCCACACATATAGAAACATATTCTATCTTGATTTTGAGTGTGATATTAAATTAGATCTGAAATCTGTAACTACTTTTGGGAATTTCTGTACTGTAGTGCCGGTCCTTACATTTGGCTGCACACGTTACATTTTAAAAGTACTGTATTTTTGGCCAATTACCTTTTTTTTAAAAGAAAGATACATGTATGCTCTTTTGGATAGGATTGGTAATGCTTTAGTTTGGGTATTTCTGTAGACATGTTTGTGCTGTGGAAACATGACAGTGAATAGGAAGCCGCACCAAGTAGACCTGTGTGACAGATCAATATTACTAAAAGCCTTACCATTCAATGCAGTAATCCACCATGCGAGTTGTTTCATCATGACACAACATTGGAGAAATGTACTATAGCGAGAAGAAAGCTACTCAATGAAGATGTCCTCTGTCGGGCATGAGTAGCCCACCGTTTCCTTGTAGTACAGCTGGAAAGCTTTCCTATAGGTAGGAACAACGCAAGAGAGGTTAGGTACAAATAGTGAGCAGTAGTTTGTGAATGGAAAGATGTATCATTATAAACAGTATGATGTTCATAATCATTAGCATATTTGGATAGTAAAGAAGAGATGAGTGGCAGAGAGAAAGGAGGAGAGAGAAACGTTAGAGAGCTTACCCAACCGACTGAGCCAGAGGCATCATGGAGTCGTCTGACATAAACACATGGCAAGCAAACCTCTGGTGATCAGGATGTTTGGTGATGAATCCAAAATACCTGGAATCAATGGGAGAGGCGTGGTACAACATGCTCCAGATACAGTAGCTGCTACTTGCTAGTCTTTTTGCCCTTGAGATACAGCTCTTGAAGTTTCGTTAAATAAGTTGCCCACTGGGCACAGACGTCAGTTTTGATTTACATTTGGTTGAGTGGTCAACGGACATGGATTCAACATGGAATCAACAAAAAACTGGAACCGTGTCATTGGATTTAGGTTCAAAGTTTAAAGTGAAAAAGACGAAATTCCCTTTCATTGATGACTGTGCAAATCCAATCAGTTTCCCACGTTGATTCAACGTCATCACCTAATTTTTGGGGGGGTTGAAATGACATGGAAAGTTGATTGAACCAGTTTTTGCCAAGTGGGTGAGGTGGCCATCGATCTGATTTGGTATTTACAGGCCTGTAGCCTGGAGTTGAATGACTTCCTTAGTTAAGTATGTGTCATTTACTCACTTGTTATGTTTTGGGTGACAGCCGCAAAAGGAGATGTTCTTAAGCTGGAAAAAGTGAAAGCACTTATCCCCCTGTGAAAATATACATAGAGATGAGAGATCGTCACGGTGAGTTCCTGCACTAGCATGTGATGTCATAGAATTAGAGAGTACTTATAGAATGTGCTAGTTCTATTTCTATGGGTACAGTGGCTGTTGGGCCTGAGTGGGTGCATTATACTAGCGTAGCCTGGGTTCCAGTCTGTTTCCGCTCATGTTTGCCATGGCAATTCAATAAAGAGTTGTCAAGAGAGCAGAAACAGACTGACTCTCAGGCCACACCACACCATACACCACACCTCGGTAAGAACAGAACATAATGTTAGGCTCAGACCCTATGGTCTGTGTCTGAGAGTTTACTCATACAGTAAGCCAGTCCAATGGGACACACTGGTGGAACCACGAGTGAGGAGGATTAAAAAGTCTTAAGACTAAGTGGTCATTATGCAAGAGGGGTTATGTCACCGACCACAGGACCACAGTATCCCAGGAGGGAAATGTCCACCCTGCTAAAGGACTGCTGCTTTCCACCCAAGACTGTTTTGAAAAGATCTAGTCACACTTAACCTTGTCTTGAACCTTGTTTGAACCCTGTTTTGAAAAGGTCTAGTTATACTGTATTTTCCATGCCTACAGAAATACTCCAGACTTGTATTTTCCAATGTATGACAAACGTATGAGGGACTAGGACTAATGTATGACTACAAATTACTTACAGGATTAACTTTGGTCTGACTGGAACATTCCTTATCACAACATGTGTCTAGCTAATCGAAATGAAAAATGTGTATTTACATGGGCCTTGAACACTGATGCATAAACTAATAACAGTGAGGCATTGTGAACACAGATATCAATAAAAAGGGCATTTCAGTGTATAAGAGAGGACATACTCTTTCCGAGGTCCTACATTCATCTTGCACAATGATTTTCACCCCCTTCATGTTGATTTCCAGAATACATGCAGAGGGAGGCTGCATAGTCATCCGGCGGTTGTTAGCAATCTGTTGACGAACACAATAGCGCAGCTTGATTGTTTACATGTGCACGCCAGCATATCCACTCAGGTTTTAAATAAGCCAATCCGTTCTCAGACTTTGCTGTAAGTACAATAGGCTGCCTAATCACGTTCTGTCTGTATTGTTCTTCCAATTGAGGATTGTGAAATTATGGTTGAGATTACAAACCCCAACACACCACCAGGGGGGCGGATACTGTACCTTTTGCATAGCAGCACAAAGCACATCGTTGCCTTTGTGGTAGGGTACGTTAACAGAACCCAGGAACTTCACTCGGAACCTGTCTACCCAGTCCTCTTTGTCATCTAACGGAGATAGGGTAAGACAAAGGCAAGGGCAAAGACACACTTAGAGTTCTATTTGTCAGCATATTATGCATTAGAGGTTCATTCAGAGCCAAATCAGGCTATTTAAAGATCCTATCCATCCTATACTGTTTGTGCTCTCTTGCCAAAATGCCAACTCCTATGTGCAAACATATTTGGCATGACAATAAGGGACAAGGAGTTGGCAAGAGGGCACAGACTTGCACTCAGGCTAATGAACTGAATGCATTTCATAGAACGTCTATATTGATCCTATAACCAAACACTGATGCCCAAAGTGTATTGATGACAGTACCTTTGCTGTGTCCAAAGCCTGTCTAATGGATTAAATAAACCATCATAAACAGTATAAACCATATTTGATACCTTTGATGGGTTCCTGGGTGACCTTGGCAGCGTAGTAGGCAGGGAAGATGCCACAGGCCCCAGTTCTCATGTTGTAGGCCTTACACCACAGATCATCAGCCTGAACCTCCATAAGCAGAGGGTCGTCCACTTCTAGCTCCAGCTCATCGCCATGGCGAGGGACAAACCTGTCAATCACACAGACGGCATGGTTAATCATTCAATCAATAAATCAATCAAATGTATTTACAAAGTGTTTTTTGGATTATCTTGCTAATGAGGTGTTAATCACACTGACCACTATGATGTTATGTTTGATATTAATCCATGTAATGAATCTCTAATGTGTTTGTCGGTACCTGAAGGAGGACCCTGTGTAAGATTGCTTCAAGCGTTTATAAATATTTCTATCACAGCATTGTTGAGTACTCGTCTCTGATTGGCTAGAAGTCCATTCTAGGGTTTGAGCCGGTGTTTGGAGGGGATATATTGGCACGGTATTGTTAGGCCCGAGACAAAGTAATTCTAATCATTTTATACCATAGCATTGTTGAATAGTCGTTTATGATTGGCTGGAAGGGCATTCTAGAGTGGACATTTAAACCAGATTGGACAGTTGGAAAATATATCGGGACAGTTAGAAAAGATGTTGGGACACCTTGCAATCATGACACAATAAGCGCAGACACATGCAGACTGTACTTGCTACAAACAACCACCCAAACTGAAGTTGGATACATTGTAAACGCGGGTCCAACGAGGAAAAAACGTAGCTAGCTAGCTAGCATTGATTTGTTTTTGCAGAGACACATTTTTTGGGGAACATCTCATGACCTAACGTGGTGAGTGATAAACATGAATTTCTCTGGTCCCGGCTACTGTTGCACGCAAGTGCTGTCAAATCCTCCCACGTTTCAAGTTTGACCAGCTGTTTTCAACAACTGATATTTTTATAATTCGGTTGTCATATTGGCAGGTTTGCTAGCAACAAACTAGCAAGCKTCTAGCTTAGTGTTTGATATGCRATCCGATCTCCTTGTAATGAAYAGTGTCGAGTGTCCTGACGAGAAGGCAAACTTTTCTAGCTATGCCAGGCAAAATTGGACATTATCAGCTCATTGTCATGGATGTATCCAAATGAATGYCAATAGAAAAMAGCTACTTTGCTGTTATTCTGRCTGCAGAGGTTGTGACTGTGTTAGCCGTAGCTAGCTGGCTAGCTAGCGAGGGATAAGAACATTGCCAGCAGCAGGATGGCAACGGAACATAAAGAATGAATGACTGGGTCACATCCACAAATATCGAACTAATCTAATGAACGACTGGATGGCGTCTCTAGCAACCAGAAAATTAGAAAGTACTAGTTTGCTTATATAAATGAAGATATCAACGGAAAAATGTATTTACTTGTTACTCCCAAACTTTGGGATATCTAATTGGAAGTTACAGTCTTGTCCCATTGCTGTAACTTCCGTATGGACTCGGAAGAGGCAAAGGTCGAGAGCCATGCGTCCTCCGAAACACGACCCTGCCAAGCACCCAACCCGGAAGCCCGTTACCCAACCCGGAAGCCTGCCGCACCAATGTGTCGGAGGAAACACCATACAACAGGCGACCATGTCAACATGCATGCGCCCAGCCAACCACAGGAGTCGCTAGAGCGCGATGGGACAAGGACATCCCTGCCGGCCAAACCCTCCCCTAACCCGGGAAACAACTGTGCACCGCCCTATGGGTCTCCCGGTCATGGCCGGCTGTGACAGAGCCTGGACTCGAACCCAGAATCTCTAGTGGTACAGCTAGCACTGCGGTGCAGTGCCTTAGACCACTGCACCACTCGGGAGGCCTCTGGCAACATTCTTATCCCTTGCTTGCTAGCTAGCTACAGCTAACACAGTCACAACCTCTGCAGCCAGAATAACAGAAAAGTAGCTGTTTTCTATTGACATTCATTTGGATACATCCATGACAATGAGCTGATAACGCTCGATTTTGCCTGGCATAGCTAGAAAAGTTTGCCTTCTTCTCAGGACACTCGACAAGGAGATCTCAATACATATTGTAATGACCTGACAAGATCATAAATGAACAATTGTCCAGACAGAGGCTTGAGTTTGCTAATTGACGGTTTATTAAACCAACTTTACACAGGCTACTGTTTGGGCCGTAGCACACGCCAAATAAATGATAGATAACCCACAAGCCAATCGTGACCTTCTCTTGTGAAGCCCAGACGTAAGAGAGAGAACAAAGGCGAAACCTGGTCTTAACTTCCAATGCTCCATCCCCCTGCCCAACCCCCCTCCACGCCACTCCGCCAACCGCCAGGATGCCCGGCATCAGAACATTCCAGGCATTCCCGTGATTGGCAGATAGCAGGTTGATTGACATGTCGGACCCCGCGAACACTGGGTACTGGTCAGTACAACACAACCACCTACTAGCCTAACACATAACACACAGCTGTCTGTGCGGGTCGCTACAATATCAAACACTAGGCTAGAAGCTAGCTAAGTAGTTTGTTGCTACAAACCTGCCAATATGACAACCAAATAAAAAAATATCAGTTGCTGAAAACAACTGGTCAAACTAGTCTAGAACTGTGGGAGGATTTGACAGCCTACAGTTGAAGTCGGAAGTTTACATACACTTAGGTTGGAGTCCTTAAAACTCGTTTTTCAAACACTCCACAAATTTCTTGTTAGCAAACTATAGTTTTGGCAAGTTGGTTAGGACATCTGCTTTGTGCATAACACAAGTCATTTTTCCAACAATTGTTTACAAACAGATTATTTCACTTATAATTCACTGTATCACAATTCCAGTGGGTCAAAAGTGTACGTTGACTGTGCCTTTAAATAGCTTGGAAAATTCCAGAAAATGATGTCATGGTTTTAGAAGCTTCTGATAGGCTAATTGATATGATTTGAGTCAATTGGAGTTGTACCTGTGGATGTATTTCAAGGCCTACCTTCAAACTCATTGCCTCTTTGCTTGACATCATGGGAAAATCAAAAGAAATCAGCCAAGACCTCAGAAAAAAAATTGTAGACTTCCACAAGTCTGGTTCATCCTTGGGAGCAATTTCCAAACGCCTGAAGATACCACGTTCATCTGTACAAACAATAGTACCAAGTATAAACACCATGGGACCACGCAGTCATCATACCGCTCAGGAAGGAGATGCGTTCTGTCTCCTAGAGATGATCATACTTTGGTGCGAAAAGTGCAAATCAATCCCAGAACAACAGCAAAGGCCCTTGTGAAGATGCTGGAGGAAACAGGTACAGAAGTATCTATATCCACAGTAAAACTAGTCCTATATCGACATAACCTGAAAGGCCACTCAGCAAGGAAGAAGCCACTGCTCCAAAACCGCCATAAAAAAGCCAGACTACGGTTTGCAACTGCACATGGGGACAAAGATCATACTTTTTGGAGAAATGTCCTTTCGTCTGATGAAACAAAAATAGAACTGTTTGTTCATAATGACCATCGTTATGTTTGGAGGAAAAAGGGGGAGGCTTGCAAGCCGAAGAACACTATCCCAACCATGAAGCACGGGGGTGGCAGCATCATGTTGTGGGGTTGCTTTGCTGCAGGAGGGACTGGTGCACTTCACAAAATAGATGGCATCATGAGGCAGGTAAATTATGTGGATATATTGAAGCAACATCTCAAGACATCAGTCAGGAAGTTAAAGCTTGGTCGCAAATGGGTCTTCCAAATGGACAATGACCCCAAGCACAAAGTTGTGGCAAAATGGCTTAAGGACAACAAAGTCAAGGTATTGGAGTGGCCACCACAAAGCCCTGACCTCAATCGCATAGAAAATTTGTGGGCAGAACTGAAAAAGCGTGTGTGCGAGCAAGGAAGCCTACAAATCTGATTCAGTTACACCAGCTTTGTCAGGAGGAATGGGCCAAAATTCACCCAACTTACTGTGGGAAGCTTGTGGAAGGCTACCCGAAACGTTTCACCCAAGTTAAACAATTGAAAGGCAATGCTACCAAATACTAATATAACGTATGTAAACTTCTGACCCACTGGGAATGTGATGAAAGAAATAAAAGCTGAAATAAAATTATTATCTCTACTATTATTCTGACATTTCACATTCTTAAAATAAAGTGGTGATCCTAACTGACCTAAGACAGGGAATGTTTACTAGGATTAAATGTCAGGAATTGTGAAAAACTGAGTTTAAATGTATTTGGCTAAGGTGTATGTAAAATTCCGACTTCAACTGTAGCTCCACATGCCTCAAGACTGCAACAGTAGGATTCATGTTCATCACTCACCACGTTTTTTCCTTGTTGGACCTGCGTTTACATTTTATCCAATTTCGGTTTGAGTGGTTGTTG
Source organism: Salvelinus sp. IW2-2015 (assembly GCF_002910315.2). Classification (NCBI taxonomy): domain Eukaryota; kingdom Metazoa; phylum Chordata; class Actinopteri; order Salmoniformes; family Salmonidae; genus Salvelinus; species Salvelinus sp. IW2-2015. The sequence continues at coordinate 44,727,450 of NC_036866.1, forward strand.
GTTTAGCTTTCTGTAACGTTGTATGGTTTGCATGTGTAGGTGCTTATTGTGTCGTGATTGCAAGGTGTCCCGATATCTTTTCTAACTGTCCCGGTATCTTTTCCAACCATTTCCGTTATATGGTTAATATGCTTTTATTGTCCATTCTAGAATGCTAACCAATCAGAACCAGTATTCATCAACGCTGTGGTATAAATATATATACATGTCATTTAGCAGACGGTCTTATCCTAAACGACTTGCAGGAGCAATTAGGGTTACATGCCTTGCTCAAGGGCACATCAATAGATTTTTCACGTAGTCAGCTTGGGGATTCAAATCAGTGAACTTTCAGTTACTGGTCCAATGCTCTTAACCACTAGCCTAGCTGCCGTGGCTCTATGCGCTCTCTGGCAAATAATGTAACTTTTTCCATAGAACGCTCGTCATTGATTATCACTTACGGATAACTCATTTATAATGGCTCATTCATGAGTTTTTATATAAACCAAGTTTTTATGAAGAGTAAAACCATACAATGTCTCACCTGAACACAGCTCTGTGGCTCTGCTCTTGCTCTACTCCATCTAACACACAGGAGAACAGGCCAAAGGACTCCGCACCTGGAGGACACAAGGCAGGAGAGGAGCTTTAGGTCATTGTGATAAAAATGGAATAACAAAGTGCCAAAACAAGAGTACTATACAGGAGTAACTTTGCTGAATTTGGTGTCTTTCAATCATGTTAAATAGGGCATTCTAACTTCTGTAATTCCTTTGAAGTAAGAAAGTAAGTTCAGCTCTTTGTCTTCAGAAATATAAACATGGTATGAGCATTATCCTGAGCCTGGTCTGCCTCGGGGGGAAAAAAGGATCATTGGCAGCAGCCAGTCACACAAAACTCACCAGAAGAGTGTAAATGTCTGTTCACGAACACATTGCGGAACTTGCGTGTTCGAGGTCCCCCGCCAACTCCTGCCTCAGAGGAYGAAGAAGCCCTCGACAGTCGTGATGACTTCCTTTCTCTTTTCAGCTCGCTGTGATCAACCTCATAGTCCTCTTCCTCGTTGGCTGACTCATATACCGTCTCTGTGTCGCTTTCATCACTGTAGCTCTGGTAGCACTGCTTCAAGCTCACCAGTTCTAACTTGGCGTGCTCGTCCACCACTAGGGTGTACTTAACAGAGTCATAGGAGAGGCCATCGGCCTCGGAGCTCTGAGCGTGTGCAGTCCGCAGGGCCCCCGACCCCCCCGACTCACCCTTAGACCTAGACTTAGAGCCCCTGTCCCACAACTCCCTTTCCCGCTCCCCTCCCTCACTGTCAGATGGCCTAAAGCATGAGGAGATGGAGGAGGAACGCGGAGGAGGTGCAGGGGGTTGCAGGTAGACCTCGTCCTCCTCGCTGATGGAGGGGTTTGTTCGGTTGGGGAGGGCAGTGTTTGTGTACGCTGGGGGTCCCTCCGCGTCGGAGCTGATCGACATGCGATTGCCCTCGCTGCTCTGAGACAGGAAGGGTCGGTCAGAGTCTGGACGGTCAGTGTCTGCGTTCTTCTGGTGTACCGGTGTCAGGTAGATCTCCTCCGTGGCTTCTGGCTGGCGCTTCTCCTCGCGGCAGCACCCCCGCCCTTGCCCCTGTCCTCCTCGCCCCCTGCTCCCATCCCCATCCACAGCTTTGTCTCTCATACTGCCTGCTTTCGGCTTTGCTGCTGTAGTCTGGTTGTGTGGAGCAGTGGAGGCCTTCTTATCCCGCTGCTTTGCGCCACGCTGCCTGCCCCGTGATTCTGTAGGTCCATGTGAGATGAACGTGGAGTAGTCCTTGCTGTATGCCTTGACTGCCTTCTCTGGTACTGTACCTCTGTGTTGGGGTTGTTTGGCCACAGAGCCATCGTTGTGCTGCTGGACTTTAGACTCATCGTTGACCTGCTCATTAGTGGGTGTCAGATCGCCTTTAACACACACAAGCAAAACAACAACACAAGCAAAAACGAAAGATTATTAATTAGGCCTCAAACTGCTGAAGGATTATAAGGGATGTAGCTACAGTAGCAGTATCCGTGCTGCATGGTAAAGAGTTACAGGATGAGAGCCATTGTCGGGTTTCCTGGCCAACATGTTCTTATTGTATGTATCATACTGAAGTATGAGAACACTGAAGATGTTGGGCTTTTAATATTTTCTATCTCTTGAAAATGTTAAGGATTATGACTGTGAGTGTTCATGTCGGGGTCGCCTTATGAGGGGATTAGCGGATTGGAGTGGAATAAAATACTGTACTGTGGTGTTGACATATGTGCAATTACTTTGTGCTCATTGACACAAATGAAATAAAAATGTCTMGAAAAACGCCACGGGAAGTTGTCGTTTTCAAAATGCGTCCACTTCTGCGAACAGAAACGTTGCTGCCTTGTTCAAAGTTAATGTTGGTATATTACTCTCACAAGAAAGTACTGTATACATGCACGGTATGTGGTTTATACCAGTGAATATCCCATTCTCACCTGTTATGTGGGGGGAGGAGGAGTTGGAGTTTGACAGATTCTCCTTCCACGTGTCCTTCTTTCCAAACGAGTTGTTGTTAATCGTATCCTTGTCCTACAATGATATTACAGACAGAGAGAGGTAAAGATCGAGAGACAGGAAGAGAGAGAGAGGAGAGAAAGAGAGTTAGATGTAACTTTTATTTGATAAACATTACATCACCCTTTAAGAGTGTGCGTACACACACAGTATTGTACAGCTAACCTTGTAGGGACACACAATTCAGTCACATTCAATTCAGTCACATTTCCCTAACCCCAAACCCTAAACCTAACCTGTACTCTCACCCTTACCTTAACCCTAACCTTAACCTAAAAACCTAACCCTAAATTAACCCTAGCTCCTAACCCTAACCCTTAACATAATTATAACCCTAATTATAACCTTAACCCTAAACCCCATATAAATAGCATTAGCCTTCTGGTCCCCACAAGAATAGTTAGACACACACACACACACACACACAAGGGAGTGGCTGTTAAAAAGCATGAGTGGTTGTTCTGCCTAAGAAGATGGCTGTTCTCTATTATTACCACACAGTCCAGCCCAGTCAGTCCTCACCCCTTTTCTAGCCAAGCAGCTCTATGATCAATGACTTGTCTCAGCTGTCAATCACATCTATTCAGTCCTAGCCTCTGTTCCAGGCTTCCTGCAGCCGAGTGATGAACAAGGCTTTGGAGCACGGTAATGCGAGATCACAGCCATCTAAATATATGGCGCTGGCTTGGGGCGAGACTCACCAAGCCCTGATGACATCATCTCACATACCATCACAATCTGATCCGGCTGCCAGGAAGAGGAATCAGGAGCTAGCCAATAAAGAGGAAGTCAAGACTGTTACACTACACAGCAGCACCCTGTCATAGAGATCATTCACAGTGATGATGCTGACTCACAGTCGTGATGCAGCTGCTGCTGGGCACTGGAACTGGCTCTGTTACCATGGTTACCGTGGCCAGGAACTGGAGGAGAGAGAAACTGTGTGTAGGTGTGTGTGTGTGTTTCTTTGGTGTGTCGGGTTTGTGTTGATAGAACGGTTTGATGTTGAAATGCTCCAAGTTGTATTTATGAAATGAAAATAAGACATTTTGGAATTCATGGGACTGACTGTTTATCAAGACTGTGTTATCATTTTGGTAGCTGCTATCCCTTTGGTTGAAGTCTTCGGGTCTCAGGTAAGGTTACTCTTCACGTAGCTACACAAACTTTGGTACACTTCACCCTTCCCCTTGGCCTCCTGTCCTCCTGTCCACAGTAACCAACCCCGGCAACTGATAACCATCCACTGTGTAATCCGATTCATGACACCACCATAATCAGTCATATTGCTCTGAGAGATTCAGGTCTCTTCAGGTCTCAGATAACATGGCACCGGCATAGTTTAGAGTAGTATCATCATGTCTAATAGCCTAATTGTCAGAAAAGTGTTCAGCCCAAATAAACAACCATGATGACTGTAATGATAATTGAACTGCCGTGTGCTCCATAAGCTGCATTGGCCACACATTGCATTGTCCAATGCAGCTTACATACGTACTCACGCACGCGCGCACGCACACACACACGGCTCAACCCATCCATCACAACAGCGTGATGTAACAAGGTGGGACACATAGTGACGGCAACAGCCATGGTGACATATGGCTGGCAGATGTTGTTCACAATCAAAGTAATCCGGTTTTTAGTCTCAACAAAGGGGCTAAAGTTTCTAAGTAATCGTTCACCTTGATCACATTAGAAACCTGAGTGGGTGTGATATAGTATATAGCAGGGCTCTACAACCCTGTTGCTGGAGAGCTAGCCTCCTGTTGGTTTTCACTCCACCCCAGTTGTAACTAACCTGATTCAGCTTATCAACCAGCTAACTATTACTAGAATCAGGGGCGCTAGACTAGGTTTGGAGCTAAAACCTACAGAAACAGGGTTGGAGAGCCCTGCTATAGTCACTTGATCTTGAGGGGGATGTAATCTCAAGGACTGTGAACATAGGCAGTGAACACCACCATTCAGATAGCCTGGTCCCAGATCGGTTTGTGCTGCCTTGCTACAGCACAAACAGATCTGGGACCAGGCTATCTGATTCAAGCTTTCACTACCTGTTTCCCCAGGCCTTGAGCTCAAGTGTCTCTGTCATTGTACCAGGCTACCACTCAGACAGAGTAGGAGTGAGACATAAAACATGGTTAGCCTAATCCTTCCCAACACAGCGTGAGACCACGAGCGGCAGCAGGACTCTGAGGTCAGGTCGTGTTGTGGTGCCATACACAGACACGATAGTCACGTGACCAGGTCTGACAGGGCTAGAATTAGGAATTACACCTCCTAGAGGGGAAAACATCCTGGGCCTCCCTCTATCCAACCCAAGGCCAGACCTGGATTCAAAAATAAATACTTTCAAAATCTTTCGAATACTTTTTAGCATTTGCTTTAGTCTGCCGAGAGTGCCAGACGGACAGAGTCTGAGTCTAAAGTGGATGTGATGTTAAGTTATTTGATGGGAAGGAACCTTGACAGGGTAAGGATTAACCAGTCAGTGTAGCAGGTTATCCAAACCTACATCTGGTCACGCACCTTATCCTGGTTTTCCTGATCTTCTTTGAATTTAATCTGCCATAAAGACATTGTGCTCATCATTCATGAATATCCTTGTGAAACAGATTTTCTGAAACATTTTCTTCTTAATGTTTTGGTTATAACTGATTATAACCGGTTGTATCTGATTATCACTGGTTTCAACTGGTTATACCTGATTTTAACTAGTTATAACTGGGTGGAGATGTTTGGGTGGGTACATATATCATACATACAGTACATACACTACAATACTCCTACTAATGGCTTAGGTTAAAAGATGAAACCGTCAAACATTCAACCTGCAGTCTGCACTCTACTACTAGAGACTGTAGAGTATTTGGTCGTGCTGAGCATTGTGGGCAATTACTAAGATCATTCCAAATCTCCTCCAGAGAAATGACAGCCCTCTCCTCGTCGTATACTTCTTCAATGAAGACAGGTCTGAAGCTCACTGGACTATATCAAAGCATCCAAGCAATAATAAACACATTTTGTTACGACAAATGCTAACCTACAAAATCTAATTCTGGCAAGAGGTCTATTCTGAGGGAAAGATCAAAGATATTTTCTAAAGATCAACATGAGATGCAATGGATGAAAGATGAGGGAGCAGATCCTCACTCGTTTAGTCACTCTACATAGGATTGTCATTGTAAACGGCCCTATCCTTGGACTGACACTGATGGACTCTGACCTGTCCTTTCCATCGCTATCCCTAGTCAGCAGAGCACACCCTTCCTTCCCTGTCTGATGCCACTCAGCTGGCGGTGGAAGCTGACAGACTCACAGAAGGACGGAAGGGTGCGCTATTTACAGACAGCAAAGATCAAGGACAGCAGTCGAACGGAGCACATGCTACAAACACCGTCGTAGGCACGGGCTCCGTCGAGAGAGAACGAGCACATTCGTTGTCACACGAAATAGCATTTCCTCTACTGTTACAATGCTTCGATCGAGAACCACGACCGTCCCAGCATGATGATTTTTCTGGTATACAGTGGCTGTCAATGTGAAATGAAAATATTTCCATTTAACGACGTTAACAAATACACACTGTAGACATATTGCTTACATTACATTAAAAGGAAATCCGTATTGATAATTGGTGCCTGGGTAAGGTATGCTGCCTCGATACAGATTCAATTCTATCTCATCTCCCATTAATTATTTAAACCAAACAGACGATCTGTAATCACAGAGGAGAAAATAAGCAGGATCTCTACTGTAAATTGGTGCTGGGTGTAAGCTACCAGCTTCTATACTGCTCTCATACAGATCCCATCCTATTGAATCTCATATTTCAAACAAACCTAATATGATCTATGATACAGTATATGATCTGCCTGTCATCCCAGGGAAGATATAGAAGCAGCCCCTTTAATGCCTCTTTACAGATTCCGTTCTATGGCTAATCCAACATTATATGAACCAAACAGATGATGTGATGATGCCGTGTCATCACAGAGGGTAGAAATAAACAGTCCCCACCTGAGTCCTGGGAGGCTGAGGCTGCACCTGKGGAAACAGCGCTAGTGTGGTGGGTCTCTTGGGCCTGTACGTATCCATAGCGACTGGATGTTCAGCAGATTTGAATTCTATCACATTGGGCTGTTTCTGTCTGACAGGAGTTAGAACGACGGCCCCTCTCTCTTCCTGGTTGAGTCTGTGGTCGTCGAGGGAACCATGGATCAGGCCCCAGTGCTCCTCTTCCTCCTGGATCTCCTCCTCAGCATCGATCAGGTCCAAGTGGAGCACCTCCGCCTGCACTTCCCTGAACCCCCGCCCGTCTGCCTTCCCYGCCTCGCTACTGGCTGGCCACGTCACATGGTCCTGGGAAGAGCCAGGCAGCAGTGTTGCAGCAGATAGAGAGAGAATAATTCAGTGAGGTGGAGGGGGAGAGGGAGAGGGAGAGGGAGGGAGGCGGAGAAAGCAAGAATGAGAGCGAGTGGAGAGAGAGAGAGAGAGAAAAGGATTCAGTGAGGAGAAAGGGAAGGGAGGGGAAGAGGAGGAGGAGAGCAGAGAGGGAGCCAGTCAATCACGGCCTGGCAATGACATCAGCAGCCTGAGCCTGTGGCTCGTTCTCTGCTCATGCTCACTGTAATGCCATTCTAATTCAATCATACTGTCGTAGGATAAACCTCCCTGAAAACAAACACAGGCGAAGCTAGGCTACTCTTCTGTTCTGTGAGGTATACAACAGCAGCGTGTAACATCCTTACCGTCTTTACACGGACGTCAAATCTAAAGATAATGTAAATACGGAATCATTTCCTTAACCACAAAATATTAAGATGCCCACAGACCTGCTGTACTGTGCATCAACGTCATACAACCTTCCCTTAAGCTAACGTATGGTCTGGCGTCTCCATTTGACTGGTACTAAAATGACAGTTCACCCTAGCAGCTAGTTAAGTAGACTATCTGCAGGGCTAAAGGCGGAGGCCAGTGATGTGATGGCCAGGCTTTAACGACGTGTGGCATGTTAGTTCTACTCGGCTCTGGAACACATGTGTACCAAGACCATCCCCGCCTGCAGTCGTTAATCTGATTAGTGACTTTGGACTACTTACTCTGGATTCTACTACCGCTTGTGCTTTCGCTGCGGCTACTATCTCACAGTGACAGCCCCAAAATAACAGCAAGCACACAATGGGAGCGACATTTATCTCAATATCTCAACCTTCCGTTATGAATATTCATATTCTGAAAAAGAAGACCGCAACAGAGTGAAGTCAGACGGTGTGTTGTGGGAGACGGGAGGGAGGAGTTTGTTGAAGGAAACTGGTGCAGAGGAGCTTACTTGKTCATCCAGGTTGTCTAGGTTGAGGCTGGCACCACACTGTGCGTACCAGACCTRGGTTCATATACTATTCAAAATCCTTTCAAATACTTGATCTGTGCTCGATTGAGCTTGCCTGGCTKAATGGACCAATAGAAAAGTCGCAAAATTGCAATCCGAGCACATTARACACTTTGAAAGTGTTTTTGAACCCAGGTCTGGTGTGTGTACATGTAGATTAGCTTACTTGAGAGTCAAGGTCGTCGTAGTTAAGGCTGGCTCCAGCCTCATCAGTGATCTCTGTGACCTGAGAGAGGTCCTCGTCCTCAAACTCCTCCAGGCTGATGTCATGGGTCAGCCTGAGGACACGACACATACACACACCGCGTCACACCACACTACAGAAAACAAACCACGCCGTCACTCAACATCTCTGAGAGCTGAGGGCAGAGCACACTGTTTTTACACACATCAATGACAGGGGTGTCGCTCTCTGCAGACAAACGACTTAGTCACACTTTCACCTTAGTGAGGTAGTGCTTGATACGCCTGATGGTAGGTGGCAGTTGTACAACCAGGTGGACAACCATCTGTGCTGACATCAAAAAGCTCTAAACCCTTTAATAAAAAGGCTTCCATTGGGGTTCGCATGAAGGCCCGAGAAAGACAGGAAAAAAGTGTGGTCTCTATGTCTTACATTAGCATTACTGCACGGCACTGCCAAGAAGTCTAGACCTTTATGGCAAATAAAGTGCTTGTCTGGTAAACACTTGTTTTAGTTATCCATTGAATTTTTTTWAAAAACTTTTTACCCTAATGAATGTGACCCTGGTTTAACTCTACAGTATATAAATACTACTGTACCATTTCTCCCACTGGTCCTCCATCCACTTCTCTCCATTCTCCTCCTCCCTCCAATTCTCCCCATCCTCGTTGGACTCCATGGCCAGACTGAGGTAGAGCAACATCAGCTGGGCTGGGCAGGGTAGGCAGATGGACCAGGAACTGATCGATTCAACAGGCAATTACAGCACTTCCGCCTTTCAACAGAGCATCATTCACAATCCTGACTTTTCAATCTCCGTCCGCACTGGCCCACACATCAGCATCAGCAACAACAACAACAACAACAACAACAACACACCACTGATAGAGAGGGACTCTGAAGATAAAGACAGCTTATTTTCCTTTTCCCCACACACAGTATAGAGCTCTCTTCTCTTCACCACCGGCTCCACCCAGGCACTTATCTCCTCTCTGTGTATTTGTACTCCCCCTCTGGTTCAGAATAATGACTGGAGGAGGACGGGAGGATGGGGGAGGAGCAGGCTGCAGGTGGACAGTAAAGAGACTGGAGATCGGGGGACTCAATCACCCGCTTAAGCGCCAGCCCATCAGCCCTGGCTGAGTAGGTTCTCCTCCTGTAAGTCCCTGCCGCCTGTATGATAGACGGCTTGAATCGATGCAGCTCTACTCAGGTTGCCTGCCTCCTCCTCCGCAGGCCAGGCTGCCATATACAGGGAGGGCCAGACTGAGGGAAGGGAAGCGGTGACGGCTAGGATCGATGGAGCTGCTGTAGTGCTGAAATAGAATCTTCTTCCCTTTTATCCCTGATCTGAGGGAGGGAGGATTTGGAAGGTCCTTGGCCCTGCTTAGAACATCATGGCTTCCGTTGTGTTGTGGTGTAGGTTGGTTCTCACGCCATGGAATGACCCACGCCTTCTTCTCCTCACTCATCACAAACTGTGACGTGATGTGTGAGCCGGTGCAGCAGAGAGAATTAACAGCTTACGTATGTCGGGGGTATAATTTTTAAAATGGCGGCGGAGGGCAAGTGGGCTAAGCGGTCATTACATTATTACCTCTAATGTGATTTGCTGTCCCTGTGGACATGTCCACACATTACACACTAAAATACTGTTTAGGACATGACATGCACACACATTTTACACACTACAACCCTGGCCACTAATACGTATACCACGCCAGGGGTGTGTACATTACAGTTCCTTTATAACTGAATACAGCAAAAAGAAAGGAGGGCAAAATCACAGTAAAAAGTTTGACAACCTGGGCCTGTGTACATTCATAGACACAATATCCTATTCTTGGTATCCTAATCCTGTCCTCACTTTATCAAGTTACAAACCTGGATAATTATACTGTACAGGAAAGCTAAAATGTCACTTTCACTGGGCCATGTCTGTATCAGATATCCGAACGGTGCTTAAAGACAGCCTTTAGCTCATTTGTCCCACCTCATCCTTTTATTCTTTATTGTTCACCGTAACAGAGGGATCGTCAGAGGAGGTTACACAACCATTCAGGAATTTGTTTCTATCAGAGTTGATATCAGGGAGCTAGGCGAGAGAGAGAGACAGAGACAGAGACACAGAGAGAGAGAGAGAGAGAGAGAGAGAGAGAGAGAGAGAGAGAGAGAAGAGAGAAATAGATAAGAGAGAGGGAGAGAGAGAAAGGACTCAGGCCATTAGTAGTGATCCCTAAGGAGATCACATAAGCGTTACTGCTGGTCAACAAAGCACGGTTAAACCTCATCCTTCACATCCTCCTCCCAGACTACAACTGACCTGTACAGTATCACATAACAAGCCTCTATTGCTATAACTGACCTGAGACTACCACTTCAATGAACCAAAGTTTGGCCCTAAAGTGTTGATGGATTGTTGATTAATTGATAAGTCTATTAATGATACATAACTATTGACGAGACACAACTATTTTCAGAAAACAAGGGTTGTTCGAGTGAAGTGCAGATGACCCGTGGTCCAAGTTCAGTTCCAGATCTAGACTTTATACAGTCTTGTCGACCAGTCTTGTTTACCTCTAGCACTGCACATAGCTTTCAGCACATTCTGTGCTAAGAACCTACTGCATGTGGCCCTCCAGTGGCGAAACGTAGTACTGAAAAAGTGGTACTGTAACTACCTACTACCAACTATAAACTGGGTGGTTCGAGCCCTGAATGTTGATTGGCTGACAGCTGTGGTATATCAGACCATGGGTATGACAAAACAGTTATTTTTACTTCTCTAATTACGTTGGTAAACAGTTTATAATAGCATTAAGGCACCTCAGAGGTTTGTGAAATATGGCCAATATATCACGGCTAAGGGCTGTATCCAGGCACTCTGCGTTGCGTCGTGTGTAAGAATAGCCCTTAGCCGTGGTATATTGGACATATATCATACCTCCTCGGGCCTTATTGCTTAAATATACAATGCTATGAATGAACTATATTTATTACCATCGACAGTGAATTCCAGCATCAGGTATAGATTTTCATACACAGATAAAATCACGAAGACTGAGTGGCTCGCTATTCTATCAGCGCTTTAATGAAAATAAAACTATTTTGTACAATACAAAACAAATAAATACAACTAAATACACGTTTCACAAAGCTCATCATGGGATTTTTTTTTTAATAGTGAATGTACTCTTTTTGCATGGAATGTACAATATTTGGTGACTGACAAATAATGACAAGCTTTAGATGTTAATGGGAAATATAAATGAAGTGTACCTCTTTTAGTATATTCTAAAGGCTTATTTATAGTCAATGTAAGTATGCAACGCAAGAATGCAAAATGGCTGTCCTGAGTACTTAAGTAGACTCAAAATTAGGCAAACCTCATCCCCTTCTGGGCAGATCCACAGACAGAACAATGCAAACAAAGAAAACGTGTTTTATGGTAATATATGCAGTATAATATATACACAGGGCTGATGGATGTGCAAATATAAACAGAATATAGCGGGAATTAATACAAATATTTTATACACATGGTACTTAGCGGAAGTAGTTATTATTGTATTAGTATAGACACTATTATCATTATGGGATCTTTTTCAATCAATTTAGGTTGCGGCAAGACAGATTTAGTATCAGTCAAAAAATGTATTGAGGCACAGGATTTTTCTATGGGAGTCATAGGTTGAGGACAACAGAAATGATAAATGTCTATGCACAGCTTGATCCGTATTTTTTTTTTTTTAAGTTAGCAACTCATATGTGAAAAGGTGAAACGAGTTGAATGGACAGCGAAAAATGCATATAAATTTTTCATACGTTTTCATCCATCTGTGTGGCCACAGACTCCCTTCTCACTACCCATAGTGGTTGAGAACAGCTGTCTGTTTGACAGTAAGCACAATGACAGTTCATGATGTTTCATAACTTACACGAAGGGCACTAAATCATATGAAAACATTAATTCTAGGTTCTTTCACTGGTTGATATATCTTCTCTGGCAATGGCAAAATATTTGTTTCTAAACCAGTGACATCGTTGTGATCAAAGTGAAAATATCATACAGAGGACAAACAGATGAATGACAGTAGAACCTCAGATGAAGAATGGAGGTCGTTGGGAACACTGAAATAACTTTGACATACACCTTTATAGAAAATATGAATTGCATATTTTACATTAATGTTTATTGTTTTAATGCGTTTTTTGGGGGGGATAACAAAAAAATATCCAGGTTAATATTGCCTGCTCGCTTGACCGGTCAGTTCGTAAATCTAAGGTTTGTATCTTTGAGGTTCTACTGTAGTCCTAAGGCAGTTATTCACTCACTAATAAAAGTGTGTGGTGGTGCAAAAAAACGACAACAAAAAACAGTTTAGGAAAGCTGAAAGGAACGGTGTAAGCACTAACTTGCTATATAATACACTGTTTGTAACCTTTCTGTATGCAAATTATTATTGGCAATTACGAAGGTGTTCTTGCTGCTCTTATACCTTATAAACCGGTTATTGTATGTAAAACTCTGTGTATGTTTGTGTGTGTGTGACTAGGAAAGGGGTGAGCACAAGACATCAGAAGTCTTCGGCCATGTCTCTCTGGCATACACCATCACACATGGCAAGCTCTGAAAAACACAGAAACCAAATGACACAGTTGGTTAAATGTCTGCAAATAGCCTACAGCAGGCTTCCCCAACTGGCAGCCTGCGGGCCGACTTTGGCCCGTGGGTGGTTTTATTTGGCCCCCCAGTTTTGCAGAGCAAAGGAAAATAAAACAATACGATCACGTGTCTCTCTATTATGCGTGGGAATACTTGGGAACAGATACCTTAAATAAAAATCAATTGGAGTTGATTTCCTGGTGTTTTTCCAGTCTTTTACACTACCGGTCAAAAGTTTTAGAACACCTACTCATTCAAGGGTTTTTCTATATTTAACTATTTTCTACATTGTAGAATAATAGTGAAGATATCAAAGCCATGAAATAACACATATGGAATCATGTAGTAACCAAGAAAGTGGTAAACAACATATTTTAACAAATTATTTTATATTTGAGATTCTTTAAATAGCCACCCTTAGCCTTGATGACAGCTTTGCACACTCTTGGCATGGAAAGACTGGAAAAACACCAGGAAATAAACTCCAATTAATTTTTATTTAAGATATCTGTTCCCAAGTATACCCACGCATAATAGAGAGACACGTGATTGTATACAAATGTAAGCAAGGTTAGAAATGATTATGTTTTAGGCTAACATTATACAGTGCCTTGCAAAAGTATTCACCCCCCTTGGCGTTTTTCCTATTTTGTTGCATTACAACCTGTAATTTAAATGGATTTTATTTGGATTTTGTGTAATGGACATGCACATAATAGTCCAAATTGGTGAAGTGAAATGAAAAAAAATACTTTTTTCAAATAATTCTAAAAATAAAAAATGGAAAAGTGGTGCATGCATATGTATTCACCCCTTTTGCTATGAAGTCCCAAAATAAGATCTGGTGCAAACAATTACCTTCAGAAGTCACATAATTAGTTAATTGCACACAGGTGGACTTTATTTAAGTGTCACATGATCTGTCACATGATCTCAGTATATATACACCTGTTCTGAAAGGCCCCACCACTAAGCAAGGGGCACCACCAATTAAGCTGCAACATGAAGACCAAGGAGCTCTCCAAACAGGTCAGGGACAAAGTTGTGGAGAAGTACAGATCAGGGTTGGGTTATGAAATAATATCCAAAACTTTGAACATCCCACGGAGCACCATTAAATCCATTMTWAAAAAAWTTAAAGAATATGCACCACAACAAACCTGCAGAGAGGGCCGCCCACCAAAACTCACGGACCAGGCAAGGGGATTAATCAGAGAGGCAACAAAGAGACCGAAGATAACCCTGAAGGAGCTGCAAAGCTCCACAGCGGAGATTGTAGTATCTGTCCATAGGACCACTTTAAGCCTTACACTCCACAGAGCTGGGCTTTACGGAAGAGTGGCCAGAAAAAAGACATTGCTTAAAGAAAAAAATAAGCAAACACGTTTGGTGTTTGCCAAGAGGCATGTGGGAGACTCCCCAAACATATGGAAGAAGGTATTCTGGTCAGATGAGACTAAAATTGAGCTTTTTGGCCATCAAGGAAAACGCTATGTCTGGTACAAACCCAACACCTCTCATCACCCTAGAACACCATCCCCACAGTGAATCATGGTGTTGGCAGCATCATGCTGTGGGGATGTTTTTCATCGGCAGGGACTGGGAAACTGGTCAGAATTGAAGGAATGATGGATGGCGCTAAATACAGGGAAATTCATTAAGGAAACCTGTTTCAGTCTTCCAGAGATTTGAGACTGGAATGGAGGTTCACCTTCCAGCAGGACAATGACCCTAAGCATACTGCTAAAGCAATACTCAAGTGGTTTAAGGGTAAACATTTAAATGGTTTGGAATGGCCTAGTCAAAGCCCAGACCTCAATCCAATTGAGAATCTGTGGTATGACTTAAAGATTGCTGTACACCAGCAACACCCATCCAACTTGAAGGAGCTGGAACAGTTTTGCCTTGAAGAATGGGCAAAAATCCCAGTGACTAGATGTGCCAAGCTTATAGAGACATACCCCAAGAGACTTGCAGCTGTAATTGCTGCAAAAGGTGGCTCTACAAAGTATTGACTTTGGGGGGTGAATAGTTATGCATGCTCAAGTTTCAGTTTTTTTGTCTTATTTCTTGTTTGTTTCACCCCAAAAAATATTTTGCATCTTCAAAGTGGTAGGCATGTTGTGTAAATCAAATGATACAAACCCCCCAAAATCCATTTTAATTCCAGGTTGTAAGGCAGCAAAATAGGAAAAATGCCAAGGGGGGTGAATACTTTCGCAAGCCACTGTATCTGTTTGGGCTTTTTGCGGTCAATTTGCAGTCTACAAATGATTTGTAATTATGTTCCGGCCCCCCAACCCTCCACTCAAGAGGGTTGGGGGGCCGGAAATTGGCACATGGCTGAATCTAGTTGACGATCCCTGGCCTACAGAAAGAGTATTGACATTTTTTATTTGACTGAAATTTGATGACTTCCGAAGAGGTTCCAGTGAAATGCCTCACATTTCAGAATACAGAACAACCCAGTGTCTTATTACCGTGTGCCACTGCAGATCCATTGGCTGTTCTACAGCCTGCTGCTCTGACTGTTCCTCCCACTGCTCCTGTTGCTGTTCCTGTTGTTGCCGCTTGTCTCCTTGGGCAGTGACGGTGTGCTGGTGTTTCGAGTGGGTGCACTTCTGGGTGCTCTATGGTTCGGAGGGCCTGCCTCTCTTCCAGAGTGTTGGACCGGGCAGACAACGTGTGTGTGGGTGACTGCATTAAATAGAGTTCAGATTGGTCATGTCTTTTCCTGTACATGTATCCTTCACTTTCTGTTAGACGACATTTATTTGTTAAGCTGATACATTGAAACTTTGAGAAAAGAAAACGCATGCATTCAATTTCAAATCATAGCTTGTTTTTTATATTAATCTAAAGCAGCAACTAAAACCTGGAAAATACTGCTTTCTTGACCAGGACTTTCCTGGTTAATTAAATGATAAATAAAAAAAACTACACCTCTCAACATACCACAGGTGCAGCTGCTGATCTAAAAGTCGTCTGTCAGGGGAGGCACTGCCTCTTCCTGGATGGTGGGCACAGAGGCCAGGAGACCTGATGGACACACACACACACACACACACACACACACACACACGTTACATCACTGTTACCATGGCAGCCACTGACTGGTAATAGCCTACATAACGGCTGATGGCAGAATGAAAACATAACATGGAAAAAATTATAATGCAGGACATCGAATGAAAAAAACAACAGCATTTAACCACTAGGTGGCACTCTCTACGTCCATAGAATAAGCCAGGAGAAGTGCTTTGTAAAAACAGGATGCAAAAAGAGTCAAATGACTAGCTAGAGGATTGTGGTGGAGTTGTGGGCCGAATCAAGAGCCACACTGCTTCAGTTCTCAATAGGAACTGTGAGAGAGAACCATGATGTGGAATCAGAAGAGAACGAGTGGGAGAGTTGCTGGAAGACCTTCTTCATCTTTTCTATGTTGAGCCTTCTGCCCTCTGCGTGGTTGATCATGGGCTTAGGGTAGTCCACTCATGATGCAGTTAGCCGCTTCCTGGACAGGCTCTGAGGCTCTCCACGGCTCATAGATGTAGTAGTTGGGCTCGTCCTTTAGAGTAAGGATGTAGCGCCTGTGAGATAGACAATCACAGATATGTTAGGGACATGCATTGTTATTATGGATGTGCATCTGGAACGAATCGAATTGTTGCATGAACCTATTCATTTTCTATTCAAAATGTTTATACGGTACTGATGGAGCTCAGGAGCTGAGCTGGATCTATCTGAATTGACTTCTCTGAGCGGCTCTGTGTGTTTGTGTGTGTGTGTACATCTACCACTATCAGATTAGGGGGGGGMAATTTCTGTTTTTTTGTGCCCCCACTTGTTATCCAACATCCTCATCACCCACTGGTTAACTTGTCATATAGCAGATTCAAATGCTTTGAGCTAGTAATATGTTAAAATCTATTTTTAGAAATGAACTATGACATAAATAGGGAATTAATATAACACTGTTTTGGATTTGATCCCCATCTCAAAAGCAAATGGTTGTGACCATTTGGAAGTTTACGGAGGAGAGCTGCTCTCTCCCAAAAATGGTTGCTGTCCTTGTTATGAAATTACACCTTTACCCTGATCATGTAAAAATTACCAAATGCACTGACTGTYTAAAGCAGACAAAACCCCACATTTTTTACAATGAACCTGGCAATCAAAAAGCCCCAATCAGCAGTAAGATGACAGCTCCATTTTCTACACCGCATTTGRTGACAATGACCCAGAAAATTACGTTGGTTGTCACTCAATGAACAAAGACTATGATTTAATATTGCGAAAGCCATTTTACAAACATCTAAATGCTGAAGGTGCCATGCAGATGAAGCCTACGAATGTTAGAACAGKGAAAGGGTAGGCCTCGTTGGCGCAAGCAGCTGCATCAATTATTCTGCCAAAGCACAAACATTGTGGTAATCACGGACCAATCACCGTCTTTTGTCTGAAGCCCAGGAGGGCAGTAAGTGAGTGTCTGTGTTTGTGTGTAGTGTGGGTGTCTATGTGAGTACCTGATGTAGTGTGTGTGTAGTGTGTACCTGATTTAGTGTGTATGTGTGTGTCTACGTGTGCGTCTATGTGTGTGTATGTGTCTACGTGTGTCTATGTGTCTACGTGTATGTGTATGTCTGTGTGGTGTGTTCTTTAGTGTGTGTGTATGTGTGTGTGTGTGTGTGTGTGTGTGTGTGTGTGTGTGTACCTGATGTAGTCTCCGCTCGGGTCTTTCCTTCGTCCGAAGCCTACAGGACAGTAGCAGTGGAAGAACTGCTGGAAGAAAGACACTGCAGGAGAGCCACACCCAGTGCCTGAGTTTACACTCCAGTCTGCATCCAGGAGCACCTATTCAAATACCTGACAGGATAAACCAACCAGCACAGAATACAGAATATAGTCTAGATTATAGTGAAGCTGCACCACTACTGTCTCTCTTAAAGCGTCTATCATAGTCCAAAACGTGTATGTGTATGCACAGCAGTGTTCGAGTATATTGGACTGTTGGCTTTCGTACTTTTTCAAATTCTCAGAGCAGCTCAAGCTATTTCTCCAACGTCACCACATTAAAATGAATAGAGGATGTGTAGCGGAGCCGCGTTGGTTGGGAATCGTGGGGAGGTGAGCGTTTGTGATTTGCATCCCCCGCAGATGGTGGTCTCAAAGCAGTTTAGCTATGTATCATTGCGTCTTATCGTCTGTGGACTATGATTTACGCTCAATGTCTTTATGCCATGCTTTGTATATTAAGTAAATCCCCATGTCCCCCAATGCTTTTATGTGTGTGTAAATGTCTTGAATTTGTGAGAAACATATTGGACTGTTATGTGGAAGTAATAGGCTAAGGTAAAGGAAACACTGAGTTGACATTCTGTATTCGGTAAAAGCTCTTTAAACTCATGGACAAGGGGAAAACGCCCCAACAGGGAAAAGCCCCAATAGGGAAAAGCCCCAATAGGGAAAAGCCCCAATAGGGAAAAGCCCCAATGTTACATGCTCTAAGACACTGACAACATGCTTTGTGGCTTAGCCCAGATATATTTGCACTGGGCTTATGACAAGCTTTACAGGTTACTTTTATATGTCCTCCTAACAAATGTAAGGTTTGAAATTATTACGTTTTAGTCAAACYATATCTGTTTGGGCTTCTTGCAGTCAGTTTGCAGTCTACAAATGATTTGTAATTATGTTGACATTTTATATATTTAGTAGACGCTCTTATTCAGGCTCGGGGATTTGAATCAGTGGCTGTTTGTGGAAAAAATCACATATTACTTGATTTGTTTAATGTTAATAGTTAACAATTAATATGCTTAAACAATGGTATAGACATTTCTTTAGTGCTAATGCTGTGCTTCTGAGAAAGGATGGTTTATTTCTTCCACATTCACTCCCCGCAGCTGTCTGGGCGTGTAGTCAGGGACATGGATAGAGATCAGCTGGTCTGGGCGTGTAGTCAGGGACATGGGATAGAGATCAGCTGGTCTGGGCGTGTAGTCAGGGAAATGGGATAGAGATCAGCTGGTCTGGGCGTGTAGTCAGGGACATGGATAGAGATCAGCTGGTCTGGGCGTGAAGTCAGGGACATGGGAAGAGATCAGCTGGTCTGGGCGTGTAGTCAGGGACATGGGATAGAGATCAGCTGGTCTGGGCGTGTAGTCAGGGACATGGGATAGAGATCAGCTGGTCTAGGCGTGTAGTCAGGGACATGGGATAGAGATCAGCTGGTCTGGGCGTGTAGTCAGGGACATGGGATAGAGATCAGCTGGTCTGGGCGTGTAGTCAGGGACATGGGAAGAGATCAGCTGGTCTGGGCGTGTAGTCAGGGACATGGGAAGAGATCAGCTGGTCTGGGCGTGTAGTCAGGGACATGGAGAGAGATCAGCTGGTCTGGGCGTGTAGTCAGGGACATGGGTTAGAGGTCAACTGGTCTGGGCGTGTAGTCAGGGACATGGGATAGAGGTCAGCTGGTCTGGGCGTGTAGTCAGGGACATGGGACAGAGGTCAGCTGGTCTGGGCGTGTAGTCAGGGACATGGGATAGAGTCAGCTGGTTGGGCGTGTAGTCAGGGACATGGGACAGAGATCAGCTGGTCTGGCTGTAGTCAGGGACATGGGACAGAGATCAGCTGGTCTGGTGGTGTAGTCAGGGACATGGGATAGAGATCAGCTGGTCTGGGCGTGTAGTCAGGGACATGGGAAGAGATCAGCTGGTCTGGGCGTGTAGTCAGGGACATGGGATAGAGATCAGCTGGCTGGGCGTGTAGTCAGGGACATGGGATAGAGATCAGCTGGTCTGGGCGTGTAGTCAGGACTGGGACAGAATCAGCTGGTCTGGGCGTTAGTCAGGGACATGGGTAGAGATCAGCTGGTCTGGGCGTGTAGTCAGGGACATGGGATAGAGATCAGCTGGTCTAGGCATGTAGTCAGGGACATGGGATAGAGGTCAGCTGGTTTGGGCGTGTAGTAGGGACATGGGATAGAGATCAGCTGGTCTGGGCGTGTAGTCAGGGACATGGGATAGAGATCAGCTGGTCTGGGCGTGTAGTCAGGGACATGGGATAGAAGGTCAGCTGGTCTGGGCGTGTAGTCAGGGACATGGAGAAGAGATCACGCTGGTCTGGGCGTGTAGTCAGGGACATGGGATAGAGATCAGCTGGTCTGGCGTGTAGTCAGGGACATGGGAAGAGATCAGCTGGTCTGGGCGTGTAGTCAGGGACATGGGATAGAGATCAGCTGGTCTGGGGTGTAGTCGGGACATGGGAAGAGATCAGCTGGTCTGGGCGTGTAGTCAGGGACATGGGACAGAGATCAGCTGGTCTGGGCGTGTAGTCAGGGACATGGGACAGAGATCAGCTGGTCTGGGCGTGTGTCAGGGACATGGGACAGAGATCAGCTGGTCTGGGCGTGTAGTCAGGGACATGGGACAGAGATCAGCTGGTCTGGCATGTAGTCAGGGACATGGGACGAGGTCAGCTGGTCTGGGCGTGTAGTCAGGGACATGGGACAGAGATCAGCTGGTCTGCTGTAGTCAGGGACATGGGATAGAGATCAGCTGGTCTGGGCGTGTAGTCAGGGACATGGGACAGAGATCAGCTGGTCTGGGCGTGTAGTCAGGGACATGTGGACGAGGTCAGCTGGTCTGGCGTGTAGTCAGGGACATGGGATAGAGATCACTGGTCTGGGCGTGTAGTCAAGGAACATGGGATAAGAGATCAGTGTCTGGGCGTGTAGTCAGGGACATGGGATAGAGATCAGCTGGTCTGGGCTGTAGTCAGGGACATGGGATAAGAGATCAGCTGGTCTGGCGTGTAGTCAGGACATGGGACAGAGATCAGCTGGTCTAGGCATGTAGTCAGGGACATGGGATAGAGGTCAGCTGGTCTGGGCATTGTAGTCAGGGAATGGGATAGAGTCAGCTGGTCTGGGCTGTAGTCAGGGACATGGGATAAGGATCATCCTGGTCTGGGCGTGTAGTCAGGGACATGGGATAGAGATCAGCTGGTCACACGCCATAAGACATAGAGCCTCTGAGAAGTGACCACTGTACTTCAGCCCATCCTGTTCGTTTACTATCTTCCAAGGGCACAGCCGTGGGAAGAGAGAAGAGAACGGAGGYTAKCTTGGTAGAGAAGGGGAGTAAACGGAACTAACGTCTGCTATGACCCGAGACACATAGCCACAAGATGAAAACAAGGTAGCTTATATTGCCCTGATCTGCCAGGGAGGGTGGAACCAACCATGACTAAGCAGTTTTGTGTTTCAATTGAAACCCCTTGCTTCTCTGTATTGTTAGAGCACTCAATCGATTCACCTTGTATGTGTGTGTTGTATTGACCTGCTCCCTTACWAATAAGTGAATAAAGAAGTATAACTCTGACTTGTGTGATAMGCTTGTCTTTCCTCATTTGATAATACAGAAATAACCACTACACGGTCCACGGCTGACTCGAGTGGATGATCCCTGCTGTATAGGCTACTTGCTCAGCCCACTAATGAAATATAAAATCACCTGCTATTGAAATGATGCACGCATCATTCCCTTTCCTGTCAGATCGACTCGGGGCAGTATTTGTTTCATTCGGGCCWGTAGCTTTCGGTTGAATGTTGAGCCCTGCTGTGTGCCCCAAGAGAATGTTGCAGGAATGGTAATCTTATCGGTTTCTAACAGAAACGACATCAGAACAATCTGAGATGATGAATGTCAAAATTCTCTTTTTTTTGCTTTTGTAGGTGGAACAACCCACATCCAATTCTGTTGTTTCAATATATTTTTAAAGTGTGATTTTGAGAGCAAAAACCTGACAAAATGCGTTAAAATCACTGCCTTTCTCCCCTCTGTTTTTTGTTTGTTTGTTGCCTTGGTATCATTTTGGTATCAAGTATAGTTTTTTCAAATTCTATTATTTTACATGAATATTACATGGCGATCAGCGAACACGTGTTGATCCTGGTCCACTCAAAGTTAGCCACCCAGGCTTTTCTGTCTAAGTGTTTGTGGAGTCTCTAGTGCTTCAGACTCCTCGCCCTTCCACGTCGCTGGGTCCAGTCCTTGAGTCTTGAATCCTGGGAAAACRGAGTACAAGTATAGCACAGTCAGACAACAAGCACCAAATGTACATGGACACTGTGCCTCTCTATTTCTCCTTGTCAACAGACAGTCCTGCAAACAGTACTGCACACAGTACGTGAGGAATAACAGGATGTAACAGTTCTGGATATCACAGTGGTGGAAATGTGTCAAGCACTATATTATACTGTACATTCACACTGTTGTTCCACCAGGTGTTAATGAAACAAAAAGAGTAGATTTAGGTCAAAGTTAAAATGACCTTCCATAGAACAAAAGACTTCCATATGGTCGGAGTCCCTTCTCTCTAGTCTGGATTACCCTTTCTGACAACTGCTGACGTAAAAGGGGATTTATACAGGGCCTTCAGAAAGTCTTGCCTTTTACTAGTTGGGCATCTCCGGCGCGGCCCACGCTTGGATTGCGTCCTACCTGACAGGTCGCTCCTACCAGGTGGCGTGGCGAGAATCTGTCTCCGCACCACGTGCTCTCACCACTGGTGTCCCCCAGGGCTCTGTTCTAGGCCCTCTCCTATTCTCGCTATACACCAAGTCACTTGGCTCTGTCATATCCTCACATGGTCTCTCCTATCATTGCTATGCAGACGACACAACAATTAATCTTCTCCTTTCCCCCTTCTGATAACCAGGTGGCGAATCGCATCTCTGCATGTCTGGCAGACATATCAGTGTGGATGACGGATCACCACCTCAAGCTGAACCTCGGCAAGACGGAGCTGCTCTTCCTCCCGGGGAAGGACTGCCCGTTCCATGATCTCGCCATCAGCGTTGACAACTCCATTGTGTCCTCCTCCCAGAGTGCTAAGAACCTTGGCGTGATCCTGGACAACACCCTGTCGTTCTCAACTAACATCAAGGCGGTGACCCGTTCCTGTAGGTTCATGCTCTACAACATTCGCAGAGTACGACCCTGCCTCACACAGGAAGCGGCGCAGGTCCTAATCCAGGCACTTGTCATCTCCCGTCTGGATTACTGCAACTCGCTGTTGGCTGGGCTCCCTGCCTGTGCCATTAAACCCCTACAACTCATCCAGAACGCCGCAGCCCGTCTGGTGTTCAACCTTCTCAAGTTCTCTCACGTCACCCCGCTCCTCCCGCTCTCTCCACTGGCTTCCAGTTGAAGCTCACATCCGCTACAGACCATGGTGCTTGCCTACGGAGCTGTGAGGGGAACGGCACCTCGTACCTTCAGGCTCTGATCAGGCCCTACACCCAAACAAGGGCACTGCGTTCATCCACCTCTGGCCTGCTCGCTTCCCTACCTCTGAGGAAGTACAGTTCCCGCTCAGCCAGTCAAAACTGTTCGCTGCTCTGGCACCCCAATGGTGGAACAAACTCCCTCACGACGCCAGGTCAGCGGAGTCAATCACCACCTTCCGGAGCAACCTGAAACCCACCTCTTTAAGGAATACCTAGGATAGGATAAAGTAATCCTTCTAACCCCCCCCCCCCTTAAAAGAGTTAGATGCACTATTGTAAAGTGGTTGTTCCACTGGATATCATAAGGTGAATGCACCAATTTGGTAAGTCGCTCTGGATAAGAGCGTCTGCTAAATGACTTAAATGTAAATGTAAATGTACTACATTTTGTTGTGTTACAAAGTGGGATTAAAATAGATTTAACGCTGTCGGTGTGATCGAGGCGAAAGAGCTTTGCACACCTAGATTGTACAATATTTGGGCATTATTCTTCAAAAAATTCTTTAAGCTCTGCCAAGTTGGTTGYTGATCATTACTAGACAACCATTTTCAGATCTTGCAATATATTTTCAAGCTAATTTAAGTCAACACGGTAACTCGGCCACTCAGGAACATTCCCTGTCATTCTTGGTAAGCAACTCCAGTGGAGATTTGGCCTTGTGTCTTAGATTATTGTCCCACTGAAAGGTGAATTCATCTCCCAGTCTTTGGTGGAAAGCAAACTGAACCAGGTTTTCCCAAGGATTTTGGCTGTGCTTAGCTCCATTCCGTTTCTTTTTTATCCTGGAAAAACTCCCCAGTCCTTAACAATTACAAGCATACCCATAACATGATGCAGCCACCACTATGCTTGAACATTTGGAGTGTGGTACTCAGTAATGTGTTATGTTGGATTTGCCCAAAACATAACACTGTATTCAGGACAAAAAGGTAATTGCTTTGCCACATTTCTTGCAGTATTACTTTAGTGCCTTGTTGYAAACAGGATGCATGTTTTGGAATATTTGTATTCYGTACAGGCTTCCTTMTTTTCACTCTGTCAATTAGGTTAGTTTTGTGGAGTAACGATCATCTTGTTGATTCATCCTCAGTTTTCTCCTATCACAGCCATTAAACTCTGTAACGGTTTTAAAGTCACCATTGGCCTCATTGTGAAATCCCTGAGCGATTTCCAGAAACTGAGTTAGGAAGGACGCCTGTATCTTTGTAGTGACTGGGTGTATTGATACACCATCCAAAGTATAATGCATGCACAAAGGGTTAACCCCCTAGATTCGATGTCTGTGCCCCACACACACACAAAAAAAATCCACATCAAAATCAGTTTAAGCCAGAGATATCCACCGCATCCACCAATGGCGGCCTTCCACATCTGCGGAACATGAGACATCCCGAAAATCGATCTTCTCACCAAAACGTCTGTAGCGTTCAAACTAATATGAAAAGAATGGAAAGATGAAGCTCTCACGAACACGATGGTGTTCTCCGTTTTGCTCTACGACCCCCACAAGCGTCACGGGAATCATCTGAAGCTAGCCCGGTACCGGTTTAAAATGTTTTATTCAATGCGTTTCTATGGGCTAATAGCAGTAAGGTCAAATTCAATGTTTCATCAAATAATTGTTTTGATACCTAAAAGGGTCCTGAAATTCAAAATCAAATGCCTTAAATGATCCTTGCTATGACCATCTTGGTCTTCTCAATTATCCTGATAACAGCAGAAACATGAAGGACAGTGAGATTAAAACATTGACATCTGGGCCAATATTTATGAAGCTAATCAGAGTAAGTGATGATCTAAGATCAGGTCCTTTAGGTAAGGTCTGCACTTGTGACAAATAACGTTTGATTTGATTTGATTATCCTGTTCTTGTAATCTTACTCATTATTTATCTCAAAGGCATAACTGATCCTAGATTAGCACTTCTACTCTGAGACAGTTTCTGAATAATTGGCCCGAGGTAWCTTTGTAGAAATGTCAATAATAATGCTGTTGGTGTGGTGAAATGATGCTGTTAATAAAAACGTCTTCTTGCGGATTACGCTACAAGCTTCGCACAACTGTATTTGGGGAGTTTCTCACCTTCTTCTCTGCAGATCCTCTCAAGCTCTGTCAGGTTGGATGGGGAGCGTTGCTGCACAGCTATTTTCAGGTCTCTCCAGAGATGTTCGATCGTGTTCAAGTCTGTGTGTTGTCTGTGTGCTTAGGGTCGTTGTCCTGTTGGAAGGTGAACCTTCACCCAAGTCTGAGGTCCTGAGCGCTCCGGAGCAGGTTTTCATCGAGGATCTCTCTGTACTTTGCTCTGTTCATCTTTGCCTCGATCCTGACTAGTCTCCCAGTCCCTGCCACTGAAAAACATCCCCACAGCATGATGCTGCCACCACCAAGCTTCACCGTAGGGATGGTGCCAGGTTTCCTCCAGAGGTGACGCTTGGCATTCAGGCCAAAGAGTTCAATCTTGATTTCATCATACCAGAGAATCTTGTTTCTCATGGTCTGAGAGTCTTTAGGTGCCTTTTGTCAAACTCCAAGCGGGCTGTCATGTGCCTTTTACTGATGAGTGGCTTCCGTCTGGCCACTCTACCATATAGGCCTGATTGGTAGAGTGCTGCAGAGATGGTTGTCTTTCTGGAAGGTTCTCCCATCTCCACAGAGGAACTCTAGAACTCTGTCAGAGTGACCATCGGGTTCTTGGTCACCTTCCTGACGAAGGCCCTTCTCCCCCGATTGCTCAGTTTGGTCGGGCGGCCAACTCGAGGAAGAGCTTGATGGTTTCAAACTTCTTCCATTTAAGAATGATGGAGGCCACTGTGTTCTTGGGGACCTTCAATGCTGCATAATTCATTTGGTACCCATCCCCAGATCTGTGCCTCGACACAATCCTGTCTTGGAGCTCTACGGACAATTCCTTCGACCTCACGGCTTGGTTTTTGCACTGACATGCACTGTCAACTGTGGGACCTTATGTAGACATGTGTGTGCCTTTCCAAATCATGTACAATCAATTGGACTCCAATCAATGTAATGTATCAAAATGTGGAAAAAGTCTAGGGGTCTGAATACTTTTCGAAGGCACTGTAAATGTAGAGGTAGAAATGATTAAAACACAATTTCAAGATTAAAACAGAGCATCACTTTTTGAAATGCCAATTGATACTGATCTGGCAATCTTTGCACAACAAAAGATCAACAAACTGGTTGTTTCAAGTTAAACTACACAGTACATCATTTCTCAGCACAATTCAAAACATCACAATACCAATACAGTTTTACTTTTCAGTCTTTGAAATTCTGTAGTTTTTACATTTAGTATAATCTAAAATCCTACTGTATAAATGATTTATAGTCAACCTGTAAAGTAAGCATAGTCATGGTACTTGTTGTTATTCATCTTCTCCATTACTCATATACAGGATGTACAAAGTACATATAAAATATATATTTAACAAATTAGAATAAAATGGCTATATCATGACTCATTATAGAACAGCGGGCAGTATCTACATAGCCATTCCCTAACCATGCCCTGATGAAGTTACAGCACGTCATCTATATCAGCGTTGGCTGGAGCCTTTCAGACCTTCCTATTGGATCCTTCCCTGTTGTGGGCCGGGCCAAACAGGCGTATCAAGAGCCCCCAGGAGTCTCCAGCAGAAGCATGGTTGT
Source organism: Salvelinus sp. IW2-2015 (assembly GCF_002910315.2). NCBI lineage: Eukaryota > Metazoa > Chordata > Actinopteri > Salmoniformes > Salmonidae > Salvelinus > Salvelinus sp. IW2-2015. The sequence goes on from NC_036866.1 coordinate 44,754,212, forward strand.
AATGGCTGAGCGCTGCCACCCCACCAGGACGCCACTCGCAAGTCTGCCACGGTGACTGCCTCCCTGCTTAGCTATTTCATATTCTCACTGCTTGGAGCCCGCACATGTCGTGTGGTGTGACAGCACTGAGCTACGGGACTCTCTGCTGCAGGAAGTAAAAAATCAAAACTCTTTCAGTTGGTTCTACATCAGTGAGAGCTTTTCTCCTTTGACCTCTGGAGCTTTGCTCGCGGCATGTGTGCCTTTTGAGCATCAATCACATTTATGTAACCCACTGTGCTCTAGTTTAGTTACAGTAGCATACTGACATCAGTTAGCCTACTGGATAGAAAGAAATAGGCTGAATGGAAGCTACTATGCTGACAATAGAAGTTGTGGAAATGTGAATGTAGAAATTATAATCTTATTGATCCCTCCCAGGCAAAATACCCCACCAATGCTGGTATTTTACACTGTCCTGGGGTTCCGGATTTTCTGCTCAGTGCTCCCACTGCTCTGCTGCCGCTTCCCTTTCATTGACATGGAGGGAGAAATGTCATGTTGTAGACTAAAGATATGGTTGACATGTTCAAACTATGAATTCCATAGTTTGAACACGTCCTCCTCTCCGAGAACTCAGTGTTCACGGCCTATAATTGAACGTGTTCTTAGATGTGCCATTTCCCTACCCGCTAGCATTTTCTCAATTTACACTCTTATTTTCCAGTTGGCTCTTCTCTATCCAGCAAGCAACAGTGTTGAATATGCCACCGGAAACAGTTTGAGCTCAAAATTCAAATACTATTCAAATCACTATTGAATGTACTGTTATCGGACTAATCAGAAATGGGAGACATAATTTCAAATGACATGGGTAGCACTAGCCTGGTCTCAGATCTGTTTATGTCGTCTTACTAACTCCTATGGTCATTGTCCTCTGGCTACAGAGCACAAACAGATTTGTGACTAGATTTTTAAAATTATTTAATTTTTTAAAATTTCACCTTTATTTAACCAGGTAAGCTAGTTGAGAACAAGTTCTCATTTACAACTGCGACCTGGCCTAGATAAAGCAAAGCAGTGCAACACAAACAACAACACAGAACATGTGTGAACAAGCGTACAGTCAATAACACAATAGAAAAAAGAAAGTCTATATACAGTGTGTGCAAATGGCGTGAGGAGGTAAGGCAATAAATAGGCCGTAGTAGCAAGTAATTACAATTTAGCAAATGAACACTGGAGAGATAGATGTTGATTTAGCATTTGATGATGTGCAAATAGAAATACTGTTGTGCAAAAGAGCAGAAAAGTAAATAAAAACAATATGGGGATGAGGTAGGCTATGTACAKCTGCAGCGATCGGTTATCTGCTCGGATAGCTGATGTTTAAAGTTAGTGAGGGAAATATAAGTCTCCAGCTTCAGCGATTTTTGCAGGTAAGCACTATCATGAAGAAAAGCATTTCACTTATTGGACCCTTCCTACTGTGTGTGACAGTGAGTGACTAACCTGTCCAAGTTGTAGAGTGTGTGACAATTCCCCACTATTGTCTCCACTACAAACTCCTGGGCCATTTTAATGATGGATTCATCTCTCTCCTTCCCAAAGATCAACCGGGTGATGTTCCACTCCTACAGACAATACAAAGACAGGAGGAGGGATAGAGACAGGTATAGAGGTGGAAATGAGAGAGGATGAGAAATGATAACAAGACATACAGTATGTACTGGGGTTGAGATCATTATTCTGTGAGGTTTTTGGGACTATCTGTTGACAGATATGCCAGACTAGCCATATCTCCCAGACATACAGATCAGAGCCTAACAATACTGTTTGCGCCTGCATGATATTGACACAATTATGTACCTACTAGGGCAGAGAAATCAATCTTAATGCATGTTCAGGAAAACACATTTTGTATTCACCTATTAGGCCTATATCTACTGTGTGCCCCGGCAGCATGACAGGTTGCCAGAGTGTACACTTAAGTCAATGTTTTCATTAAGATGAGGGAAGATAACAGAGTATTCTCCATCAGTGGTTTCTTACTAGTCACAGCACCTTCTAAACATCCTCCAGGGATTGTTCTGCCATCGAAATCCTTGGGATTTCAAAATTCTGGAATGAACAAACGCTAAAACCTGATATAAGGTATGTAGAAAAGATAATGTACCTATATGTTTAAAATATATATATATACATAATCTTAGAAAACTATGTTCGAGCAAAAGAACACAGCATTAACCAAAATGTTCTCTCAGCTCCATGGCAAAATGTGTAGAATTGCAAGACATTTGCCGACAGCACCCATTGCCTCGCCCCGTGCCACGCCCACCACCTAAGCCACCTTTTTGATCCAATAAAACCCTGCTTATCTGTTGAAGCAGTGGCTGAATAGATGCAGCAATCTCCTATAGCGATCACATCTCTGTGCAGAGCAATTTCATCACGATAACTGCATTCGCTATCAAAATAAGCAGCGGTGTGCATTGCATCTGTACTTCTGAAGAGGGGCTGTTATTGGACTTTTATAGACATCTGATGTTGATGGCTATTCAACCATCTAGGCCCTGCTGCTATACACACAATGGTGATAAGAGCTTACAGCTGAATGTGAAATGTGCTGACTGCTCTCAGACCTGAAGGACTCTTGCATAAGCAACCCTTTTCTCTAACCGGCTGGTCGGTGCGTCACCCACTACACGTTCACAACATGTAATCTAGCGCTGTATATTGGACATCTCAAAGTTTGGCAAAGTGGCTGTTCAGAAGGAAATAACTTCTGAATTACTGTATTATGACAATCAGCCTAAAAGTCTGTGAGACAATCTTTGCCCAACTGTCAAAAGAGTGATGTTTTCTCTCTCCTCTTAGTTATCAACCTTTCAGAGATGAATTGAGACATGCAAAAGTGCCATTTCTTAGAACAGGTGAAAACAGGTGACTGGGATCAGATCCCTTTGTTCTTTACAGGTTGTTCAGTGTGGCTTGATTTACTTAAAAGGTGGAAAACATTTTCTTCTCATAGGCATCTCACAAGACTAATGGTGATTCATCATCTTGTCTCATGCATGAACAAACTCATTGCATGGTAGAAAATATGGGTACTTAAGCAGGTTGATGCAAATTCTARGTGTCCAGTTTATTTCTTTGTGTCTGAGTTGTAGGCTGTGTTGTGTTAGGCCAGGCATAGTCATTGCGCGGCTCGCAGAGCCTTGATTGGTGGCTCGCGGTAATATTTTGATTTTACATGTACAGACTACCAAATACAGCACAATTTCAAATAGTTATCCGAGCAGTCAGATTCCACAAACTCCCAACAGGTGGCAGTATAAGATAGATGTTGAGCTTTTGCATTAACATGTGCAGTCGAATTACCTTGCAATTAATATTTATTAAATATTTAAATTGTAGCGATTTGTAGTACTCAAGCAGAAGCAAAAAATGCAATAATGAGAAACTTGCTACCAGTAGCAGTGTGTGGATAAAATCACTGGGGAAGTCAATGACCCCCCCCCCCCCATAAAACAAATCCATATTACAACCTATATGTTGTGGTAATTGCGTTATTTGCTCTATAACCTGTTAATTCATATGCCTTGCGACGTGATATATAAATATATATATATATATATATATATATATATGTACTTTAGGCCTAAAGGCCGAGACAATAAGAAGACACAGTGGCAGAATAAATTCAACCACACCTTTTGTTTTAGCACAAAACCGGATAGCAAGATCTGGCCAGTGAAGTCCACAAAGCATATTGCATGTAGAGTAACAGACAGATACATGACCTACAGCAGGGTCAACCAAGTTAATGTTTCCGACACTTTCGGACCACTAAACAACTATTGATTTAGACCCTTACGAAAAAAGATTGCAGTTTTGAAACTGCAGTAAAAGTGCAGTAACTGCAGTCGACTGTGGTATTTTGAACGCAGTGATTGCAGAATAACTCCAGTGTACTGTAACTGCAGTTACACTGCAACATTACTGCAGTAAAAAACATTTTTTATTTTGGACGCAGTATTTATAGCCTGCTGCAGTTATACTGTATTCTAACTACAGTTAGATTACAGTGTACTGCAGTTATACTGTATTCTAACTACAGTTAGATTACAGTGTACWGCAGTTATACTGCACTCTGACTGCAATCTTCTATTCCACAGAAAAAAAACAGGAGCTACCTCCACTATTCCAGCACCATTTCAACTTCAACATCATCAAATCACCTCTGCTTAGTCTAATACATTGACAACTAAAAGATACCAAAAACAATCAACGTGATCTAAACATGATGTGGCTGTCCATGGTTCTGATTTCTGTCTGCGTGTGTATGTGTGCGCATTCGTGCAAGTAGAAAAACATGTTGACTCTACTTGAAGAGAAACGCCAATGCCATCCTCCTCTCTTTCATGTTGACAAAATGGTCTATACCTCCTGACTAAAATACCTGCTCGCTAGCCTAACTTCCACTTATGGGCAATGTTAGCTAGTTAACATTAGCCTTCTACGTCTAGCTACATATTGAACTTCCACCCTCTCAGACCAGGGGTACAACAATGTAAGATAGATCAATACCAATGCCTCAATACCACATATAGGCTACAATGAGAAATACCCACCTGGCAGTGACCTATGGAAAACAAATATCAGCAACTTACTGCTTTGCTGAAAGTACAGTAAGCGCTGATGAACAGAACAACTTCTGCTGCAGAGAAATTGACGGAGGCAACATATGAGAATGTGTGGATCTTGGCCAGTAGCGATTTTAGTATGTACGTCGTGGTGGGGCAAACATTTTTTTTTTTTTTTCAGATGCATGCCAGCAAAGCCACTACACAACACAACACTAAACAATACATTAATTGCACTATAAAGGTGACAAACGGTGCTCTCAAACTGTTAGGGCCTACATAAAGCTGTCCCAACTACAGAGTCCCAACAACAGTCCTAACACCTGACTAATGCTACACCTTGCTATCAGTGGAACCTTGTCTGGCAGCGAAACAGTTCACTCAGCCTCATTAACTGCCATTTTCTAAAGCATAGCTGATATGGCTGACTTGCTTAAACAAACGTGGTTTCTACTGACAATTGAGACGTACAAACGATGGCATAAGTGGATGACGAGCGGATAAGAGGCAATCCGTAATTTCGATTTAGACATTAATGAGCGAGCTAGGATGGACGTAGCCAATATAACTATTTGTTTAGCACTTTTGAAATGTACATCGACATAATTCAGAACATGGGCCGTTCTTACAGTAGTCTCCCTGTACACCAAGTCAGAACCGTAGGATAAATATAGGGGGCATATAAGCAGACAATGAAAACTCTTACAATATTCGATGATGACATTTCTCTAAACAGACTACAGGCTAAATGTGCACCACCAAGTCAGAATAGTAGGCTAAGTTATGAGGGGAAAAGATACCAAATTATTAGAGTGAGGCACATGGGCTACTAACAGCTTACTACACAATATACACTTAGTATTACTTTCTTAGCTAGAGTATACATATCTCCCTGGCATATTACATCATTTATGCAGCACCAAACAAGACATTTTTGGACTCTTTTGGACTCTCAGGAAAGTGCACGACAGTCCTTCATGGGCAAATTTTGTCATCAAAGTCTGTCATTCTCTGGATTTATGGTGCTTTCAATACAACTGTGAACTTTAAAAAAAAACAAGGTTGAATTATGACGTCAGTAATCTTCAGGTCGGAGCTCCAGAAAGAGGCCAGATTTCCCGACTTGGAATTCTGAGTTGGATGACCGTTCAAAACGGATTTTCCCAGTCGAGTTCCCAATTGTCTTGAACTCACTGAAGTCTGAGATTTCCCAGTTCCGAGTTTCCAGTTTCCAGTGAACACGGCGGAAGTCATGCTGGATTGACAGCATGGCCAATGTTGAATGTTTATAATTTTAAACTTGGAAAAGATACATTTAAACCCAGACTTGGACCACACACACACACTCCACTGAATAGCAGGCTAGTGATTGCTTTCCATAACACTCATTGTTGTATTTGCGATTTCCAACTTGTTGTGTAATGTTTATGTCCAATGGGTGTTGTGTAATGTTTATGTCCAAAGCACCGATCCGTTTTATCTATCATTTTTCTTCATATGACAACAATTGAAAAGGATTTGCCAGAAGATTGTTGACTTGATTCATGATGATGACTGCTAGCTTGCTAGCTAAGATTTTGAAAGTATGATTTTGACATAATCAGTCCAATCAACGCTACTGTAGATATAACTTGATTTGACGTCCTTTTATCTGTGGCCAATGAGCCTTCTTGGATGGGCACTGCTAATCAAACACTCCCTGTAGATTTTGCGGTGACATAGTGTCCCCATGAGTGACAGAACACTAGGCCAATCACGGCGCAACTAGAGAACATTACCAACCCCTACGCTCCGTATTTGCTGCTGGCTACCCCACGACCACAGAAAGCACTGAGCTAGGCTGAAACACCTACATTTTGGAGCTGCCTTACTCAAGAAAGCAAAAAAGAGACCAAGTTTATATCGGATGCTGCCTGAACCAAAAGAGTATAACATGTTGTCTCCGTAGCATTTGATTGATCAATGCCAGCAAGCATTTGCTCAACTGTGGGTTGTACTGGTGCAGCAAAACAACCCCCAAGGGAGGCCAGTTTGGATTTGGCTTCAGACCAATCAAATAATTTCCTAAGCAAAACCTAATTTTTTGTTTCTGGACTGCTTGTGTTGATGTCCTGCATAGATGGAGATGGGGATGTGGATTTGTGGTTTTGACTTAATTCTCTGTACAGGTCAATGATTATGATGGTGAATCCGATCTAACCATAAATGAATATGTTGTGCCACTGGCCTGAGACGATTGAAGTTAAATATGTAGCCTAGATGTAGCCTAGTAGGCTCACCTTAGCTAGCTAGACAACTTAGCTGGTTGATTGTTGCCCATGCCAGGAAGTTTGGCTTACAAGCCCCTAACCAACAATGGAGTTTAAAAAATATGAATAAGAATAAGAAATAAAAGGATCAAGTAATTAAAGAGCAGCAATAAAATATCAATAGCGAGTCTATATACAGGGGGGTACCGGTACAGAGTAAATGTGCCGCGGCACCTGTTGGTCGAGGTAATTGAGGTAATGTACATGTAGCTATAGTAATTAAAGTGATTATGCATAGATAATAACAGAGAGTAGCAGTGGCGTAAAAGCGGGGGTGGGGGGGMAATGCAAATGGTCTGGGTAGCCATTGATTAGATGTTCAGGAGTCTTATGGCTTGGGGGTAGAAGCTGTTTAGAAGCCTCGTGGACCTCGACTTGGCAATCTGGTACCGCTTTCCATGTGGTAGCAGAGAGAACAGTCTATGACTAGGGTGGCTGGAGTCTTTGACAATTTTTAGGGCCTTCCTCTGACATCGCCTGGTATAGAGGTCCTGGATGACTGTCTTGGTGTGCTTGGACCATGTTAGTTTGTTGATGTAGACACCAAGGAACTTGAAGCTCTCAACCTGCTCCACTACAGCCACGTTGATGAGAATGGGGGCGTGCTCRGTCCTCCTTTTCCTGTAGTCCACAATCATCTCCTTTGTCATGATCACGTTGAGGGAGCGGTTGTTGTCCTGGCACAAGATGTCCAGGTCTCTGACCTCCTCCCTATAGGCTGTCTCGTCGTTGTCGGTGATCAGGCATTCCGGCAAACTTGTCCCAGGCAAACTTAATGATGGTTGGAGTCGGGCCTGGCCGTGCAGTCATGCGTGAACAGGGAGTACAGGAGGGGACTGAGCACAATCCCCTGAGGGGCCCCTGTGTTGAGGATCAGTGTGGCTGATGTGTAGTTACCTGCAGAGGGAGGTGTTTAGTCCCAGGGTCCTTAGCTTATTGATGAGCTTTGAGGGCACTATGGTGTTGAACGCTGAGCTGTAGTCAATGAATAGCATTCTCACATAGGTGTTCCTTTTGTCCAGGTGGGAAAGGGCAGTGTGGAGTGCAATATAGATTGCATCCTCTATGGATCTGTTGGGGCGGTATGCAAATTGGAGTGGGTCTAGGGTTTCTGGGATAATGGTGTTGATGTGAGCCATGACCAACTTTTCAAAGCACTTCATGGCTTCAAATGTTTCTTTAAACTATGCCACTTTATGTTTACATACCCTACAGTACTCATCTCATATGTATATACCGTACTCTATACCATCTACTGCATCTGCCATGCCGTTCTGTACCACCACTCATTCATATATCTTTATGTACATATTCTTTATCCCTTTACACTTGTGTGTGTGTGTAAGGTAGTAGTTGTGGAATTGTTAGGTTAGATTACTGTTGGTTATTACTGCATTGTCGGAACTAGAAGCACAAGCATTTCGCTACACTCGCATTAACATCTGCTAACCATGTGTATGTGACTAATAAAATTTGATTTGATTTGATTTGATTTGAAATGTGAGTGCTACGGTTCGGTAGTCATTTAGGAAGGTTACCTTAGTGTTCTTGGGCACAGGGACTATGGTGGTCAGCTTGAAACATGTTGGTGTTATATCTCAGACAGGGAGAGTTTGAAAATGTCCGTGAAGACACTTGCCAGTTGGTCAGCGCATGCTTGCAGTACACATCCTGGTAATCCATTTGGCCCTGCGGCCCTGTGAATGTTGCCCTGTTTAAAGGTCTTACTCACATTGGCTGCGGAGAGAGTGATCACACAGTCATCCGGAACAGCTGGTGCTCTCATGCATGTTTCAGTGTTATTTGCCTCGAAGCGAAGATAGAAGTAGTTTAGCTCGTCTGGTAGGATCGTGTCACTGGGCAGCTCTCAACTGTGCTTCCCTTTGTAGTCTGTAATGGTTTGCAAGCCCTGGCACATCCGATGAGCGTCRGAGCCGGTGTAGTGCGAGTCAATCTTAGTCCTGTATTGATGCTTTGCCTGTTTGATGGTTCGTCGGAGGGCATAGCAGGATTTCTTATCAGCTTCCGGGTTAGAGTCCCGCTCCTTGAAAGCGGCAGCTCTAGCATTTAGCTCAGTGCGGATATTGCCTGTAATCCATGGCTTCTGTTTGGGGTATGTACGTACTATCACTGTCGGGACTGTCACGCCCTGACCTTAGAGATCCTTTTTATGTCTCTATTTTGGTTGGTCAGGGCCCGTTGGACATTAATCTTCCTCATAGGTCGTCAATTAATCTTCCTCATATGTCGTCAATGATTGCATGTTAGCTAGTAGAACGGAAGGCAGTGGGGGTTTATTCGATCGCCTATGAATTCTTAGAAGGCAGCCTGACCTCCGTCCTCTTTTTCTCCATGTTCTCTCCACGCAAATTACGGGGATTTGGGCCTGTTCCCGGGAAAGCAGTATGTCCTTCACATCGGGCTCGTCGGACTCATTAAAGGGAAAAAAAGCTTCTGCCAGTTTGTGGTGAGTAATCGCTGTTCTGATGACCAGAAGTATTTKTTTGGTCATGAGAGATGGTAGCAGCAACACAGACCCTTAGTTCCAGTGAAGGGAAAGCTTAACCCTACAGCATGCAACGACATTCTAGACGATTCTGTGTTTCAAGCTTTGTGGCAACATTTTGGGGAAGGCACTTTCCTGTTTCAGCATGACAATGCCCCAGTGCACAAAGCGACGTCCATACAGAAATGGTTTGTCGAGGTGTGGAAGAACTTGACGGGCCTGCACAGAGCCCTGACCTCAACCACATCGAAMACCTTTGGGATGAATTGGAACACCGACTGCAAGCCAGAACTAATCTCCTAACATCAGTGCCCGACCTCACTAATGCTCTTGTGGCTGAATGGAAGCAAGTCCCCGCAACAATGTTCCAACATCTAGTGGAAAGCCTTCCCAGAAGAGTGGAGGCTGTTATAGCAGCTACGGGGGGACCAACTCTATATTGATGCCTACGATTTTGGAATGAGATGTTCAATCAGTAGGTGTCCACATTCTTTTGGTCATGTAGTGTATGTACAGTTGAAGTCGGAAGTTTACATACACCTTAGCCAAATACATTTAACTCCATGTTTTCACAATTCCTGACATTTAATCCTAGTAAAACATTCCCTGTCTTAGGTCAGTTAGGCTCACCACTTTATTTTATGAATGTGAAATGTCAGAAATAGTAGAGAGAAAGATTTGTTTCAGATTTGATCTCTTTCATCACATTCCCAGTAGGTCAGAAGTTACACTCAATTAGTATTTGGTAGCATTGCCTTTAAATTGTTTAACTTGGGTCAAACGTGTCGGGTAGCTTTCCACAAGCTTCCCACAATAAGTTGGGTGAATTTTGGCCATTCCTCCTGACAGAGCTGGTGTAACTGAATCAGGTTTGTAGGCCTCCTGCTCGCACACACTTTTTCAGTTCTGCCCACAAATTTCTATGGGATTGAGGTCAGGGCTTTGTGATGGACACTCCAATACCTTGACTTTGTGTCCTTAAGCCATTTTGCCACAACTTTGGAAGTATGCATGGGGTCATTGTCCATTTGGAAGACCCATTTGAGACCAAGCTTTAACTCTGACTGATGTCTTGAGATGTTGCTTCAATATATACATAATTTTCTGCCTCATGATGCCATCAATTTTGTGAAGTGATGGGAAGTGTATTTTTTCACCATAATTTGCAAAATAAATTCATAAAAAATCCTACAATGTGATTTTCTGGATTGTTTTTTCTCATTTTGCCTGTCATAGTTGAAGTGTACCTATGATAAAATTACAGCCTCTCTCATCTTTTTAATGTGGGAGAACTTGCACAATTGGTGGCTGACTAAATACTTTTTTGCCCCACTGTATATACACACTGTCACGTTCCTGACCTTGTTTTCCTTTTGTATTGTGTTGTGTTATGAGTGGTCAGACGTAAGATGGTGGGCAGTCTGTGTTGTTCTATGTTAAGTGTCAGGTTAATTGACCTTGTATGGCTCTCAATCAGAGGCAGGTGTTTTCGTTTTCCTCTGATTGAGAGACATACATAGGGAGGTTGTTTCAACATTGTTTTGGTGGGTGGTTGTCGCTGTGTCTGTGTTTATTGCACCAATCATGGTACTGTCTCGCATCTCGTTCGTTCTTTCCTGTTCATGAGTGCATTGGTTTTTTATGTTCACCAGTCAGGTCTGTTTAACGTCGTTTGTTGTTTGTAGTTTATGCAAGTATAAGTTTTTGTGTTCGTCTTCGTCAGCAAATAAATCTATATGTATTCACAACCCGCTCACCTTGGTTTAATCCCTGCTCCTCCTCTTCGATGAAAGGAGAGTCGTTACACACACAGGATAGATCATACATTGATTACTGGTCATGTCAGGAAAAGTCCCTAGTGGACTAACCCGATATGATGGCTGGTTACACAAAGGAAGGGGATTGGGTTTGAATGAAAGAGTGGGAAGTCTGAGGGACAAAGGAATTGGGTCTCTATTGGACCTTGAGAAGCTATGCTACCGAAAATACAGAATCTTATGCATTCTAATAACTGAAAATGCAAGATATACAATATTTACTCTGAGTTACGCTTTGATAGATGGGTTGAAGATGGAAGACTGGTTTGCCCAGCAGAGATCGCCATTGTCCTTTGAAGAATCTTTCTGATCGTAGTGATGTAGAGCRAAATTCACCATTCCAGCATGGTGATTGTCGCCTCCACGTTGAAATTCGCCCTTCTAAACGTTAGGACAGCAGTCCTCATATTTATGGAACTAAGGATGACTTCCGTCAACAGGCTTTTGGTACCAGGGGAGAGAAGGGCGTGTTTCATAGTTCTCAACCAATGTCTGTTCACTTAGGTGTGGCCACTGACTGGGCCTAAATTCTACTATGAAACAATTCTCTTATTTAAAACTACATTTCATCTTTTCACAAATAGTTTCATTTTAAACATTTCAATTGCACAACAATTCCATGTGAATCTGATAACTAGAATGTGTAAACTTTCCAAGATACAATTTATGTCATCCTATAATCAGATATAATGTCCCAGACAACAACTGATCTGACATCATATTCTTTAAGTACCAACGGACACTTTCAACTAGAGGTCGACCGATTATGATTTTTCAACGCCGATACCAATACCGATTATTGGAGGACCAAAAAAATCCGATACCGATTAGTCGGACGATTTTTATATATATATATATTTGTAATATTGACAATTACAACAATACTGAATGAACAATGAACACTTATTTTAACTTAATATAATACATCAATAAAATCAATTCAGTCTCAAATAAATAATGAAACATGTTCAATTTGGTTTAAATAATGCAAAAACAAAGTGTTGGAGAAGAAAGTAAAAGTGCAATATGTGCCATGTAGAAAAGCTAACGTTTAAGTTCCTTGCTCAGAACATGAGAACATATGAAAGCTGGTGGTTCCTTTTAACATGAGTCTTCAATATTCCCAGGTAAGAAGTTTTAGGTTGTAGTTATTATAGGACTATTTTTCTCTATACCATTTGTACTTCATATACCTTTGACTATTGGATGTTCTAATAGGTACTTTAGTATTGCCAGCCTAATCTCGGGAGTTGATAGGCTTGAAGTCATAAACAGCGCAATGCTTGAAGCATTGCKWAGAGCTGCTGGCAAACACAGTAAAGTGCTGTTTGAATGAATGCTTACGAGCYTGCTGCTGCCTACCACCGCTCAGTCAGACTGCTCTATCAAATCATAGACTTAATTATAATATAATAACACACAGAAATATGAGCCATAGGTCATTAATATGGTCAAATCCGGAAACTATCTTTTCGAAAACAAAACGTGAAATATGGAACTGTTCCGTATTTTATCTAACAKGTGGCATCCATAATTCTAAATATTGCTGTTACATTGCACAACCTTCAATGTTATGTCATAATTACATAAAATTCTGGCAAATTAGTTAACAACGAGCCAGGCGGCCCAAACTGTTGCATATACCCTGACTCTGCGTGCAATGAACGCAAGAGAAGTGACACAATTTCCCTAGTTTAATATTGCCTGCTATCATGAATTTCTTTTAACTAAATATGCAGGTTTAAAAATATATACTTCTGTGTATTGATTTTAAGAAAGGCATTGATGTTTATGGTTTGGTACACTCGTGCAACGATTGTGCTTTTTTGCAAATGCGCTTTTGTTAAATCATCCCCCGTTTGGTCAAGTTGGATGTCTTTGTTAGGAAGAAATGGTCTTCACACAGTYCGCAACGAGCCAGGCGGCCCAAACTGCTGCATATACCCTGACTCTGTTGCACAGAACGCAAGAGAAGAAACACAATTTCCCTAGTTAAAAGAAATTCATGTTAGCAGGCAATATTAACTAAATATGCATGTTTAAAAATATATACTTGTGTATTGATTTTAAGAAAGGCGTTGAGGTTTATGGTTAGGTACACATTGGTGAAACGACAGTGCTTTTTCGCGAATGCGCTTGTTAAATCACCCGTTTGGCRAAGTAGGCTGTGATTCAATGATAAATTAACAGGCACCGCATCGATTATATGCAACGCAGGACAAGCTAGATAAACTAGTAATATCGTCAACCATGTGTAGTTAACTAGTGATTATGTTAAGATTGGTTGTTTTTTATAAGATACGTTTAATGCTAGCTCGCACCTTAACTTGGGTCCTTGTTGCACTCGCATAACAGGTAGTCAGCCTGCCACGCAGTCTCCTCGTGGAGTGCAATGCAATCGGCCATGATCGGTSTCCAAAAATGCCGATTACCGATTGTTATGAGCTACTTTCAACTGGTTGAGAAAGGGAAATATTGTTCCATTCCCCAATCTTTTCCCCCAATACTTTCTCTGTGGTAACAAAGGGTTTTCCAAGAGTCCATTCTGTAGAGTGGAGAGAGAAGGGGGAAAGGCATTTATGGGGGGGGGGTCCATAAACCTCACCCAACAGGGCAACGTCATGACAATGCCTTCTGGCCAAAGTGGCTGTTGTGCCCTTGGGCTGAAGATAATCATTATAATTCCCTTCTCCCGGTGATTGTGCTCTGAAGCACCTCTCACTCACATGGCTCTGTCAGATATCTTAATTCTTATTAGTCAATGCCAGTCACGTATTCGGGTCCCTCTCACAGGCATCACAGCTCCAAAATACAAGTGAAGACAGACACATTGGGGATGCAACTGCATGCTTCTTATCGAATTCTGAGGCGCACATTGAGGATGTTAGAAGAACTGTCCACATTTACTTTTTGTCAGCCAGCAAGATGAGCAACGAACAGCAAAAGCACCAACCTATGTCAATCTACTATCCCCCATAGTACCAACGTTTATTTTATTTTTTGAATATTTTATTTGAGCATTTTCCAATTAAGAACATTCAAAACAAAAGTGAAAAGATATTAGACAACTGTAACGGTCGTTTTCCTCCTCGTCTGAAGAGGAGYATGGATCGGACCAATATGCAGCGTGGGTTGAATACATAATGATTTATTTAAAGACGAACACGAAGAACACTTGACAAAATACAAAATAACAAAACGACGTGAACAGACCTGTACTTGAGAACATAAAACAAGAACGCACGAACAGGAAAGAACACACGAACGAACGAAAACAGTCCCGTGTGGCACAAACACTGACACAGGAACAATCACCCACAAACAAACAGTGTGAACAGCCTACCTATATATGGTTCTCAATCAGAGGAAACGTAAAACACCTGCCCCTGATTGAGAACCATATCAGGCTAATTGAACATGAACCCAACATAGAAACACATAACATAGAATGCCCACCCAGCTCACGTCCTGACCAACTAAACAAAGACAAAACAAAGGAAATAAGGTCAGGAACGTGACAACAACAATAGGACAAAGTGACAGTAACAGACGAGCGTAACAAAAACATTTAAATAATAATTATAATAATTGTATATAGAAACATACAATAAATAAGTCATAATAAGGAGTAAAATAAAAAAGAATAATAATGAGACATTGGATCATATGGTCACCTGCCGTAAGCTACATATTATACATTACGTGTGAAACATTATATAAGGATTATATAGAGATTCAATCAATGTGTTGTGAGGGGAGATTCTCCATATAGTCAATAAAAGGTTGCCAAATTCTGTAAAATGTCACTTAAAATAAGTTATTTTCTCCAGTGGGATACAACTATTAACTTCCGATAGCCTGTCAGGGAGGAATCCGATTTCCATTTCAAGGCAATACATTTCTTGGCAATCGCTAGCGATATTTCTGTTAGCTTTATAGTATGGCTTTGCCTAAGATTGAAGTTAGTAAAGTTACCCAGTAGACAGACCTCCGGGTCTAAAGGGAATGCAACCCCGTGAATTAAGGATATGGTATCGCATACCCCCTGCCAGAAACCGTGTAGTTTTGAACACTGCCAAGTGGAATGGAGGAATGYTCCTTCATCTGAGCCACATCTAAAACATAGGGAGGAGATATCAGGGTTGAACTTGTGCAGTCTAGATGGGGTGATATAGAGCTGATGGAGGAAATTAAACTGGATCAGTCTGTATCTGGAGTTCAGTGTGGATGTAACACCATCCCTGCATAGGTCACTCCATAGACCCTCATCAAGATCAATACCCAGATCTTTTTCCCATCTAAGTCGGGGTTTATCTAGCNAACGTAAAACACCTGCCCCTGATTGAGAACCATATCAGGCTAATTGAACATGAACCCAACATAGAAACACATAACATAGAATGCCCACCCAGCTCACGTCCTGACCAACTAAACAAAGACAAAACAAAGGAAATAAGGTCAGGAACGTGACAACAACAATAGGACAAAGTGACAGTAACAGACGAGCGTAACAAAAACATTTAAATAATAATTATAATAATTGTATATAGAAACATACAATAAATAAGTCATAATAAGGAGTAAAATAAAAAAGAATAATAATGAGACATTGGATCATATGGTCACCTGCCGTAAGCTACATATTATACATTACGTGTGAAACATTATATAAGGATTATATAGAGATTCAATCAATGTGTTGTGAGGGGAGATTCTCCATATAGTCAATAAAAGGTTGCCAAATTCTGTAAAATGTCACTTAAAATAAGTTATTTTCTCCAGTGGGATACAACTATTAACTTCCGATAGCCTGTCAGGGAGGAATCCGATTTCCATTTCAAGGCAATACATTTCTTGGCAATCGCTAGCGATATTTCTGTTAGCTTTATAGTATGGCTTTGCCTAAGATTGAAGTTAGTAAAGTTACCCAGTAGACAGACCTCCGGGTCTAAAGGGAATGCAACCCCGTGAATTAAGGATATGGTATCGCATACCCCCTGCCAGAAACCGTGTAGTTTTGAACACTGCCAAGTGGAATGGAGGAATGYTCCTTCATCTGAGCCACATCTAAAACATAGGGAGGAGATATCAGGGTTGAACTTGTGCAGTCTAGATGGGGTGATATAGAGCTGATGGAGGAAATTAAACTGGATCAGTCTGTATCTGGAGTTCAGTGTGGATGTAACACCATCCCTGCATAGGTCACTCCATAGACCCTCATCAAGATCAATACCCAGATCTTTTTCCCATCTAAGTCGGGGTTTATCTAGCTCAGGCAGTGTTAGTCCTGACATAAGAGCATCGTAAACACGGGAAATGGTCTTAAACTGTGGTTGGTCAGCGTGGCAGAGTTGTTCAATAGGTGACATCTTAGAGTCACCCTAATAAAGTGTTGTAGTTGTAGGTAGCTAAAGAAGTCCCTGTTAGGCAAGTGGTATTTCTGTTTCAGCTGATCAAAAGACATAAGAACTCCCTCCTCATACCAATATTCCAGAAGAGTGATCCCCTTATCAGACCATGGTCTAAAGTTACTATTCTGGAAAAACATAGGGATCAGTCTATTGTTCCATAATGAGGTTTTAGGGGAAAGGAATCTCCCTCGTCTGAACAGCTCATGCAGTTTGCACCATGCCAGGACAGAATGTATGATTAAAAGGTTGTCTGTGATGGTTTTTATAGATTTTCTGTCCCATTTGTAAAACAATTCTGCCCCAGTGTCATCATTTACCTCAAGCTTTTCAATGTTCAACCATGAGGGAGAGGGACCATTGTTGTCACGTTCGTCGTATTGATGAGACAAAGGCGCAGCGTCATATGAATACATTCTTCTTTTAATGAAGAAAAAACACTAAACAAACTAACAAAGTAACAAAACGAACGTGAAGCTATATAACACGAGTGCTGACAGGCAACTACACATAGACAAGAACCCAAAAATACCAAAGGGAAAATGGCAACCTAAATATGATCCCCAATCAGAGACAACGATAAACAGCTGCCTCTGATTGGGAACCAATTCAGGCCACCATAGACCTACATATGCCTAGACTTACAAACACACCTAGACATACAAAAACCCTAGACAATACAAAATAAGCATACCCACCCTCGTCACACCCTGACCTGACCAAAATAATACAGAAAACATAGAATACTAAAGTCAGGGTGTGACAATTGTCAAACCTCTGAGCGAGAAACCTAGACTGTGCAGCCCAGTAGTACATTCTAAAATTGGGGAGGTTTAAGCCTCCTTGACCGTAATCAAGGGTCAGTTTATCCAGGCCAACCCTAGGGGTTTTGCCGTGCCAGATAAACCGCCTGGTCAGCTTGTCGAGAGAGGAAAAGAATGCTGCGGGAAAAGGGATAGGGAGAGATTGAAACAGATATAGAAATCTGGGCAAGACATTCATTTTAATTACATTGATTCTACCCAGTAGAGTGCAAAGTTTAGTTTATTAGTTTCGTTTAAAGTTTATTATATTGGTCACACTATAAAAAAAATGTTGGTGCCCAGAAGGTTTTGTCAACAAAAATATATATACAGTATATGTATACTCATTAAAGTCTTTCTATATCTGTGCAGTGATGATTTATGTTAATTTAATAAAAACATTAAGACTAAATCCTACTTCAAATCTATGCAGATATTATAAGTCATTCCAAAAAGATAAGAATCTACTCAATTGGAGCCATTAGGATCTAGTATTATACCTGTCTGTGTCACATGAGTTGACGCTGGAGAGATGAAGCAGGTAAGGGGAGTCAAACATTTAATGTAGAACGGACATGGAACGAGACAGGAACAGCGTCAGCATACAAGAAAACAAAGACAAAAAACAATCAATGCAGCAGCAGGGAACAGAGCAGGGAAACTGACAAATATAGGGGATGATAAGTGAGTCCAGGTGAGTCCAATATCGCTGAAGCGTGTGACGAGGGAAGGCAGGTGTGCGTWATTGATGGCAGGAGTGCGTGATGCAGGGCAGCCTGGCGCCCTTAAGGGCCAGGGGAGGGAAGAGCAGGAGCAGATGTGACAGTACCCACCCTCCCCTAGGGGCGCCAAACGGCGTCCCACCTGGGCGAACCGGCCGACACATGGGCGCTGGGCAAGCCGGTTGGGGCGTGGGAGCCCAAYGAACCGGCAGGAGTGTGAGAGCCTGGTAAGCCGGCTGAGGCATGGAAGCCAGACAATCCGACTGAGGCAAGACGCCTGTCGATGCTGCAGCGAGGGAGCCCGATGATCCGGTGGAGAGTGACGTGGGATGGAAAGCCGCCGAGCCAAACGAGGCAAGGAAACCTCTCGAACCAGCCAGGGCGTGAAAGCCCGATGGGCTGGCTTAGGCACCCCCAGTTCCATCGGCGGCGGAATCCACCCTGACGTCACCAACAAAACATAAAACAAACAAAAAAAATCCTGGGCCGGCTGGGCGAACAAGAAATTATGATCCGGCTGAGGCCCGACGGGGGATGCGTGCCATCCGATCCAAACGGTGCAAGGAAACCTCTCAAGCCAGCTAGGGCGTGGAAGCCCGACAACCTGGCTAGGCACCCCCCGGTTCCATCAGTGGCGACCCAGAGCCGATACCGCCATACCAACCAGAACGCAAGTACTCCCCGATGCTTTGTGTGATGGCTGATGCGTTATGTCACATGAGTTGACGCTGGCGAGACGAAGCAGGTACTGGGAGTCAAACATTTAATGTAGAACGGACATGGAACGAGACAGGAACAGCGTCAGCATACAAGAAAACAAAGACAAAAAAACGATCAATGCATCAGCAGGGAACAGAGCAGGGAAACTGACAAATATAGGGGAGATAATAAACAGATGATAAGTGAGTCCAGGTGAGTCCAATATYGCTGAAGCGCATGACAAGGGAAAGCATGTGTGCGTTATTGATGGCGGGAGTGTGTGATGCAGGGCAGCCTGGCGCCCTCAAGGGCCAAGGGAGGGAAGAGCGGGAGAAGTTGTGACAGTCTGTTTCAAATTGCTCTGTTCTGTCAGCTCTGCCTTCCACCTGCGCTTATTCTGCTGGTATGCTCTCAGGTAAGGTTATTTTCTTCAGTTGCTAATAAGTAAGCATTGAAAATATTTAGCTAATAGCAATATGCAGTGCATTCGGAATGTATTCAAACCCCTCGACTTTTCCACATTTTGTTACGTTACAGCCTTATTCTAAAATGGATTAAATAGTTTTGTTTCCTCATCAATCTACACACAATACATCATAATGACAAAGCAAAAACAGGTTTTTGGACATTTTTGCAAATGTATTAAAAATTAAAAATGTGACATTTACATAAGTATTCAGACCCTTTACTCAGTACTTTGTTGAAGCACCTGTGGCAGCGATTACAGCCTTGAGTCTTCTCCCATTCTTCTCTGCAGATCCTCTCAAGCTCTGTCAGGTTGGATGGGGAGCGTCACTGCACAGTTATTTTCAGGTCTCTCCAAAGATGTTCGATTGGGTTCAATTCTGGRCTCTGGCTGGGCCACTCAAAGACATTCAGAGACTTGTTCCGAAGCCACTCCTGCATTGTCTTGACTGTGTGCTTAGGGTCGTTGTCCTGGTGGAAGGTAATTCTGAGGTCCTGAGAGCTCTGGAGCATGTTTTCATCTAGGACCTCTCTGTACTTTGCTGTGTTCATCTTTCCCTCGATCCTGACTAGTCAYCCAGTCCCTGCCTCTGAAAAACATACAAACAGCACGATTCTGCCACCACTATGCTTCACAATAGGCATGATGCCAGGTTTCCTCCAGACTTGACCCTTGGCATTCAGCCTTCATCAGTCCAGAGAATGATGGTCTGAGAGTCTTTAGGTGACTTTTGGCAAACTCCAAGCGGGCTGTCATGTGCCTTTTACTGAGGAGTGGATTCCGTCTGGCCACTACCATAAAGGCCTAATTGGTGGAGTGCTGCGGAGATGGTTTTCCTTCTGAAAGGTTTACCCATCTCCACAGAGGAACTCTGGAGCTCTGTCAGAGTGACCATCGGGTTCTTGGTCACCTCCCTGACCAAGGCCCTTCTCCCCTGATTGCTCAGTTTGGCAGGGTGGCCAGCTCTTGGGAAGAGTCTTAGTGCTTTCAAACTTCTTCCATTTAATTAAGAATGATGGAAACCACTGTGTTCTTTGGGACCTTCAATGCTGCAGAAATGTTTTGGTACCTTTCCCCAGATCTGTGCCTCGACACAATCCTTTCTCGGAGCTCTACGGACAGTTCCTTCGACTTCATGGCTTGTTTTTTGCTCTGACATGCGCTGTCAACTGTGGGACCTTACATAGACAGGTGTGAGCCTTTCAAAATCATGTCCAATCAATTGAAGTTGAAAAAAACATCTCAGGGATGATCAATGGAAACAGGATGCACCTGAGCTCAATTTTGAGTCTTATAGCAATCGGTCTGAATACTTATGTAAATCAGGTTTTTCTGTTTTTTATTTTTAATATATTTGCAAAAATGTCTAAAAACCTGTTTTCGCTTTGTCATTGTAGGGTATTGTGTGTAGATTGGTGAGTAAATGTTTTACTTAATACATTTTAGAATAAGGCTGCAACGTAACAAAATGTGGAAAAATTCAATGCGTCTGAATACTTTCTGAATGCACTGTAAATGACTCCATGTTTACGATGTATGCAACGTTAGCTTACTACTGGCGAAACAATTCTCATAGCTACTTGTTTAGCTAGCCCAAAATCAGCCGCATTTGGCTGTCAAATCTATGATGGAGAAATGTGCGTTATTGTAAGAACAGTTTTTTGATAACATGTTTTGTCTGCGCATGTATTGGATCATATGTGACAGATGGTTAGGTATCTCGTTTGGTAATGTGTTACTAGCTAACTTGACCTAGACTAGCTAGCTAATTTGTAAGGTTTTATTTCTTCATTTTTTTCTTTCTAACTTTAGCTAGTAAATAGCTAGCGAGCTAACATAAGATAGCTAGCACTACCTAGATAACTTTCTAAGCTAGGCTAACGTTAGCTCATTTAGGTTTGTCAGCCCGTGTGTATTATAGCGAGCAAGCTAGTAGTGTATCAATGTCCACAACTCTGAACTGATGGGGTGTGGTCGTGTGTCAGCCATTGATTGCTAACTTACATTGGCTAATAACTAGCTAAAGGATAAAGTTTTCATTTATTTTCTCTCGTTTGCGCTTGGTTATCGCTCTGGCAGAAGACCAATGTGATGGTCTGGCTTTTTAAAACTCAGCTTTACTTTCTTTTCTATGTCTACATTTCAGTCTTTGGTATAGATCTAGCTAGATAGCGTATAAAACCAATGATGTAGCGAAATGGGGAATGCTTGTTATGTGAGATCCATGTAGCTGAGTCTTTGGCATGGATGGAAATGGAAATAATCAATACATCAATAGCTACTTGTTGTAGTTGAAGGATCTTGAGAAAATGTGTTAATGGTTATGGTTAATCGTCTATATTCTTCTTTTAACCTCTTAACAGATGTGCTTTGTGGCTGATTCATATTATCTCTAAATATAAAGTTATGTAGGTATTTCGCAACAAAGCATCCTTCACTCACGCTGCCAAACATACCCTCAAAACTGACTATCCTACCGATCCTTGACTTCGGCGATGTAATTTACAAAATAGCCTCCAACACTCTACTCAGCAAATTGGATGCAGTCTATCACAGTGCCATCCGTTTCGTCACCAAAGCCCCATATACTACCGACCACTGCGACCTGTATGCTCTCGTTGGCTGGCCCTCGCTTCATATTCGTCGTCAAACCCACTTGCTCCAGGTCGTCTATAAGTCTTTGCTAGGTAAAGCCCCGCCTTATCTCAGCTCACTGGTCACCATAGCAGCACCCACCCGTAGCACACGCTCCAGCAGGTATATTTCACTGGTCACCCCAAAGCCAATTCCTCCTTTGGCTGCCTTTCCTTCCAGTTCTCTGCTGCCAATTACTGGAACGAATTGCAAAAATCACTGAAGCTGGAGACTCATATCTCCCTCACCAACTTTAAGCATCAGCTATCAGAGTAGCTTACAGATCATTGCACCTGTACATAGCCCATCTGTAAATACCCCATCCAACTACCTCACCCCCATATTGTTATTTCTTTTATTAAWTTTTTTGCTCCTTTGCACCCCAGTATCTCTACTTGCACACTCATCTTCTGCACATCTATCACTCCAGTGTTTATTAGCTAAATTGTAATTATTTCGCCACTATAGCCTATTTATTGCTTCACCTCCTTAATCTTACCTCATTTGCACACACTGTATATAGACTTTTCTATTGGGTTATTGACTGTACATCTGGTTATTCCATGTGTAACTCTGTGTTGTTTGTGTCGCACTGCTTTGATTTTGTCACGCCCTGACCGTAGAGAGCTTTTTATGTCTCTATTTTGGTTTGGTCAGGGTGTGATTTGGGTGGGCATTCTATGTTCCTTATTCTATGATTTGTATTTCTGTGTGTTTTGGCCGGGTGTGTTTCTCAATCAGAGGCAGCTGTCTATCGTTGTCTCTGATTGAGAACCATACTTAGGTTGCCTTTTCCCACCTGTATTTGTGGGTAGTTTGTCTATGTGTAGTTGCCTGGCAGCACTCATTTTTGTATAGCTTCGTTTGTTATTTTGTTCGTTTGTTTAGTGTTCGTTCTTTGTAATAAAGAAGAATGTATGCATCCCACGATGCGCCTTGGTCTCCTCCCTTTGGCGGCCATGACAGATTTATCTTGGCCAGGTCGCAGTTGTAAATGAGAAATTGTTCTCAACTGGCCTACCTGGTTAAATAAAGGTGAAATAAAATAAATAAAGGTATGTACAGTACATCTCCGCATTCAATAATTGCACTTGTGTGGGCTACTTAGCAAACATGTGATGACATATCCCATCTAACTGTAGGATCATGATTATGAAAGGGATTTAGAAATCTATGATGTCTAAACTGTCAGCAACATAAGCCATAATTACCCTTAATATTAAAGATGCCGACCGCAATGTTGGTGACAAAATATTTTTGAAAGCTCTCGCTTTGGCCTGGAATTCGTCAATAAGCATTCAATACATGCATAATTAATGTCTTACATCAATTAGATACAATCTTTCGTTGAATCCATATCATTATGTGGTCAACCATTTTGGATACAAGGGACACTGATTTCCTGTTATATGAGCCAGGCTAACTAGAATAATGCACTGCCCAGCATTACCAGAGCCGACGGCAGAAGTGTGTCGGGTTGGCATTTGCCCAGCACTTTTCAATAAGGTGGGGAACCACTCAGTTTGCAAGGCAGGCTCAATGGCTCCGAGGGAGAGCAAAAAGAGAGCGATAGCAAAGACGTGGTGCACAAATGTGCACATGTGTGATGTAGTACGCAATTTTCGGGTGCCACATTTGACTTGTGAGTGCCACTTTCTCAACCAGTGGCCAAACTTCGCACACAGCATCTGTAAAAGTAGCTTTTTGACTAATTGGACTAGCTACCATCTAAGACTGCTAGATTGTTGACCAAGACATTGTACACCGAAGACAGGACTTCCTCGACCAGTGTCCCAGTGTTAAAGACATGAAAGACAGATGGCCTGCTCTGTTTGAAGCCTCTCAGGGGAGTCAGCAGCCAAAAAATACAATACCAAATGAAATATCTTTACCATTACAAACCTCTTAATTGATGATACTTGAGTATTTGTCTTTCAGATGAATGAAGAATTCCAGAGGGTCACCACAAAGCATCGTGAGCCAAGGTTTATGGCCATGTTGGACCAGTACAYCCCTAAGCCGCTGTCCTTATTCCATTCCAAGGGAGGAGCACTTGGACACAGATTGTGGGTCATGCTGGATGTGCTACTCCAGGTAAAGTATTCTCAGGAAAAATTCCCTGTTTTATATTTAGCTGGCTGATGTTTGGTGCTGCAATTTAAGCCATAGCCCCTGCTTTGCCACCCAAGCACTGTACACCTTTTAGTAATACGGGATACTTGGATCAGTGGATGCACAGATTCAATCCAATGAAAACAGTGATTTYATTCTATATCAGGGTCATGATGTGAGWTCAGTGAGGAATTTTGGTCAGTGTTACTGAGCAATGAGCAATGCATGGTATGTGGTTTGTGTTGAATAACTAATTTCAGGACCCAAACAGTACCCCCATTTGAGAAGACAAGAGAAGTAGTTTTACGTTGCTTAGTGACTACCTGGCTGAAGATGGAGGTGACCTCATTAAAGACTACCGTGTGAGGGCAATAAAGTATTTCTGACCTGTATATTCTATCACCTGTGTGTGTGTGTGCRTGTGCGTGTGCGTGAGAGAGAGAGAATGTTCACTGCATTTTGATAAAAATAAGGGCATCTCGTAATCCAGTTTGATTTAATGGCAAATTGCATGGAAAATTTGATCCCAACATTGAAAGAATAAGTCTGTATTTTTGTTTATTTTTTTTACAGGAAGCTGATGTAACGGTTCTCCTCTTCCTCTTCATCCGAAGAGGAGGAGCATGGATTGAACCAAGACGCAGCGTGATACTTAGACATGATATTTATTTAGACACGACAAAACAACGAAGACAAAAAACGAACTATACTTGAATTAACTAACAAAATAACAAAACGAATGTAGACAAACCTGGACGTAAGAACTTACATGTAACACGAAGAACGCACGAACAGGGAAATGACTACATAAAAACCGAACGAACAAAATGAACAAACAAACCGAAACAGTCCCATATGGTGCAACATAGACAGACACTAACACAGGAGACAACCACCCACAAACAAACAATGTGACCCCACCTACCTTAATATGATTCTCAATCAGAGGAGATGAAAACCACCTGCCTCTAATTGAGAACCATATTAGGTACCCAAACCAACATAGAAACAGAAAACATAGACTGCCCACCCAAACTCACGTCCTGACCAGCTAACACATACAAAAACTAACAGAAAACAGGTCAGGAACGTGACAGCTGAAGGGGGTGATGTCATGCAGGACCTTGTACAACGTGTAATGAAAATCTACAGTACCAGTGAAAAGTTTGGATACACCTACTCATTCCAGGGTTTTTCTACTTAAATGTTTTTACTATTTTCTACATTTGTATAATAATAGTGAAGACATCAAAACTATGAAATAACACATATGGAATCATGTAGTAACCCAAAAAATGTTAAACAAATTCTTCAAAGTAGCCACCCTTTGCCTTGATGACAGCTTTGCACACTCTTGAAAAACCCTGGAATGAGTAGGTGTGTGCAAACTTTTTACTGGTAATGTATATACATATTTTTCCTGTTTTGCATGTTATTTTGGCATCAGTACGTGTCACATATCAGTTTGCAAACAATGTAAAAAATATCGAGTTAATAAAGCCGCATAAAAACATGGTTTCTTTTCTCTTTTTTGCTTTCTTGAGTAAGGCAGCTCCAAAATGCAGGTGTTTCAGCCTACTGTAGCTCAGTGCTTTCTTTTGTGGTGGGGCAGCCAGCGGAAAATACGGAGCGTAGGGGTTGGTAATGTTCTCTAGTTGAGCCATAATTGGCTCAGTGTTCTGTTACTCATGGGGACACTACGGCACCACAAAATCTACAGGGAGAGCTCGACAATTCAAGCCCTTTGGATGCTGCCATAGAGTTTGGCCCCCGGTCTTGGTGATTTCATGGGCATGTACCTCAAGTGCTTGGTTCGTCCCAAATATCAACCACCAATCTTCAAACTATACTTCAGAAGAKAACATTTCCATTTTGGAGCGCTTTCACAATTATCCTTTCGGATTGCACTAGCAGTCAAGATAACATAATTCTAATTCATTTGTAGATATTCATGTAGAAAATCCTCGAACAGATAATGCTTCAGTCCCACATGTCCCTTTTCGTAACAATGATTGTCACAGAGTGCTTCACAACAACCCTTCCTAGACACCCTAAGAATAAGCAGCAGCTGTGTGGCAAAGGAAAATAAAGAAAAGTGGTAACACTATGATATTTTCCATGCCAATGCCAATATGATGAACTAATACTTTTAAGTCTASCTTTCGTTTCAGGGCTGGATTTTATTTTCCCTAAACGCTTATGACAAATCCAGCTCCAGAACCAGCCTAACCTAGCCAGCTGGCTAATCTTTTGAATATGATTTAGCAACAACAGATAAATCAAATCAAAGTTTATTTGTCACGTGCGCTGAATACAACAGGTGTAGACCTTACAGTGAAATGCTTACTTACAGGCTCTAACCAATAGTGCAAAAAAGGTGTTAGGTGAACAATAGGTAAGTAAAGAAATAAAACAACAGTAAAAAGACAGGCTATATCAGTAGCGAGGCTATAAAAGTGGCGAGGCTACATACAGACACCGGTTAATCAGGCTGATTGAGGTAGTATGTACATGTAGATATGGTTAAAATGACTATGCATATGTGATGAACAGAGAGTAGCAGTAGCGTAAAAGAGGGGTTGGCGGGTGGTGGGTGGCGGACACGATGCAGATAGCCCGGTTAGCCAATGTGCGGGAGCACTGGTTGGTTTGGCCCAATTGAGGTAGTATGTACATGAATGTATAGTTAAAGTGATATTCATATATGATAAACAGAGAGTAGCAGCAGCGTAAAAAGAGGGGGGGGGGGGCACACAATGCAAAATAGTCCGGGTAGCCATTTGATTACCTGTTCAGGAGTCTTATGGCTTGGGGGTAAAACTGTTTTGTCCTAGACTTGCCACTCTGGCACTGCTTGCCATGCGGTAGTAGAGAGAACAGTCTATGACTGGGGTGGCTGGGGTCTTTGACAATTATTAGGGCCTTCCTCTGACACCGCCTGGTGTAGAGGTCCTGGATGGCAGGCAGCGTAGCCCCAGTGATGTACTGGGCCGTACACACTACCCTCTGTAGTGCCTTGCGGTCAGAGGCCGAGCAATTGCCGTACCAGGCAGTGATGCAACCAGTCAGGATGCTCTCGATGTTGCAGTGTAGAACCTTTTGAGGTTCTCAGGACCCATGCCAAATCTTTTTAGTTTCCTGAGGGGGAATAGGCTTTATCGTGCCCTCTTCACAACTGTCTTGGTGTGCTTGGACCATTCTAGTTTGTTGTTGATGTGGAGACCAAGGAACTTGAAGTCTCTCAACCTGCTCCACTACAGCCCAGTCAATGAGAATGGGGGCATGCTCGGTCCTCCTTTTCCTGTAGTCCACGATCATCTCCTTAGTCTTGATTACGTTGAGGATAGGTTGTTATTCTGGGACCACCCGCGCAGGTCTCTGACCTCCTCCCTTATAGGCTGTCTCGTCGTTGTCGGTGATCAGGCCTACCACTGTTGTGTCGTCTGTAAACTTAATGATGGTGTTGGAGTCGTGCCTGGCCATGCAGTCGTGGTGAACAGGGAGTACAGGAGGGGACTGAGCACGCACCCCTGTGGAGCTCCAGTGTTGAGGATCATCGTGGCAGATGTGTTGCTACCTACCCTCACCACCTGGAGACAGCCCGTCAGGAAGTCCATGATCCAGTTGCAGAGGGAGGTGTTAGTCCCAGGGTCCTTAGCTTAGTGATGAGCTTTGAGGGTACTATGGTGTTGAACGCTGAGCTGTAGTCAATGAATAGCATTCTCACATAGGTGTTCCTTTTGTCCAGGTGGGAAAGGGCAGTGTGGAGTGCAATAGAGATTGCATCATCTGTGGATCTGTTGTGGCGGTATGCAAAATTAGAGTGGGTCTAGGGTTTCTGTGACAATGGTGTTGATGTGAGCGGTATGCATGTGTGTATTATGTGTATATGTGTGTGTATGAAGTGTATGTGAATGTGTGTGGCTTTTGTGTGAGTATATTGTGTAGTGTGTAGGTATGTATATAGTGTGTATATAAGTCTTGTGAGTGTGCATAGAGTGAAAGATAGGCGCTGTCGTGCCCTCATCATGACTGTGCGGGTGTGTGTGGACAAATGTTAAGTCCTTAGTGATGTGGACGACAAGAAACTTGAAACTGTTTAAAAGTTTTACTCACATCGGCCACAGAGAGCAATAAATGAGGCAGGTTACCTTGGAGTTATTGGGAAAAAGGSACAATAGTGGTCAGCTTAAAACATGTTGGGATTACAGACTGGGACAAGGAAAGAATGAAAATGTCTGTGAAGACACTTGCCAGCTGGTCTGCACATGGTTTGAGTACACACCCTAGCCCGGCAGCCTTGCGAGTTTTAACCTTTTAAACGTTTTTCTCACATCGGCCACGGAGAGTGAGATCACACAGTCATCCGGAACAACAGGGGCTTTCATGCAAGACTCAGTGTTGTATTCCTCGAAGTGAGCATTAATGGCGTTTATCTTGTTTGGGAGTTATGCATCACTGGGCATCTTACCGTTGGTTTTCCCTTTGTAATCTGTTATCGTCTGCAAGGCCTGCCACATATGACGAGCGTCAGAGCCGGTGTAATAGGATTCCACCTTCCTCCTATATTGTCCTTTTGCGTTTTTGATGTCTCGTTGGAGGTCATAGCGTGCTTTCTTGTGTGTGTCCATGTCCATGTGTCATTTATTGTAAGCGTTAGCTCTAGCCTTTTGCCCAGCACGGATATTTCCTATAATCCATGGTTTTGGTTTGGATGTTTGTATAGTCATTGTTGGGACGACGCCATCTATGCACTTATTGATGAAGCCAGTGACTGATGTGGTAAACTCCTCAATGTTATCAGATGAATCCTGGAACATATACCAGTCTGTTGTYGCAAAAAGTATTATAGCCTCGCGTCTGCTTCATCGGACAACTTCTGTATTGAGCGTGTCACTGGTACTTCCTGTTTGAGCTTTTGTTTGTAAACAGGAAGCAGGAGAATAGACTCATGATCAGATTTGCAGAACGTAGGATGAGGAAGGGCCTTATATGCGTTTCTGTGGGTAGAATAAAAGTAGTCTAGAGTTTTAACGCCCCTAGTGGTGCAGGAGACGTGTGTTATAAGATGGGTGGCCCATCCACCACCCCCCATCTTTGTAGGACAAAATAAGCATTGTTTTTACAGCTTTTTCTTTTGTTGTTACATGTACATTCTACACACATTTTACGTACATGGCATTTAGAAAAAAATATATTGACAGTAGTTACGTAATAAGAATAAAGTAATTTGATATTTGATAAAGTAATTTGATATATATCACGTTTTGGGGAAGACCCAGATGCAGACAGTGTCGAAGTAACACAAGTTTATTACTAGAACAGGTCAATAATCCTATGTGGCGGGGCAAGGTACAGGACAGCAGGTAGGCTCAGGGTCAAGGCAGACAGAATGGTCAAAACTGGGAAAACTAGAAAACAGGAACTATAGAAAAGACAGGAGCAAGAGGAAAAAAGCTGGTATGCTTGACGAACAAAACTAACTGGCAACAGACAGAGCACACAGGTATAAATACACAGGGGATAATGAGGGGAGATGGGACACACCTGGTGGGGGGTGGAGACAAGCACAAAGACAGGTGAAACAGATCAGGGTGTGACAGTATATCTTGATCGATAGATACATTAAACATCGTGTTTTCAGTCATAACTATTATAGAAAGTGAGCTCTAAAACCCACCCCTCAGCTACTCTCAGTCCATCCCACCTATCTCCGTAAACTGCCCTCTACATTTTTTTAAAGTGATGTATCGCATAAATTCGGAAACCAGTAAAATCGCATAGTAAGTTAAAGATAAATATTTTTTACTMAAAGTATGATTATATTGTTGATTGATAGACTATGGTTTTCCAAATCGCTCAACAGTGCTATTTGTAGTGTTCATTTTATAGAAATGATGTTATTTTTCAGCCATTCCTGAACCAGTGACCAAAAACAAGCTACAGTGCATTCAGAAAGTATTCAGACCCCTTCCCTTTTTCCATTATTCAGATCCCATCAAGAGAGAGCACGATGGAGAAATGTACAGTTACAGTATTTTCATTTCAGGTGTGAGTTGATTTAACCACCAGGTGGCGAGTGTATCCAATTTATGTGGACAGCTTATTGATATGATCCGAGTAAATGTGACTGTGGTTGGGCAGAGCTTCACACAGAAAGAACTAATAGATGTAGCAGCATTGAGGTGGATGTGCTGCTCTAACTTCACATCCAACATGAGCCTGCATGCCAGCTGCTGCCAGTGTCAACTACTGCAAGAGAAAGATATGGCTTTTGTGATTGTGACAGTATACAGTCCCTTCAGAAAGTATTCWCACCCCTTGACTTTTTCCACATTTTGCTGAGGTTACAAGGTGGGATTTAGTCAACGATCTACACAAAATACTCTGTAAAGTTAAAGGAGAAAATKWAAAAAATKTATGAAAAATAAACAGTAATATATCATGATTACATAAGTATTCAACCCCCTGAGTCAATACATGTTAGAATCACCTTTGGCAGCGATTACGGCTGTGAGTCTTTCTGGGTAAATCTCTAAGAGCTTTGCACACCTAGTGTACAATATTTGGTCATTATTCTTTTAARAATTCTTCAAGCTCTGTCAAKTTGGTTGTTGATCATTGCCAGTCAGCCATTTTCAATTCTTGCCATAGATTCTCAAGCCGATTTAAGTCAAAACTGTAACTAGGCCACTCAGGAATATTCAATGTGTCTTCATAAGCAACTCCAGTGTATATTTGGCCTTGTGTTTTAGGTTATTGTCTTGCTGAAAGGTGAATTTGTCTCCCAGTGTCTGTTGGAAAGCAGACTGAAACAGGTTTTCCTGTAGGATTTTGCTTGTTCTTAGCTCCCTAGTCCTTGCAGATGACAAGCATACCCATAACATGATTCAACCACCACCATGCTTGAAAATATGAAGAGTGGTACTCAGTGATGTAAAAGTTAATTTCTTTGCCACATTTTTTTCTGTTTTACTTTAGTGCCTTATTACAACAGGATGCATCTTTTTTTACAGGCTTCCTTCTGTTCACTCTGTCATTTATGTTAGTATTGTGCAGTAATTACAATGTTGTTGATCCATCCTCAGTKTTCTCCTATCACAGTCATTAAACTCTCTAACTGTTTTAAAGTCACCATTGGCCTCATGGTGAAATCCCTAAACGTTTTCCTTCCTCTCCGCCAACTGAGTTAGGTGTATTGATACACCATCCAAAGTGTAATTAATACATTTGTCATACTTAAAGGGATATTCATTGTCTGCTTTTTTAATTTTATTTTTACCAATAGGTGCCCTTCTTTGCGAGGCATTGGAAAAACTCCCTGGTCTTTGTGGTTGAATATGTGTTTGAAATTCACTCCTTGACTGAGAGACGGTACAGAGATGAGATAGTCATTCAAAAATAATTTTAAACACTATTATTGCACAAAGAGTGAGTCCATGCAACTTATTATGAGACTTGTTAAGCACATTAATTTGACTCTTGAACTTATTTAATTAAGCTTGCCATATCAAAGGCGTTGAATACTGGTCCTGCCGTACATACCTACATGTACACTACGGTCACAAGACGCCGGCCTCCTTACTGTCCCTAGAATTTCTAAGCAAACAGTGGGAGGCAGGGCTTTCTCCTATAGAGCTCCACTTTTATGGAATTGTCTGCCTATCCATGTGAGAGACGCAGACTTGGTCTCAACCTTTAAGTCTTTATTGAAGACTCATCTCTTCAGTAGGTCCTATGATTGAGTGTAGTCTGGCCCAGGRGTGTGAAGGTGAACGGAAAGGCATTGGAGCGACGAACCGCCMWTGCTGTCTCTGCCTGGCCGGTTCCCCTCTCTCCACTGGGATTCTCTGCCTCTAACACTATTATGGGCGCTGAGTCACTGGCTTACTGGTGCTCTTCCATGCCGTCCCTAGGAGGGGTGCGTYATTTGAGTGGGTTGAGTCACTGATGTGATCTTGCTGTCCGGGTTGGTGCCCACCTCGGGTTCATGACGTGAGGGAGATCTTCGTGGGCTATACTCGGCCTTGTCACAGGGTAGTAGGTTGGTGGTTGAAGATATCCCTCTAGTGGTGTGGGGGCTGTGCTTTGTCAAAGTGGGTGGGGTTATATCCTGCCTGTTTGGCCCTGTCCTGGGGTATTGTCTGACAGGGCCACAGTGTCTCCCAACCTTTTCTGTCTCAGCCTCCAGTATTTATGATGCAMTAGTTTGTGTCGGTGGGYTAGGGTCAGTCTGTTATATCTGGAGTATTTCTCCTGTCTTATCCGGTGTCCTGTGTGAATTTAAGTATGCTCCCTCTAATTCTCTCTCTCTTTTTTCTGTCTGTCTTTCTCCTTCTCTCTCTCTCTTCTTTCGGAGGACCTGAGCCCTAGGACCATGCCTGGCCTTTTTAAACTTTTTAATTCTATGTGTGAAAATTTCATCTTTAATTAGAATGTCCAGAATTTCATATAAACGTATAACGCTGTTGATATTATCTTTTAAAAAGAGGGCAAATGCTTGAGAAGCACCAAGAGGAATAATGCCACTGCATTGCCTTAATATTGGAACCATTTGAAATCTTCTGACATGTATTTATTTATTTTTAGACGCTCTAGATCTCTCTATTCTACTTCTCTTTTGGTGCAGTTTGGCCTGGAGTTGTTTCCGTAGTTCCCCAGTCCACCTGGTCATGCTGCTGCTCCAGTTTCAACTGTTCTGCCTGCAGCAATGGAACCCTGACCTGTTCACTGGATGTGCAACCTTGTMCCGGACCTGTTTTGGACAGGTCCTGGACAGTTTTTCCTAGCCACCGTGCTTCTACATCTGCATTGCTTGCTGTTTGTGGTTTTAGGTAGGGTTTCTGTACAGCACTTTGTGACATTGGCATTGACATTGATACTTATTGACTCAAGACATTTCAGCTTCGTTGTAGTTTTACCTCCTGTTTCTCACCAATTTCATGATATCCAATTGCGATCCAATTATGATCTTGTCTCATCGCTGCAACTCCCCAATGGGCTCAGGAGAGGCAAAGATCAAGTCATGCATCCTACGAAACATGACCCGCACCAAGGAAACACCACTCAACAGCTTGCAGGTGCCCGGACCGCCACAAGGAGTCACTAGAGCGCGATGAGCCAAGGAAAGCCCCCTGGCCAAATCCTCCCCTAACCCGGAACTAGGCCAATTGTACGCCGCCCTATGTGCCTCCCGGTTACGGCCGGCTGTGACAGCCTGGGATCAAACCCCAGGCTTTAGTGATGCCTCAACACTGCGATGTAATGCCTTAGACTGCTGCGCCACTMGGGAGGCCTCAGCTTTTCATTTGTAATAATTGTGTAAATAAATTCAAAACAACATAATTTCACTTTAACGTGTTTCCACTGCTCCAGAGTCCAATGGCGGCGAGCTTTACACCACTCCAGCCGACACATGGCATTGCGCATTGTTATCTTAGGCTTGTGTGCGGCTGCTCGGCCATGGAAAGCCATTTCATGAAGCTCCCGACGAACATTTCTTGTCTGGAAGTTGCTTCCAGAGGCAGTTTGGAACTCGGTAATGAGTGTTGCAATGGAGGACAGRCGATTTTTACGCGCTACGTGCTTCAGCATTCAGCGGTCCCGTTCTGTGAGCTTTTGTGGCCTACCACTTTGTGGCTGAGCCATTGTTGCTCCTAGGTGTTTCCACTTCACAATAACAGCACTTACAGTACAGTTGACCGGGGCAGCTCTAGCAGGCATCCTTTGACGGTGCCACTTTGAAAGTCACTGAGCTCTTCAGTAACGCCATTCTACTGTCAATGTTTGTCTATGGATATATGGCTGTGGCTGTGTGCTCAATGCATGGCTGTGTGCTCAATTTTATACAATTGTCAGCAATGGGTGTCGCTGAAAATGTCCTCATACTTTTCTGTATATAGTGTACATTGTGCCCCCTCAGAWTTTGGGGGTGCATGACACCCCTGCTATGGATATAGTTTGCTTAAAAACCAATGTAATCACAAATACACATCTACTGTTTAATCACTGGCTGTATAACTATGACTTTATGGCCCACTTAGGCCCCATTATATGACAGTGTTCCTCTGTTTAGTTTCATTATTAACAATGAAAGCAGAGCATGCTGATTGTCACTGTTTAATTACTTAACAAGGATGCCTCAAAGTGTCAATCAAATGTTGTATTATGCATTGAGTTGAGTTTAAGCATATTTTTCTGTTGTGTATTTGTGTATTTTAGTGTATTTTATKATGTATTTCAGGTTCATGTGTATTTTATATGCATTTTTATATGACTTTGTCTTCGTCATTGAAACTTTACATTTTTTTTGTGTATTTGAACTATCAGGGATGATGATATCTCTTCAATTTAGTTAATCCTTCAATTTCGGTAATCCCTTTTTAATGCTTTGGGCTGTATCAAGAGTGAACAGAAAGTACAGTATCTTTCAATACATGCTAATACTGTGATTCCCATAATCTCTCTGAGATYGGCAAAATGGAGAATGAAAAGTATACAGTAACAACCTCTCTGCTTCTTTGCAAATATATTTTTAAAACCAAAAAATGTATTCCCCAAATTCCTATCTTGAACCATAAGATGTTATTGATTTTCAGACTGTGCCCYTTTCCTACACTCCTAAGAGGGAAACATTTGAGGGATATTGATCCTATTTAGTAACTATATTCCTCCAGCCTATTCCTTCCATCCTGAACTAATAATATATTCCACGGTGGAATATGATAAATAGCTTGTCATATAAAGTTAGGAGATAAGGCGGTCTCCTTATTTCTGTTACACAGTTATTTTCTTTCAGAGCGGCTAAACACTCTGTGAATTAAACTTGATTTCACAGATCCTGGAGCTGATGACATTTTGACTTTTATCTGAGATGTGAACATATTATATAATAGTAAATGCAACACCTCTGAATGTAGTCGATGAAAGGCACAGCAACAGCCGATGGAGTTTAAGGTACCGTGGGCTGCCCTGTACGACAAGATAAGCATAACTTGTTAGGTAAAATGTAGTGCAGAGCTGTCTAAGATTTCAGTAATACTCAACAATTGGTGCATTTGGCTAGTCTTTATGTATTTTTTTAATGTAAAAGCAATCAGTATGCGGGGAATATTGCAAGCCTATGCATGCACTATGCAGGTTTCTATTCCTTTTGCGAGACAATCTGCTGTAGATCAAAGAGTATATGCAAAGCAAAAATATCCCCTTATCTCAGCAAGAAAAACCACTGATGACAATCGCATATTATATGAAATTATGCATACTTAGATTTTATTACAAGAAACAGTGTGTGATTCTTCAGAGAACAACGTGATTGAACACAAACTGACCTTGAATTCCACACCGCCAAGTTAAGATTCCTCCAACTTCTCTCCTCTTTCTTCCTTCTACCTCCTCTAACACCTCCTCCCAGGACCTCCTCCTTGTGGGAGAACAGGTGCTAGTGTTCCATGCTACATTAGCTGTATTTCATGTCTTGCCAGGGTTGGGTTGTCTTTGCCAGGGAACACGTTGGTGATTTATTACATGTCTCTATGACAGAGGTTGTCTATCACTAAAAACGTATGCCGTTTCCAGTGGTTAAATTGAGACGGACCATACGGCGGAGCACAATTGGCCCAGTGCCGTCCGGGTTAGGGGAGGGTTTGGCCGGGGTAGGCCTSATTGTAAAATAAGAATTTGTTCTTAAACTGACATGCGTAGTTAAATTAAGGTTAAATAAAAAATAAATAAAAGGAGAGCCAGGCAGAGGCGAGCTGCAGCACCTTACAGATCTAAAGAGAAAAGTATGATGAACCAAGGTTAGGGTTAGGGTTGAGGCTACGGTTGAACCGTGATCTGGATATGAAGCTAGGATTAGTGTAAGGGTTGTGGTTGAGGCTAGGGTTAGGGCTGTGGTTGAGGYTAGGATTAGGGTTGAACCAGGATGTGGATGTGAAGCCTGTGATAGTAAAGATCAGGTGACAGTCTTATTACCATGTTTTTTTTGTAAAGAGGGACAGTTCAAGGTAAGTCCAGTTTACATTAAACCAGATATTAGTGGGCTAGAGTGTGGTGAGTAACCATGACTACAGAGAAAGTCAGTATGTTAGCYTCAGGGGAGAAGGACTGCACMCTCTCATTGAAGCCATGGAGGCTCAAGGCAGACCATGATACTGCAGGCATTGTTAATAGGAAGCAGGATCCCCTGAGAGTTTCTATTGGACAAATTCAGGTATTTTTATCCYCGTTTCTTTTGCTTCTTTTTTCGACAGAATTGGCCGAATGAATATACCCCTGATCACGCATCTATTCTACCGTGCCCAATAACCTGCTCATTTTACTCWCTGTTCCGAATGTACTAGATGACCAGTTCTTATAGCCTTTAGCCGTACCCTTATCCTACCCCTCCTCTGCTCCTCTGGTGATGTAGAGGTTAATCCAGGCCCTGCAGTGCCCAGCTCCACTCCCATTCCCCAGGCACTCTCATTTTTTTGACTTCTGTAACCGTAAAAGCCTTGGTTTCATGCATGTTAACATTAGAAGCCTTCTCCCTAAGATTGTTTTATTCACTGCTTTAGCACACTCTGCCAACCCGAATGTCCACGCCGTGTCTGAATCCTGGCTTAGGAAGACCACCAAAAACCCTGAAATCTCCATCCCTAACTATAACATTTTCCGACAAGATAGAACTGCCAAAGGGGGCGGAGTTGCAATCTACCGTAGAGATAGCCTGCAGAGTTCTGTCTTACTATCCAGGTCTGTGCCTAAACAATTTGAGCTTCTACTTTTAAAAATCCACCATTCCAGAAACAAGTCTCTCACCGTTGCCGCTTGCTATAGACCACCTTCTGCCCCCAGCCCTCATAGATATCATCCTAACCAACCTGCCCTCCAAATATACCTCTGCTGTCTTCAACCAGGATCTCAGCGATCACTGCCTCATTGCCTGCGTCCGTAATGGGTCTGCGGTCAAACGACAACCCCTCATCCCTGTCAAACGCTCCCTAAAACACTTCAGCGAGCAGGCCCTTTCTAATCAACCTCGAAGGATATTGACCTCATTCCGTCAGTAGAGGATACCTGGTTATCCTTTAAAAGTGTTTTCCTCACCATCTTAAATATTCCCAAAAAATCCCAAAAATTTGAACCAAGAACAGATATAGCCCTTGGTTCACTCCAGACCTGACTGCCCTTGACCAGCACAAAAACATTCTGTGGCGTACTGCATTAGCATCGAAAAAACCCCGCGATATGCAACTTTTCAGGGAAGTTAGGAATCAAATATACACAGGCAGTTAGGAATGCAAAGGCTAGGTTTTTCAAACAGAAATTTGCATCCTGTAGCACAAACTCCAAAAAGTTCTGGGACACTGTAAAGTCCATGAAGAATAAGAGCACCTCCTCCCAGCTGCCCACTGCACTGAGGCTAAGAAACACTGTCACCACCGATAAATCCACGATAATTGAGAATTTCAATAAGCATTTTTCTACGGCTGGCCATGCTTTCCACCTGGCTACCCCTACCCCGGTCAACAGCCCTGCACCCCCCACAGCAACTTGCCCAAGCCTCCCCCATTTCTCCTTCACCCAAATCCAGATAGCTGATGTTCTGAAAGAGCTGCATAATCTGGACCCCTAAAAATCAGCCGGGGAAGACAATCTGGATCCTCTCTTTCTAAAATGATCCGCAGAAATTGTTGCAACCCCTATTACTAGAATGTTCAACCTCTCTTCCGTATCGTCTGAGATCCCCAAAGATTGGAAAGCTGCCACGGTCATCCCCCTCTTCAAAGGGGAGACACTCTAGACCCAATCTGCTACAGACCTATTTCTATCCTACCCTGCCTTTCTAAGGTCTTCGAAAGCCAAGTTAACTCTGTCAATCACCACATTCTTATCGGCAGACTCAACAGCCTTGGTTTCTCAAATGACTGCCTCGCCTGGTTCACCAGGTTCACTTCTCAGACAGAGTTCAGTGTGTCAATTTGGAGGGCCTGTTGTCCGGACCTCTGACAGTCTCTATGGGGGTGCCACAGGGTTCAATTCTCGCGCTGACTCTTTTCTCTGTATACATCAATGCTGCTGGTGATTCTCTGATCCACCTCTACGCAGACGACACCATTCTGTATGCTTCTGGCCCTTCTTTGGACACTGTGTTAACTAACCTCCAGACAAGCTTCAATGCCATACAACTCTCCTTCCGTGGACTCCAACTGCTCTTAAATGCAAGTAAAACTAAATGCATGCTCTTTAACCGATCGCTGCCCACACCTGCCCGCCCGTCCAGCATCACTACTCTAGACGGTTCTGACTTAGAATATGTGGACAACTACAAATACCTAGGTGTCTGGTTAGACTGTAAACTCTCCTTCCAGACTCACATTAAACATCTCCAATCCAAAATTAAATCTAGAATCGGCTTCCTATATCGCAACAAAGCATCCTTCAMTCATGATGCCAAACATACCCTCGTAAAACTGACCATCCTACCGATCCTCGACTTCGGCGATGTCACTTACAAAATAGCCTCCAGCACTCTACTCAGCAAACTGAATGTAGTCAATCACAGTGCCATCCGTTTCGTCACCAAAGCCCCATATACTACCCACCACTGCAACCTGTATGCTCTTGTTGGCTGGCCCTTGCTTGATATTCGTTGCCAAACACACTGTCTCCAGGTCATCTGTAAGTCTTTGCTAGGTAAAGCCCCGCATTATCTCAGCTCACTGGTCACCATAGCAGCACCCACCCGTAGCATGCGCTCCAGCAGGTATATTTCACTGGTCACCCCAAAGCCAATTCCTTCTTTTGGCTGCCTTTCCTTCCAGTTCTCTGCTGCCAATGACTGGAACGAACTGCAAAAATCACTGAAGCTGGAGACTCATATCTCCCTCACTAACTTTAAGCACCAGCTGTCAGAGCAGCTCACAGATCACTCCACCTGTACATAGCCCATATGTAAATAGCCCATCCAACTACCTCATCCCCACACTGTTATTTATTTTATTTATTTTGCTCCTTTACACACCAGTATCTCTACTTGCACACCCATCTTCTGCACATCTATCACTCCAGTGTTTAATTGCTATATTGTAATTATTTCGCCACTATGGCCTATTTTTTGCCTACCTCCCTTATCCTATCTCATTTGCACACACTGTATATATACTTTTTCTATTGTATTATTGACTGTATGTTTGATTATTCAATGTGTAACTCTGTGTTGTTGTTTGTGTCGCACTGCTTTGCTTTATCTTGGCCAGGTCGCAGTTGTAAATGAGAACTTGTTCTCAACTGGTCTACCTGGTTAAATAAAGGTGAAATAAAAAAAATAAAAAAAATAAACAGAGTTCACTTTCATAGCAGCCACGTTGTATTCATTCTAGCCTCTGTTTACTCTCCTCCTCTCACCTTTCCCCTTCATTTGTGGACTTCTATGAACAACACATCAGCTGTATGTGACCAGGTGAAAAAACCTTCCCAAGCCAAACCATGCATAACCACTATACACAGCCAACATCATTGTCTACATATTAGCTAAAGTAACGTCCTAGTCAACATAGCTAATAGAACTAACGCGTTAGTGAACTTCTACAATCATACAGTAATGTTACAGTGTATAGTCAGTAAGCAGTTAGGCAGGCGTGCCCTGGTAGCAATAGATTAATACAACCAAAAGCTTACCTTGACTTAGAAGAGTTCCAGTGTTGTGTTGGATTGTCACAGCCAGCTAGCTAACATAAACACCCGGCTCAAACAGAGGGATGCTGAGTAACTAAACTAGCCAGATGCATTTGCTAGCTAAGTAAGTGAAACTGAAAGTGAACTGTTTTTTTAGACATCTCTCTCTCGCTCTTGCTTGAAAATTATTGTCTTTCTCCCTTTTTGAGTCAACTACCACATTGTATGCACTGCAGTGCTAGCTAGCTGTAGCTTATGCTGTCAGTACTAGATTCATACTCTGATCCTTTGATTGGGTGGACAACATGTCAGTTCATGCTGCAAGAGCTCTGATAGGTTAGAGGACGTCCTCCAGAAGTTGTCATAATTACTGTGTAAGTCTATGGAAGGGGGTGAGAACCAAGAGCATTCTAGGTTTTGTATGGAAGTCAATGTACCAAGAGGAGGACTGAAGCTAGCTTTCCTTCGGCTACACCATGGTGCTAGCCTACAGAGTTCTGTTGAGGCTACTGTAGATCTTCATTGCAAAACAGTGTGTTTCAATCAATTATTTGATGACGTGAATATATTTACTATAGTTTTATCTAAAAAGGATAATTTTTTTAACGTTTTACAATTTTTATTTTTATGAAATTCACTGAGGAGGATGGTCCTCCCCTTCCTCCTCTGAGGAGCCTCCTGTCATGCCCTGTTCCGTTTCTCCACCCCCTCCAGCTGTTGCCCATTTTCCCCATTATCCTATGTTTATTTATACCTGTGTTTTCTTGTTGTCTGTTGCCAGTTCGTCTTGTCTCGTCAAGCCTACCAGCGTGTTTTCCCCGTACTCCTGTATCTCTCTAGCTCTTGTTTTTCTAGTTTTTCTGGTTTTGACCACTCTGCCTGCCTTGAGCCTGCCTGCCGTTTTGTACCTGTCTGACACTGCCCTGGATTACTGACCTCTGCCTGCCCTGACACCGAGCCTGCCTGCCATTCTGTACCTTCTTGGCTCTGCCTTGGATTACGGACCTCTGCCTGCCCTTGACCTGTCTTTTGCCTGTCCCCTGTTTGGTCAATAAACATCTGTGACTCGAACTGTCTGCATCTGGGTCTTTATACTGAGTCTTGATACCTCCACAGAGTGTTACCTATCTGGCAGTGGCAAGTGGCAACATATTGATCACAGAAGACTGTCTAAGAAAAAACATCATCATTGCTCCTTTTAACACTGTATAAATGTACAAAGTCAACTTTTCAAAGAAAGTCTTTGTATTGGCAATATAATAGCACATTAGAAATAGTCGAAGGGTTTGATGTAACAACAAACACAATGTTCTTTTAGCAAACAGCCTTATTAGTCTGCTGTTGTACAAATACCAGACAGACCTAACCACTGCCATTCAAGGTATTTTTCTGCACATTGTTTCAATGCAGAAACAATATGAGTGTGGTGATAGCTAGTCATTATTTCGAAAGTGTTGCCATTCCTCTATGCATTACTTTTTACAGCAGCGTGTATTGAAAGGAATAACTTAAGTAGAGAGATGTATCAATGCGTACATGTGGGACAACAACACTGTGCAACAAATTATTCGGTAACACTTTACTTGACACCCAGTGTCATAACATGTTATGTCAAAATATGTAATAACAGCTGACATAACCTGTCATAATATGGTCATAACAGTGTCATGACCAATATATTTACACCTGTTGTGACATATATTATTTTATGGCTGGTTATGACACCAACATATGAGAGTCAAAACACACWTTTTTTTTTAAACAATATGTTTATTGATTTTTCTTCTTTATCAAGACAAATATAAGCAGAAATATTACGTGAAAAAAAATAACAGCAAAAATCCCATCATAAGTTAACAGCAACAAAAAAATAAAAAAAATAATGAAACATATAAGATAAAATAAAAGAGTTACAGAGGCATAAAACCACCTAAATTACATTTTACAGTGGTCTGATCCAATAGGGTAGAACATATTTGGGACAAATTTCAGATGAAACACAACGCCACAAGCCAATCGGATATCTCTCACCACCACCCCACATGCACACACATCATAGTACACTACCCAGAGTTCCCTTCATTAGCCAATATTTCACCCACATCACTCTGCTCAACAAAATCCCCAAATGGTCCCCAAACCTTTTCAAAGGTGTCTTGTTTAGCCTTAACCGTACATGTTATCCTTTCCATCGTTAACTTCTCTGCGCTACGGATCCCTTTTACGGGATCATTTTCCTAAACAACCTCTGAATTGCAGGGCGCAAAATATTACTAAAAATATTTATAATCATGCAATCACAAGTGAAATATAACAAAACACAGCTTAGCTTGTTGTTAATCCACCTATCGTGTCAGATTTTGAAAATATGCTTTGCAACGAAAGCAATCTAAGCTTTTGTGAGTGTATCAATCAATGCTAGAACAGTTAGCCTTATATTAGCTTGGTTAGCTTGGTCACTGTCACGTAGAGTAGGCCAGAAGGCTGAACTGGAAAACCTAACCTCTATCAAAATAAAAAGATGGCGGAGCCGCAAAAGTTCTTCGGTGCAAGGGTGTTTATTTACAAAGTGATTCCGGAACAAAAACAACAGTACTGCCATCAAACGTCTACCTTATGGGCCAGCTAAAAACAATGCTGCCCCATCCACAGCTCAATCCAAAATGTCTCTCCATGAACTGAAAGAGAGGCTCCTTTTGTAGGGCTAGCCCCTCCCCTCAGAACAATTAACACTAATTAATTAAGCAATTACCTAGTCAAACCTACATTTTCCATTAACTAAACATACTAAAGGATATACATTGCAACACGTTTATGAAACAATATCACAACATAACATTAACAMAATTACATCACTACTGACAGTGTCTTTCAATATGACCATTTACATTAATGAGCCATTTGGGACAGGCACTATAAAGTCAGCCCAATTCCCTTAGCTCGGGTCCTTTTCCAGCATACCCGGAAGCTACCGAGATGGAGAGAGAGAGGAACAGAACAAACAAACAAACAAACAAACAACGTGCTCATCCACAACATTGATAAGTATAATAAATATTGCATATCTTAAATATGAACACTGACATAAGTGTGAAATGTATGTAGTAAGACAGAAGTTAAATTGTGTGTCGACCCACATTGTTAACTTATCTGATAACGGAGCAGGGAGGAGTGATGAATGTGTGCGTGCGTTAAAGTACCAAATCCTGCCCGCGGCCAGTGACGGACTTCTACGTCACATTACCTTCCTCCTCTCCTGAAGCAACCAGGTTCGGGAGCCTTAATAGGTAGTCCGCCGTGACGTTTTCTTTTCCTGCCTTGTGACGGACACAGAAGGGCTGGAGCTGAAGGGCTGGAACCTGAAGGGCTGGAGCTCCAGATACCACCTGGTCACACGAGAATTCCGGTCCTTCATGGTCTGGATCAAGGTCAGTGCTCTGTGGTCCGTGTGCAGGTCAAATTCCCTCCCAAKAAGGTAGTAATGGAGGCTATCTAGGGCCCACTTTATAGCCAGGCACTCCTTCTCGATTGTAGAATACCTGGTTTCCCTGGGCAACAGCTTCCGACTCAGGTACAGCACAGGAAGCTCTTCTCCTGGCTCCCCTTGGGCCAGTACAGCTCCAATTCCCACAGCCGAAGCGTCCACCTGCACGAGAAACCTCTTCTGAAAATCAGGGGTCTAGAGAACAGGGAATGAGCACAGTCGTTTTTTTCAGTATCATGAAGGCTTCCTCACACTCCTCAGTCCACTTCACAGGGTTGCTGGCCACCTTTGAAGTGAGGTTGGTCAGAGGGACAGCGATGGTCGAAAACTGCGGAATGAATCTCCGGTACCACCCTGCCAGACCTAGGAAGGACTTCACCTGTGTCTTGGTTCTGGGTTGAGGGCTGTTCCTGATGGACTCCACTTTGTCCACCTGAGGCCGAACTTCACCCTTACCCAGCTGGTAACCCAGGTACTTTGTCTCCTGTTTCGCCCACTCACACTTCAGGAGGTTAAGCGTGAGGCCTGTATCATGGATCTTCCCCAGGACTCTGCTAAGATGCTGTATGTGCTCCTCCCAGGAGTGGCTGTAGATCACCACGTCGTCCAAGTAAGCAGCACAGTAATCGTCACAGTCCTGGAGGACCTTGTCCATCAGCCTCTGGAAAGTCGCGAGGGCCCATGAAGGCAAACGATGACCTTGAACTGGAACACGGCCCATGGCGTCCGGAATGCAGTGTAGGCCTTGGATTGTTCATCCAGGGGCACCTGCCAGTACCCTTTGCAGAATCCAATGTGGTATGTAATGAGCTCTACCTATTCTCTCCAGTAAGTCATCAATGCGGGGCAGGGGGTAGGCATCCAACTGGGAGATGGCATTCACCTTACGGAAGAGCAGACGCGAGAAGGAGGAAGGACATGCGAGGACGAGTTGGACGGCAAAGGACCCGGGAATATCGCCGCCCCAAAGCAGAGCTGGAGGCAGCAAAAGCAGAGAGGCGGCATTATGAGGAGCTAGCACGGCAGAGCGGCTGGAAGCCCGAGAGGCAGTCCCAAAAATGTATTTGGGGGGGACACACGGGGAGTGTGGCAGAGTCAGGAGTCAGACCTGAGCCAACTCCCCCTGCTTACCGTAAGGAGCCAAGGATGGAACCAGAGCCGGTCAGGGCGGTATTGGAGGTGAGCGAAGCAGAGACAGTAAAGGAGTTAATGGGGCGATTGGAGGAGAGAGTTATGAGGGAGGTGCTGGTTTGATGCATGAGGCACGACATCCGCCCGACGGAACGTGTCGGGATTTGA
Organism: Salvelinus sp. IW2-2015; assembly: GCF_002910315.2. Taxonomy (NCBI): domain Eukaryota; kingdom Metazoa; phylum Chordata; class Actinopteri; order Salmoniformes; family Salmonidae; genus Salvelinus; species Salvelinus sp. IW2-2015. Next base: position 44,798,759 of record NC_036866.1, read on the forward strand.
TGTCACCTGAGTCAGCTCTGCATACTCGTCCTGAGGTGCGTGCTAGCCGTCTGGTGAAGACTGTGCCAGCCCCACGCACCAGGCCTCCTGTGCGCCTCCCTAGCCCTGCATGTCCTGTGCCAGTCAGCGCACCAGCTCTCCTGTGGCAGCCCCACGTACTAGCTCTCCTGCGGCAGCCCCACGCACCAGCCCTCCGGTGCCGGCGCCACGTACCAGGCCTCCAGTTCCAGCACCCCGCACTCGCCTTGAGGTGCGTGGCCTCAGCCCAGTACCACCAGTGCCAACACCACGCACCAGGTCTACTGTGCGCTTCCCGGGTCCAGTATGCCCTGTTCCTGCTCCCCGCACTCGCCCTGTGGTGCGTGTCCCCAGTCCGGTACCACCAGTTCCGGCACCACGTACCAAGCCTACTGTGCGTCTCCAGCGGTCCAGTATGCACCTGTTCCTGCCTCCCCGCACTCGCCTGACGGTGCCTGTCCCCAGCCCGGTACCATCAGATCTTGGCACCACCGCACCAGGCCTACTTTACGCCTCGCAAGGCCAGAGCTGCCCGTACTGTTTCAGCGCCGCTGAGCTTTGCCCGTCTGTCCACGCCGCCTGAGCTGCCCGGTCTGTCTAGCGCGCGCCTGAGCTGCCACATCTTGTCCAGCGCCACCTGAGCTGCCCGTCTGTCCCAGCCGCCGCCTGAGCTGCCCGTCTGTCCAGCGCCGCCCTGAGCCAACCCGTTCTGTCCAGCGCCGCCTGACCGCCCGTTTGTCAGCCGTTGTCTGAGCCGCCCGTCTGTCCTAGCCCGCCAGACCGCCCGTCAGTCGAGCAGAGCCGCCAGTCAGGCCCGCCAGCCGTCCAGTCAGGAGCCGCCGCCAGTCAGGAAGCCAGCCAGCCAGTCAGGAGCCGCCAGAGCCGCCCGCCAGTCTGGAGCGCCTTGTCGGACTGCCTCATCCAGTGCCAGTGAGACTGCCCCTCAGTCCGGAGGCATTCGGGCCCCTCAGTCCGGAAGCTGCCCCATCATGCTCATGAGGCCTCATCCAGCCCTCATCATAGTCCTCACATCTGAGCTACTCACACATGCTACAATCAGTCATGAGCTACCTTCATCATGAGCACCTCTCAGTCATGAGCTACCTCTCAGTCCTATTGAAGCTAGCTTACTCTCTACGAGTCATGTGTACGCTACCTTGCACGTCCATGAGCTACTCCGTCTCATGTCATGAGCTAGGACCTACCTACTCCGAGTCACATGAGCTACCCTCAGTCCAGAGGCGCTCCCTCAGTCCGGTGGGGCCCTTTATTAGGGTTCCCAGGCCAAGGTCGGGTCGCCGCTCAAAGGACGCTAAGAAAGCGGACAAAGGCAATGGTGGAGTGGGGTCCACGTTCAGCGCCAGAGCCGCCACCGCGGACAGATGCCCACCCAGACCCTCCCCTATAGGTTCAGGTTTTGCGGCCGGAGTCCGCACCTTGGGGGGGGGGGTACTGTCACGTTCTGACCTTTATTTCCTTTGTTTTGTCTTTATTTAGTATGGTCAGGGCGTGAGTTGTGGTGGGCAGTCTATGTTTGTATTTCTATGTTTTCCTATTTCTGTGTTTGGCCTGATATGGTTCTCAATCAGAGGCAGGTGTTTTGTGTTGTCTCTGATTGGGAACCATATTTAGGTAGCCTGTTTTGTGTTGGGTTTCGTGGGTGGTTGTCTTCAGTCTTTATGTGTCTGCACCAGATAGAACTGTTTCGGTTTTCACGTTTGTTGTTTTTTTGTATTTTGTAAGTGTTMCGTTTTTTGTCTTTTATTATTAAACATGATGGACACTAATCACGCTGCACTTTGGTCCTCTCCTTCCACAGAAGAAAACCGTTACAGGATCAGCTCTCCCAGGAGTGAAACGGTGGTTTCCCCAGACAGGACTAAAACATGACAAAGAATGCATTTCACCAAGGAGCTTCCGCACCTCATACCAAATGTTGATCGTATTATAAACAAAAGGGATTCTTAAAAAAAGAAATTGTGTCTTGAAATCAACTGAGTAAATGTAGAGGTTAAGGGGTAATTTGGGTACAAGTGAAGAAATTTCAATCTCCTTCCACGAAGGGAGAGACTTGGTGGTAAAATAGTACACAGCAGTGCGAAGCTGAGCTGCCCAGTAGTACCACTGGATATTAGGCAAATGGACCCCCCCTCTGTCATAGGGTAGGTACAATAAGGACAAGTGAACTCTGGGACGTCTGTTATTCCAGATAAATATAGTGAACATATTGTTAAGCCTTGTAAAGAGGGATGGTGGCAGCGGCAAGCAAGGGAATGTTCTGAAATAGATACAACAGTTTTGGGAGGACATTCATTTTCAGAATGCTAATCCGGACAATTAAAAATATAGGTAAAGATGACCATCTATCTATCGATTGAGTTATTGAAACTACAACAGGGTCCTAGTTAGTTGAGACTATGCGGTCAATCTCTGGCACAATACAAATGCCGAGATATGTAAAGCATTCCGTTGCATTAAAAAATTAGTCAGAGGTGTAGGTCTACGTCTTTCTATTTCTATTTCTACGTCTATTTATTTTGTATCATGAAAACACCCCAAACTCTTTGATTAGGTCCAGAAGTGCGGGTATGGAATTTCACAAGTCTGTAAGAAACAAATTACATCATCTGCATAAAGGGCAATTCGATGTTCCATCTGATCTATTCTGATACCTGAAATATTGTTGTGGGACCTAACAGCTATGGCTAGAGGCTCAATGGCTAGGATAAACAGGAGAGGGGAAAGAGGGCAGCCCTGCCTAAAACCCCTGCAAATGTCAAAAGGTTTAGATACCGTATTAGTAGTAAGGATCTCTGCAGTGAGATTTGAATATAGTATCTTTATCCATTTACACAAGCTTTCACCACAACCAAAACGAGTTAACACTTCAAAGAGGTAGGGTCACTCAACCCTGTCGAAGGCCTTCTCTGGTCCAACGATAGGATCACAGTGTCTGACGACCCAATTCTAGCATGTAGAACATTTAGCACTCTCCTAACATTATGAAATCCTTGACGACCTTGAAAAGCCATTTTGGTCTCTACCCACCACATCCAGGAGAAAACCCTCCAACCTCCTCGCAAGTGCTTCCCAAAGAACCTTAGTGTCAGAATGTAAAAGTGAAATGGCACGATAGGAATCACATTTGGTATGCATCTTTCCAGGTTTTAGGAGCAGAGTGATCAGAGCTCCTCTCTAAGAAGGGAGCAGGAGACCATTTTCGTAAGATTCCAAAAAAAGACAGTTTGTTCTTAAATCTATTGTAGATGTCAATGGGCAGCCCATCTGGGCCAGATACCCTCCCCACCCTCATACTATCAATTGCTTTGGAAATTTCCTCCACAGTCAGCTCATCTGAAATATTGGGAAACTCCAATTTATCTAAAAAGCTAGCCTGGGTATCAATTTCAGGAGGCTACTCTTATGCATATAATTTTTCATAAAAATGATTTAAAGGTATTGTTTATCTCCCGAGGGTCTACTGTCACAGCTCCCCCTGCATCCTGAATTGAATTGATTGCTCTCTCTGCTTGCTGCTGTTTGGTTCGCCAGGCCAACAGCTTCCCAGGTGCACACAAGGAGCAACTCCTTGTGTGCACCTGTGGAATTAGTGWGGAAAATGTATCTCTCCAGTTTTAATTTTGGTTTCAAGTCATTTCATTTTTTGCTGAGTATTTTTTGACTTGGAGCTGGTGAAATGTATAATTTGACCCCTTATGAAAGCTTTAAAGGCTTCCCATCTAGTACAAGCTGAAGTCTGTGCTGTATTAATTGAAAAGTATAGGTCAATTTGCTGTCCAATGTATTCTGTAAAACTTGCATCTTACAGCCATTTAGGTTGGAAGCGCCATTTAGGTGGGTCACCTACTAAATTAGAATCTGAATAAATAAGAGATGCTGGCGCATGGTCAGAGATGACAATGCTATCATAAAAGCAATCCCAATGCTGCTGAGATCAAAAAATTGTCGATTCGGGAATAGGTCTGGTGTATGCTAGAGTAACAGGAGTATTCCACATCATCTGGTTTCATTTATCTCCAAATCTCTGTTAAGACTAAATCCTTCATAATGTAACGATTCTCCTCTTCGTTTGAGGAGGAGTAGGAAAAGTCGGACCAATGTGCAGCGTGGTAAGTTTCYATAATTCGATTTTTAATAAATCAACTGAACACGGAACAAAATAACAAAAACACGAACAAACAACCGAAACAGTTTTGTATGGTGAAACACAGACACAGAAATTAACTACCCACAACCCATAGTGAGAAAACCGGCTACCTAAGTATGGTTCTCAATCAGAGACAACTATCGACAGCTGCCTCTGATTGAGAACCATACCAGGCCACACACAGAAATACAAACATAGAAAAAACATAGAATTACCACCCCAGCTTACGCCTTGACCAAACACATAGAAATAGACAACCTAGAAACATACAAAGCAAACTATGGTCAGAACGTGACAGTACCCCCCCCCAAAGGTGCGGACTCCGGTCGCAAAACCTGAACCTATAGGGGGGGTCTGGGTGGGCATTTCACCCTTGCAGCGGGCCCCGAATAGACGGGAGACTCTGGCAGCGCCGGAGTTACGGGCGACTCTGGCAGCGCCGGAGTGACGGGCGGCTCTGGCAGCTCTTGACTGACGGGCAGCTCTGGCAGCTCTTGACTGACGGGCGGCTCTGGTAAGCGTCTGGACTGACGGGCGAGCTCCTAAGAGCGACTCAGGAGCACAGACGGGCGACTTCATAGGCAGCTCAGGACAGACGGTGCACTCAGGCAGCTCAGGACAGACGGGCGACTCAGGCAGCTCAGGACAGACGAGAGAACCTGGAGGGTGGAGACGGAGAGACAGCCTGGTGCGTGGGGCTGCCACAGGACCCACCAGGCTGGGGAGACCTACAGGAGGCCTGGTGCGTAGAGGAGGCACCGGATGGACCGGGCTGTGGGGGAGCACTGGAGCTCTGGTGCGCAGCCTTGGCACCACTCCTCCAGGCTGGATGACCACTTTAGCCCGGACCCTCCAGAGTGGCCTATAGCCCATCGGGCTATGAGCGCATACTGGTGACACCGTGCGCTTGACCGCATAACATGGTGCCTGACCAGTACTGCGCTTCTTCCGGTAAGCACGGGGGGTTGGCTCAGGTCTATCACCAATCTCCCCGTGTGCCTCCCCCAATTTTTTTGGGGGGGGGGCTGCCTCTCGTGCCTGTTGCGCAGCCTTACCTCATACCGCCGCGGCTCAGCTTTCACTGCCTCCAGTTCTTCCTTGGGGCGGCGATATTCCCCAGCCTGTGTCCAGGGTCCCTTACCGTCTAGTATCTCCTCCCAAGTCCAGGAGTCCAGAACCCTCTGCTCCTGGTTACCACGCTGCTTGGTCCTTTTTTGGTGGGTAGTTCTGTAACGATTCTCCTCTTCGTCTGAGGAGGAGTAGGAAAAGTCGGACCAATGTGCAGCGTGGTAAGTGTCCATAATTAGATTTTTTATAAATCAACTGAACMCGGAATAAAAATAACAAAAACACGAACAAACAACCGAAACAGTTCTGTATGGTGAAACACAGACACAGAAATTAACTACCCACAACCCATAATGAGAAAACCGGCTACCTAAGTATGATTCTCAGAGACAACGATCGACAGCTGCCTCTGATTGAGAACCATACCAGGCCACACACAGAAATACAAACATAGAAAAAACAACATAGAATGCCCACCCCAGCTCATGCCCTGACCAAACACATAGAAATAGACAACCTAGACAAACAACCTAGAAACATACAAAGCAAACTATGGTCAGAACGTGACACATAAAATGCTGTATGGTTTTCCTAGAGCCCGAGGTGCGATCTTTAACAGGATCCAAAGTGCAATTAAAGTCTCCTGGAACAATATAATTACCTGGAAGTGTGGAAAGGTTTAAAAACAAATCATTAAAGAATTTAGAGTCATCTTTTTTGGGACCATACACATTCATTAAATTCAACTGCTCGGACAGCAAGGTACCCCATATAATAATATATCTGCTGGCGGGATCACAAATTGTTTGCAATATTTGATATGGAATGGACTTATGAATAAGAATAATAACTCCCCTTACATGGGAACTAAATGAGGCTGCAATGACCTGCCCACACCGCCTCTTGTAAGGAAGCGACGAAGGATATGAGAAGCAGGTACAGGGAGTGAAGGTTTATTAGCTGACGGACATGAAACGGAACAGGAACAGCGTCTGGACAGGAWCACATAACAAACACAATACAGAATAATGCGGACACAGGGAACACAACCACGGAACAGACAGATATACAGGGGGTAGTCAACAAAGTGAAGGAGTCCAGGTGAGTCCAATGAGCACAGCTGCGTGTAATGTTGGTATGTATGATGAAGGGTAGCCTGGCGCGAGAGGGAGCAGGCGTGACACCTCTTGCGTATCTTATGAATGTCGCCAGATAATAGATGTGATTCTTACAAAAACATGATCTTCACCTGAAGTTGTTTTAATCTACTTATTACCAGTTTTATTTAGGAGATTTTATTTAATCCCCTACACAGGATGTAAATTTAACCTTAACACTATGAGTCATCGAATTTACCAGGGACACTCGAACTTAAACATAGCCCCATAAGAGCACATTGGATCAGCCTAATATACCAATAGACCTCTGTTACCACCATAAACAAAAACACAAAAGACGCTTTAAAGCACGTCATTGTACAAAAACACATGCCTAACAATCAACCATGAACGTGTGATTAACCCTCTTACCCCAAAGTCTGTAACAGACCTCCCCCTCCCCATCTCAGTGACACTCCGTATAAGGTGCTCAACAGATCCACACACACGTGAGGAGCCGCCTCTACCTTTGCGTTTTTTCCCCCTCTGTACACCTTCTACTTGTCATTACATTATATTGTGTTCACCATTTAAAACCTCTTATGACTGAGATCGGCTAAGATCCCATTAAAGGGATCGATTTGACAACATCCAGTGAAAGTGCAGGGCGCCAAATTCAAACAACAGAAATCTCATAATTGGTTCATGCCAACTGCCAGCCACAAAAGAAAATCAGCCAAGCTCTTTTACTCCTCTACCAAATGGTAGCTATAAATGCAGAGGATGCGCACAGTGCAACAATATGATGAAGTGTGAATATTTCTGCCACCCACACACAGGAAAACGGTTCCAAATAAATGACATTATTACGTGTTCCACCATCCATGTTATTTACATTATTAAAATGTCCATGTGGGCTCTGTTATGTCGGTAAAACATAAAAGTTACATAAAAGTTAAATCAGGAGAAACGACAGGGATTATCCAGTCGCTGTACATTTCAATGACCTGAAGCATGACATTTCCACCTTTAGATTTTGTGGCGTAAAAGAGTAAAAGAGAATGTTTTGGGATTTTCACCCTCCAGACATTATTTCCTAAAGAACTTAATGATGAAATGCCTATGTATGTTATGTTGTGAATTTGAACATGAAATATGTGCCTATTGTAGATTACTCTGATGTTTTTCGTACGATGTACCCAATGATTAATGAAAACTTACTATGTCCTCATTGAGGTTTAACAGACGTGTTCAATACGCCTTATTTATGCACYTTTGTAATATTTATGAAATGCATATTGTTATATTTGGTAGCACTTACTTGTTTTTCCTTTGCCTCCAACCCCCTTCGATGGGTAGAACGGATGTGGGTGGGGCCAGGTCTACATAAGGGTGCAMATTTTWAAAAATCACAAAAGCTCTGACGAAGGCCKTGAGGCCGATACGTAAGCTTATTAAATGTTGGTGATACTATCAAGAGCAGTGTGCGGTTTCCTTTTTCCTTCATCTTGTTCAATTGTTGCCATGCACCTGCAAATAAGATTGCTCAGATGTGCGAGTGCCTTTTGAATTTAGAAATCTCATAATTAAAATTCCTCAAACAAGTATTTCACACCATTTTAAAGATAAACGTGTTGTTAATCCAACCACAGTTTCCAATTTCAAAAAGGCTTTACAACAAAAGCACACCAAACAATTATGTTAGGTCAATACCTAGTCCACAGAAAAACAGCCATTTTTCCAGCCAAAGAGGAGTCAACAAAAGCAGAAATAGAGATAAATGAATCCACAACCTTTTATGATCTTCATCAGATGACACTCATAGGACTTCATGTTACACAATACAATGATGTTTTGTTCGATAAAGTGCATATTTATATCCAAAAATCTCAGTTACATTGGCGCGTTACGTCAGTAATGTTTTGCTTTTTCCAAACATCTGGTATTTGCAGAGAGCCACATCAATTTACAGAAATAGTCATCATAAACTTTAATATAAGATACAAGTGTTGTGCACAGAATTAGAGATATACTTCTCCTTAATGCAACCGCTGTGTCAGATTTCAAAAAAAGTTTATGGAAAAAGCAAASCATGCAATAATCTGAGTACAGCGCTCAGACAACAAAACCATGTTGGAGTCAACAGAAGTCAGAAATAGCGTTATAAATATCCACTTACCTTTGATGATCTTCATCAGAATGCACTCCCAGGAATCGCAGTTCCACAATAAATGTTTGATTTGTTCGATAAAGTACATAATGTATGTCCAAATACCTCCTTTTTGTTCGCGCGTTTAGCCCAGTAATCCAAATTCATGAGGCGCGAGCAGACGAAAAGTCCAAAAGTTCCGTTACAGTCCGTAGAAACATGTCAAACGATGTATAGAATCAATCTTTAGGATGTTTTTATCATAAATCTTAAATAATGTTTCAACCGGAGAATTCATTTGTCTTCAGAAATGCAATGGAACGCAAGCTAATTCTCACGTGAACACGCATGGTCAGCTCATGGCACTCTGCCAGACCCCTGACTCAAAGAGCCCTCATTCCCCCCTCCTTCACAGTAGAAGCACCTGGATGTTTCACAGCGCTACTGGCAAAATATTCTGTGGACAGATGAAACTACAGTTGAGTTGTTTGGAAGGAACACACAACACAATGTGTGGAGAARAAAAGGCACAGGACACCAACATCAAAACCTCATCCCAACTSTAAATTATGGTGGCRRGAGCATCATGGTTTGGGGCTGCTTTGCTGCCTCAGGGCCTGGACAGCTTGCTATCAAGCTATCTGTCCGCCAATTGAAGTTCAACAGAAGTTGAGTGATGCAACAGGACAACGACTCAAAACACAGAAGTAAATCAACAACAGAATGGCTTCAACAGAAGAAAATTCCCCTTCTGGAGTGGCCCAGTCAGAGTCCTGGACTCAACCCGATWGAGATGCTGTGTGTCACGCCCTGACCGTAGAGATCCTTTTTATGTCTCTATTTTGGTTGGTCAGGGYGTGAGTTTGGGTGGGCATTCTATGTCTGGTGTTCTATGTTGTCTATTTCTTTGTGTTTGGCCGTGTGTGGTTCTCAATCAGAGGCAGCTGTCTATCGTTGTCTCTGATTGAGAACCATATTTAAGTAGCCTGTTTTCCCACTTTGAGTTGCAAACAAAGAAATAGACAACATAGAACCCAGACATAGAATGCCCACCCAAACTCACACCCTGACCAACCAAAATAGAGACATAAAAAGGATCTCTACGGTCAGGGCGTGACACACAGCATCTCTATCGGGTTGAGTCAGGACTCTGACTGGGCCACTCCAGAAGGGAATTTTCTTCTGTTGAAGCCATTCTGTTGTTGATTTACTTCTGTGTTGAGTCGTTGTCCTGTTGCATCACTCAACTTCTGTTGAACTTCAATTGGCGGACAGATAGCTTGATAGCAGCTGTCCAGGCCCTGAGGCAGCAAAGCAGCCCCAAACCATGATGCTCCCGCCACCATAATTTACAGTTGGGATGAGTTTTGATGTTGGTGTCCTGTGCCTTTTTTTCTCCACACATTGTGTTGTGTGTTCCTTCCAAACAACTCAACTGTAGTTTCATCTGTCCACAGAAATATTTTGCCAGTAGCGCTGTAAACATCCAGGTGCTTCTACTGTGAAGGGAGGGGAATGAGGGCTCTTTGAGTCAGGGGTCTGGCAGAGTGCATGAGCTGACCACGCGCGTTCACTGTAGAATTAGCTTGCGTTCCATTGCATTTCTGAAGACAAATGAATTCTCCGGTTGAAACATTATTTAAGATTATGATTAAAACATCCTAAAGATTGATCTATACATCGTGGACATGTTTCTACGGACTGTAACGGAACTTTGGACTTTCGTCTGCTCGCGCCATTCATGAATTTGGATACTGGGTAAACGCGCGAACAAAAAAGAGGTATTGGACATACATTATGTACTTTATCGAACAAATCAAACATATTGTGGAACTGCATTCCTGGGAGTGCATTCTGATGAGATCATCAAAAAGTGGATATTTATAACGCTATTTCTGACTTCTGTTGACTCCAACATGGTTTTGTTTCTGAGCGCTGTACTCAGATTATTGCATGCTTTGCTTTTTCCATAAACTTTTTTTGAAATCTGACACAGCGTTGCATTAAGGAGAAGTATATCTCTAATTCTGTGCACAACACTTGTATCTTATATTAAAGTTTATGATGACTTTCTGTAAATTATGTGGCTCTCTGCAAAATACCCAGATGTTTGGAAAGCAAAACATTACTGAACGTAACGCGCCAATGTAAACTGAGATTTTTGGATATAAATATGCACTTACGAACAAAAACAACATGTATTGTGTAACATGAAGTCCTATGAGTGTCATCTGATGAGATCATAAAAGGTTAGTGATTCATTTTATCTCTATTTCTGCTTTTGTGACTCCTCTCTTTGGCTGGAAAAATGGCTGTTTTTCTGTGACTAGGTACTGAGCCAACATAATTGTTTGGTGTGCTTTCGTTGTAAAGCCTTTTTGAAATTGAAACTGTGGTTGGATTAACAACACGGTTTATCTTAAAATGGTGTGAAATACTGTTTGAGGAATTTAATTATGAGATTTCTAAATTCAAAAGGCATCGCACATCTGAGCATCTTTTGCAGGTGCATGGCAACAATTGAACAAGATGAAGGAAAAAGGAAACCGCACACTGCTCTGATAGTACACCAACATTTAATAAGCTTACGTATCGCCTCAAGGCCTTCGTCAGAGCTTTTGTGATTTTTTAAATTGCACCCTTATGTGACCTGGCCCCACCCACATCCGTTCTCCCATCGAAGGGGGTGGAGCAAAGAAAACAAGTAAGTGCTACCAAATATAACAATATGCATTCATAAATATACAAAAGTGCATAAATAAGGCGTATTGAACACGTCTGTTAAACCTCAAGAGGACATAGTAAGTTTTCATTATCATTGGTACATCGTACGAAAAACATCAGAGAATCTACAATAGGCACATATTTCATGTTCAAATTCACAACATAACATACATAGGCCATTTCATCATTAAGTTCTTTAGGAAATAATGTCTGAGGGTGAAAATCCCAAACATGTCTCTTTTACTCTTTTACGCACAAAATCTAAAGGTGGAAATGTCATGCTTCAGGTCATTGAAATGTACAGCGACTGGATAATCCCTGTCGTTTCTCCTGATTTAACTTTTATGTAACTTTTATGTTTACCGACATAACAGAGCCCACATGGACATTTAATAATGCTAAATAACATGGATGTGCCCCTGAAATAATGTCATTTATTTGGAACGTTTTCCTGTGTGTGGGTGGCAAAATATTTCACACTTCATCATATTGTGCACTGTGCGCATCCCTGCATTTATAGCTACATTTTGTGTAAGGAGAAAAAGAGCTTGGCTTGATTTTCTTTGTGGCTGGCAGTTGGCATGAACCATTATGAGATTTCTGTTGTTTGAATTTGGCGCCCTGCACTTTCACGGATGTTGTCCCCAAATCGATCCCTTCTTAAGTGGGATTTCAGACGCGCATCTACAGTCATAGAGGTCTTTTAAATCGGTGACAGCACAATTAACTGCCTCAATGCACAAGTAGAGAGGTGTACAGAGGGGAAAAAAACGCAAAGGTAGAGGCGGGCTCCTCACGTGTGTTGTGATTGCTTGCAGCACCCGTACTATACGGTCCGCACCTGTGAAACGCCCCTGCAGTATCTCGTACTATACTGCTTACATCGCTATATCGCATCTAGAGCGCTATCGACGTCACTAATCTGTCGCGCGTGAAGTGGCCACTACCGCGTGCCTCTACTTACGAGTCATCTAAGGCGAGTCCTTACAAATTAGCAGCACTTTCCGAACATATGCGTAAGGAGGGTTCTAATCAACGAACTGCCGAGTCGTTCCATCATCTACAAATATCCCTCCTCACTCACGC